>NC_091436.1:76119553-76428172 GCF_964237555.1 Oryctolagus cuniculus | reverse complement strand
CTTCACATTGGAAAACACATTAAGGACAGAGATCCCACATGAGAAGTAAGAACACAGTGACTCCTGTTGTTGACTTAACAATTTGACACTCTTGTTTATGGCATCAGAAATCTCCCTAGGCTCTAGTCATGAGTTTCCAAGGCTATGGAAGCCTTTTGAGTTCGCTGACTTCGATCTTATTTAGACAAGGTCATAGTCAAAGTGGAAGTTCTCTTCTCCCTTCAGAGAAAGGTACCACCTTCTTTGATGGCTGGTTCTTTCCACTGGGATCTCACTCGCAGAGATCTCTCATTTCGTGGTTGTTTTTTTTTTTTTTTTTTTTTTTTTTTTGCCAGAGTGTCTTGGCTTTCCATGCCTAAAATACTCTCATGGGATCCTCAGCCAGATCCAAATGCCGTAAGGACTGATTCTGAGGCCACAGTGCTGTTTAGGACATCTGCCATTCTATGAGTATGCTGTGTATCCCACTTCCCATGTTGGTCGTTCTCTTCCTTTTTGATTCTATCAGTTAGTATTAGCAGACACTAGTCTCGTTTGTGTGATCCCTTTGATTCTTAGACCTATCAGTGTGATCAATTGTGGACTGAAATTGATCACTTGGACTAGTGAGATGGCATTGGTACATGCAATCTTGATGGGAGTATAGTTCTTTCAAGCACTCACCCAAATGTCATTTTCTTCAACAATTCCATAACCAAAAGAAAAATTCATTAAACTTTCACAAAAGAGAGAAATGTTATTATTGAGCAACGAATCTTTTACATGACTTTGTCAATTGACAGTATTTTAATAGGAATAGTATTTTAGTATTCATACATGAAATGCTGTTATAGAGGAAAAACACCCAATGACATTTAATTTGATTCATTAATCTGTTTCTTTTGGAAGCATATTGCTCAATTAACAACAATATTGTATCTATGAACAATGCCCAGATTAACTTCAAAAATCATTGAAAGGCAGCCTGCATGTACATCAGATTTATTGAGACATCAGACTTTCATTTCATGAATTCCAAATGTGCAATTATAGCTTGGGGAGTTTTTATGGTTCTTCTAATTTGATTCTGTGGGTGTTGGAAAATTAGCAACATATTGTCTGTACCTAAGTTTTTAGGAGATAGTCAATGTCAAAATATAAAAAAGAAAAAAATAATCAATATAACTGGGAAATGGAGGCACATTTACCAAATAGATATTCTGTAACTTATATTCTTTCAAAAACATCGAGGAATAAATGAATATGAACATAGATTCCAACATACTCTTCAATGCTGACATTTTCTGATACATAACTTTAAAAAACAAAAAGTACAATAAATTTGTAAAACTGATGATCAATTTCACTAGTAGCCGTTTGTGTAATTTTTGGTTGATACAAGCATAAGAGACTAGAAAATTAATTGGTTATATATTTCAATTATTTTATCCCTGTTAAAAAATATGCAAACAACCAAAAAATGAAACAAGCTAAAAAAACCCCAACTAACATGTAATTTTAATGTTCAATAATGAATTAACTATGTAGCTTGTAATTTAGTATAGTTTTCCACATACACATATGCACAACTACATACATAAACACTCATGCACAATATAAGTACAAAATGCATTTGTATTTTGTATCCACCTCTATGATTTGGAATGGTGCAAAAGATTGAATCTTAAAATAAAATGTTTTTAAAAATCCAAATTTGGGAGAAGCACTTGTAGCAAGGAGCTCTGAAGTCAGTCTAGACATTTCAAAGTAAACTAAGCAGTGTTTAAGTGTTTAAATCCATACTTTAGAATTGAAGAGCTAAGTAATATGGGGAAAAAAATGAAAAATTCAGGGAGCTGGTGTTGTAGTGTAGCAGGTTAAGCTGCCATATGGGCTCTAGTTGGAGTCCTGGATGCTCCATTTCCGATCCAGCTCCTTGCTAAAGTGCCTGGTAAAGCAGCGGAAAATGGTCCATGTACTTGGGCACCTGCACCCATATGGGAAACCTGGATGAAGCTTCTGGCTTCTGCCTGGCCTATCTCTGGCTGTTGTGGCCTTCTGGGGAATGAACCAGCAGATGGGAGCCTTCTCTGTCTGTCTCTCCCTCTCTCTATAGCTCAGACTTTCAAATAAAAAAAAAAAACCTTGAAAAAAAAAATAAAAAGCTCAGTCAAATCATGGTTTTTTTTTTTCCTGTGGATTGAGGAAATAATTCTTACCTCATGGGACTTTTAGGTAGATTAAATGATAGTAAATGTATAGCTGTCTTACCTAGCACATAATATAAATTACAGATGAAAATGAAATATTATTTCATTTTGCTTTTCCCTAGTAATCTTTTTTGTGCTATTTGGTGAATTGCAAAGTTCTTTGCTTTTGTTTCTCATTTGCAACTTAGAATGAAAAATTAATGTACTGGACGTGCATTCCTTTAAAAATAATAGGCATAAAAATAATGAATATATTACTTGCATCATAAAAGAAGTTACAAAACAATTCTAGACATACTTCTTTTTTAATATAAGAATTTAAGAGAGATCTAGTAGTTATCACAATTAACAAATGAACACTGAAACCAGGGTGGTGTAGGACCTTACCTGCAGTTGAAAACTCTGAGTGAAACAATCTGAAATAAGAGAGCTGACATATCCAGCAGTTTCTGAAATGCCTGCCATCCAAATCTATACCACAATCAACTAAACTCACTGTGATCTTCTAACTTATTTCCCTTTTCTCAATTCTGTCCCATTCAGTACAACTGCAAACAGCGAAGTGGCTTTTTAAAAATTCCAACAAGTCCATGTCATCTGCTGCTCAAAACTCTCCAGTAACTTCTCATGGTATGTAGTATAAAAATCTAGACTCTCTAGTAACACCTTTCTTTAATGCCCTACATCTTCTAGTCTTGCCTATCTCTTTAGACCTTATCCGCCACCTATTTGCTCCTTGCTCTTTGCTTTTCAGCCATAAGACCTATACACTCTTAAATATAAAACACTGAAAGTTTGCATTTTGTATGCTTTTATACAAAGTGCGTTTATATTTTTACTGTTGTATTCTTAACTCCCTAAGCAGCTCTTAAGTCCCAATAAATGTTTATTGGATAGGTTAATCATTTCAACTATGTTTTATTCTATGCTGTATAGCCCACAAATTGAATTAATTTGAAGTAAGCATATCCAGTATTATTATATGCTATATAATAATTTCTTACACTGTTTTATTAAACAAATAATTTATAAGGCACAGTATTGGGTGCTACAGAGAAATAGGGACATTATATGATATTTTTCCAAAGTTTACAAAAGGAAAGTACCAACATAGAAAAACACCTAAATATCCAAAACGAATAAACATTGTAATACTTAAAGTGTGCAATACAACAGAACATTTATTCTTGTGGCAGATGTTTGGAAAAGCAGTTGGGACACCCACATCCAATATTATAATATCTTAGAGTCTTGGCTCCTGTTCTGATCCCAACTCCCTGCTAACGGTCACCCTGGGAGGCAGCAGACCATGACTCAAGTATTTGTATCCCTGCCCCTCTTGTGGAGACCCAGATTGAGTGCTAAGGCCTGGGCTTCCATCCTGTTCACTTCTACTTATTGTGGGCATTTGGAAAGTGAACTAGAAGAAGAAAGACCTTTTTTAGTCTCTGTCTTACAAATTGAAAACAGATAAATATTAAAAAGGAAAATTTATTCTTGTTCAGTAGGTGTCTTTTCATTTAGGTTTTAAATATGAATGAGATTTGTTTTCATCAACACGGACATTATTATATTAGCAATATTAGAACTTCATCAGTGAAAATCAAAATAAATGCAAGAATCACCTGAAGTGTCGATACTTCAAAAAAATTATTGTGCTTCTCTCCACTCCCATCTCTGTTTATACACTCACATTATTTATACTTTTGGAAGTGGAGTACACATTCAATGTATTTCTCTGCTTTTTAATTTAATAGTTGTATGTCTTAAAATCTATTCACAATTTTCAACTTATTGGTTATATTGTATCCAGAATTGATTAACCCAAATTCACCGGTTTCACTTCATTTTGCTGTTTAGTGTCTTTTCAATTAGCTCAAAAGATAAATATAAATACCCTTGTAATGCCATGTGTAAGTCTACAATATCTTCAGAGTCAGAGGATTTGAGCAGTGGAAATGAGAAGAAAATCTCATCCTAAGAGGTGGGAGACAAGCAAAGACATCAAACAGTCTAAGCATGGAATGACTATTGTGTTTTAGAATTAAAGGACATGAAATTCTACTGTGGTTCCATTTGAAGAAAGTGAGATTCAGAGATGTTGAGGGATATTTCAAAAATGATACTAGTGGGTCAGTGGCAGTGCAAAGACAAGATACATTCTAGCTTTCCTTTAGATTCTACAGCCATTTTAACCTGCAACTATAAAGATGGTCTAACTATAGAACCATATACATCCTTTAAGATATAGTGTTTCAGCCTTAGGCTTCCTGATAGCTTCAACTTAATGCTATTATTTTTTAGTAAATCACTCCTTTGGTTATTCATTCATGCTTTGTGCTTGATATTTCATGGTCTTGTTTGTTCATAATCAAGTATGTGTATCATCCTAGCAAAGTCAATATACATAGCATTGATTATATTTAATTACCTACTTCCTCTTTCTTAATTTTGTGCATGTGTTTAAAATGTGCTCTATACATGGGAGAATTTTATTGTATTTTAATTTTTATTTAGTTTGTGTCTGTGTCTCAGAAACTGAGAAAGCAAGAAAGAGGAAGAGGAAGAGAGAGAGAGACAGAGAGAGAGAGATCTTTCATCTACTGGCTCACTCTCCCAAATGTCTGCAATAGCCACAACTCAGCCAGGAGCCCAGAATTTCATCTCAGTCTCCCACATGAGTGTCAGGATCCCAAGCACTTGTGTTATCATCTACTGCCTCCCAGTATGCACTAGCAGGAAGCACAGGTTCTGGGACTCAACCAGCACTCCAATATGGGATGTAGGTACCCCAAGCACAGTTTAATGCATTACAACAGAAAACCCACCTGGATGTATAATTTGGTGTCATGATTCCTATACAAGAAAGTATACTTATTGTTTGGTTTTTCAAGGGCTGGTTGACAGTTCTGATAAATGCAATAGATTACATAGATGCATCACATTCAGTGTAAAATCCTTTCCTCTAATTTCATTACTATATTTAGGTCAGTAGAAAGAGCCATCCTTTAACATTTTTAAAACCAGCCATAATTTTGACAGAGTCTGTTAAATTATGCTGTTCTCCAAACTTTGTGATTTCCTTTCTAGAAAAGGAAATGATTTTCCCTGAAATGATTGCTTGTTTTGTTGGAAGATATGTATATTCCTCCTGCACATCAGTGTTTATGTAGTACTTCACCACTATGAAAACATTTATTTCATATAAATCCTAGCACGTTTGATCAGAACAATTGGCAAAATCAATAAAAGGATTCTGGCTGAGATAGGTTGGCAAGTTATTCCCAAACCTACACCTTAATAACAGTTTATAAAAATACATTCCTTAAAGCACAGCAGCCCTAATCCAGTCACGTGTAGGAAGCAGCCTAAGCTGTGATATTTTGTAGGTGCTGGCTGCTGTTTTTTATATCCAGGAAATATTGTGAAGAGAAAAGATGTGACCTGTAAAACTTGAAAATAGCAGCATTTTTCATTGTGTGGCAACTGAGTAGATTCAAGCAGAGAACTTGCTTATAAGACTACTCCACAAATTATATCACAGGATTGTGAATAGCCTTCTGCTATGAAATTATGAAACATATGAGTTATTTTTTCAAAGTATGAAAATAAAGTTTTGGTTATGAAAGAACAGAGAAAATAAAATAGAAAAAATATCATGGGATTAATGTATCTAAAACACCTATGCAGATAATGCATATATATTATTTAGTTGTAAATGCATAGAGAGACCCACTAGGGATGGTTAGGGCTCATCACACATATTCAAATAAGTGTTTGATAGATTGAAGATTAATAAATAGCGTAATATTCTCTGAGTTTAAGTTGTTTATTATGAAAACTTACATTAAGAAAACCATTTAATGAAAACCCAATGTTTACAGTGAAATAGATGCAAATAGAAATCATTATGTTAAGCAAAATAAGCTAGACCCGGGGGCCGGTGCTGTGGCTCACTTAGTTAATCCTCCACCTGCGGTGCTGGCATCCCATATGGGCGCTGGTTCTAGTCCTGGTTGCTCCTCTTCCAGGCCAGCTCTCTGCTTTGGCCCGGGAGGGCAGTGGAGGATGGCCCAAGTCCTTGGGCCCCTGCACCCGCATTGGAGACCAGGAAGAAGCACCTGGCTCCTGGCTTTGGATCAGCGCAGTGCTGGCTGTAGTGGCCATTTGGGGAGTGAACCAACAGAAGGAAGACCTTTCTCTTGGTCTCTCTCTCTCACTGTCTATAAGTCTACCTGTCAGATAAAAAAATAATAAGCTAGACCCAAAAAGAAAATTATCATATTTTCTCTTGTTTGTGATAGTTTATATATGTAGATACATAGATACAGATATACTACTGTACTATTTTTTAAGATTTATTTTATTTTTTTAAAGACAGAATTACAGAGAGGGAGGGAAAGACATAGAGAGATCTCCCTAAGTGGCTGCAATGTCCAGGGCTAGGTCAGACTAAAGCCAGGAGCCAGGAGCCAGGAGCTTCTTTCAGGTCTCTTACATGGGTACAGGTTCTTGGACCATCTAGGCTGCTTTCCTAGGCACATTAGCAGGGAGCTGGATCAGAAGTGGAGCAGCCAAGACACAAACTGCCATTACAGGCCATGGCTTTATTGCTATGCCACAACGTCAGACCATTACTATGGTTTTAACTATGTGTGATTATTTTAAAATTTACTGAATATGAGTGAAATGGACATCTTTTCATTTTGTTATTGTTTGTAGACCTTGCTGATATTCCTGGTGAACTATGATATTTTTATTTTTTACTTGTTGAACTCTTTATTTAGTGGAGCATTAAGCCTTTGACTATAATGTAAATTATAAATGTGTTATCTCAGAAAAGAAGAAAGAGAAAGAAAGAAGGATAAAAAGAAAGAAATGAAGGAAGAAAGAGGGAGAGGACAGGAAGGGAAGTATCATTATATCTTTGGAATTGTTCTAGGAAGTACATTGAATCTATTCTCTGTGTGTTAGCAACACATTAAAGTGAGGTTTGATGAGGAAAAAAATCGTTTAGGCTTATAAATGGAAAGTACTTTCCTAGGAGTTCAACTTTATTATTCAGTTAAGGATTAGAACTTCCTCCAAGTTAGAGTGGTTTGAGATTAGAATCTGTGTTTTTTCACTTTTCACTTATGTGTAACTCTATAAAATTGATTTCCTATGATTCACTTTGATTATCTGCAAATCTTGCATGATTCCTCTATGGGAAAACAGAAGCTAACTCCAGCTGCTCTAAGAAACAGAAATCATTAGAAAATTACAGCAGATTCAGCGGGAGAATCAAAGTTCAGCCAACATTGAGGGGAAAATAAAATAAGCCAGAAGTATCCCCCTCCTGCCGCATTCTTTGTTTCCTTTTGAATTCAAACACATCTTTTTAAATTTAATTTTTATTTATTTAAATGAGATAAATTTCATGTATTCAGACATACCATTTTAAGAACATAATTATAGTTCTTAAGACATGCAAGAAATCATAGTTGCATCTTCTTTTACTTCATCCCAAAACGTATCATACATAAACTGGGAGCCTCTTCTCTTTTGTTTCAAAAGATTTATTTATTTATTTGAAAGGCAAAGGCACAGAGAGAAAGAGGGAAACAGAGAGTTCTTCCATGTGCTGGTTCATGCTTCAAATGTTTGCAATGGCCAGAGCTGGGCCAGGCTGAAGTCAGGAACCAGGAGCTTCATCCGTCTCCCATGGCGGTACAGGCACCCAAACACTTGATCATCTTCTGCAGCTTTCTCAGGCTCATTAGCAGGTTGTGTATCAGAAGGAGCAACTGGGACTTGAACTGGTACCCACATGGGATGCTTGTGTTGCAGGAAGCAGCAAATCAGAAAAATCAAGTTTTTCACCAAGGATTTTTCAATCGCAAAACAATAGGAGCCACTGGTTAAAGCTAAGTGTGCAGTTACATATAGCATTAATCTGAGTTGACATATCATGGACAGCTAGGAAAATATTCCTAGGGCTTCTAGTGTTATGCATGCAACATCCTATGTTAATAAGGACACAAATTCTCCTTTTGGGTGGCTGTAAGGAAGTTCTAAGCCATTTGACTTTGGAGAATTGCCTTCCTTAGTAGGAAAACGTTGATATTCAATCTTCTTCCTACTAAGTAGCCCAATAAGCATGTAATATGAAAAAAAACCTTACATACTTACAACTCATATAAATGTTCCAAAGCGTAAGGCATAGGTGAAGTGCATGGATTTAGCCTTTTTGTGCAGAGGTTTGCTTTTGCTTCCAAAGTTTCCTGAAAGGTTACTACTACATATTTAACCTTTTAATTTCCCTAATCCATGAAGTCTTTTCTATCTATAGAGAAGTCCAGATCTGAAATTTCTAAAGGGATATCAATCAGGTACAGCCTGATGGACTGTTCAAAGCATTCATGCATAGATGTCTTAGAAGGGTCCGGAAACAAGTTGGCTACATTTAAGATGATCTAATTTTTAGAGTGATATTTAGATTATCAAATAACATGGTTATGATTTTAGCAAGCAGATAAGTGACCAGTGACCTCTTTTTATTTCCAGAACTAGTGGTATACAATGAGGTGTCTACCAAAGAATGAACTGCTTTGCCTCCTGCAGTACCTCACAGGTGGCTAAGTCTGAAAGACAACGTCCAGATTCTTTGGAAAATACACCAACCTTAGTATGGGTGCTATAAATAGATTCTAGTATATAGATAGATAGATGGATTCCATAGATGAAGAGAGGGAGAGGGAGAGGGAGAGGGAGAGGGAGGGAGAGAGAGGGAGAGAGAGGGAGAGAGAGGGAGAGAGAGGGAGAGAGAAGAGGAGAGAGATTCTAGCATGAGGAGTGGAAACTCCAACCATCTTTAATATATTTGAATTGGTGGCCCTCTGTAGAGGCTGCAGCCCGGTTGTTTGGTCTTATCTGCTCCACGTTGGAGTGGGGACATGGGGCAATGAAAATGACAAGAAGTAGTGTCAGTAGCTTTCCAGCCACATTTGAGCAGCAAAGAGTTAGAAGGAAGGGTGCTATAGAATAAGTTTACTTGGAATCCATTGTTAAAAATAACTTTTTCACTTCTATAGGTGACAGCCAGCCATCATCTGAAAGTACCAGGCCAGCATTATCTCTCTAGGAATTGTAAAATTCTGACAGGAAATAGGCATAAAGTTTAAAAAAGAAAAATATATAACAGAACCCACAGATCATTAAAAATCACATTTGCATTTTAAAAATGAGAAATGTAGTTACAATCCAATGGCAGACATTATAATTTGGGATTGACTAAATAGTCAAATACATAAGAACAGTAAGAAAAGTTGATTTACCAGATAATAATGCCAGATTTGGAAAACTTAGAGTCAGCAAGCCAAGCTAAGGCAGATTTATGTTGTTTTAACTATAGTACTTAATCTTTTGAAATTTCAGGTCTATTAAGAAGTGGCAATTTTATTTGCTCACAGAAAGACTGAGAGCACTTGAAATCAAGCATTTTGGGAATATTTTTAGAGATGCTAATATTTCAAATTGTATTCTATTGTAAAGAGAACAGATTCTTCCTGAACTAATGTAAACAATCATCTTGCCATAAAAACAGAAATATTCATGAAAGTTTTTTTTTTAATTTTGGAGGAATTAAGTAACAGGTAAATCTTTTTTGCCTTTGTTCAAAAAAGCATCATTTACCAAAGTGTTGCAAACTCTAGAAAGGTCAGGAATATCTTTAAGCCTAGAAGACAAAACACTTACATATAGAACAAATAATGCTTTAAGCAAATGACACAGAAACCCACCAATTTCATCAGTTCGTTGAGTCTCCTTTAGTTCCTTCTTGTCTTGTTTGATCTCCATTGTTTTTATCAACTGCATATAACTAGTTGAAACAATTGGACTAGCCTTAATAAAAATAGGGACCAATGTTTTATGATGAAGAAAAATATTATAACAGCCATTGTATTTTGACTTTTAGGCATCTAATAACCAGATAAAGATTCAGAGTTAATTGTGAAATAACTAAAATGTAAAGTAGAATTCTATAATTTGAGTCATTACAGAAAAGAGCCATTGCATAACTGTCTATCACTAGTGCCTGGAGATTTAGAGTATAGCAAGCATTCACTACAACAATGAAGGTTTCCACTTTTTGAGTTCTCAGGGATAAATTTTTCCCAAGCATCTTATCGGCTAACAATACTTTTTATCTCTTAGCACTACATGGAAAAGTATTAATAGTGATAGATCATTATCTTGCCCATTTCTGATAGATACATTAGAAAGACTCTCATCAAGGATTTCTGACCCAAGAATCGATACTTATCTCAAGATCTATTTGTAGCCTTAGTTAGATACTTTGTAAAGGTCCACACAAGTTAATGGTTGGATTTTTTATTAGAAATATTTTCCTCCCATTTTCTAAATTAATAAAATTTTACACTGAATATATACTTAGTAAGTTTAACAGAAATGTCCATAATATCTTCCCTGTAGTTATACCTGCTTACTAAGGAACAGAGCCCTCAGAAGCCTAGCCATACCCTCTGATCCCACAATTAAGAAGCTAATAAGATACACATATCTAAACTTAATTGAGTAAAGAATTTCACTAGGTACTTAGATTCATAGCATGAATATTGAATTATTTGGCTATGGCCAGGCAACCTTGGAAGTTATTCAAGTTTTGGAAATAAGGCCCAAACTTCTTTTAACTTTTATTTAGTAAATATAAATTTCCAAAGTACAGTTTATGGATTACAATGGTTTCCCCCCCCATTAACGTCCCTCCCACTCACACCCCTCCCATCTCCCGCTTCCTCTTCCATTCCATTCAAATCAAGATTCATTTTCAATTATCTTTATATACAGAAGATCGATTCAGTATATATTAAGTAAAGGTTTCATCAGTTTGCACCCACACAGAAACACAGAGTGTAAAATACTGTTTCAGTACTAGTTATAGCATTACTTCACATTGGACAACACATTAAGGACAGATCCCACATGAGGAGTAAGTACACAGTGACTCCTGTTGTTGACTTAACAAATTGACACTCTTGTTTATGGCGTCAGTAATCTCCCTAGGCTCTAGTCATGAGTTTCCAAGGCTATGGAAGCCTTTTGAGTTCGCTGACTTCAATCTTATTCAGACAGGTTCTTAGTCAAAGTTGAACTTCTCTCCTCCCTTCAGAGAAAGGTACCTCCTTCTTTGATGGCCTGTTCTTTCCACTGGGATCTCACTCGCAGAGATCTTTCATTTAGGTCTTCTTTTTTTTTCCCAGAGTGTCTTGGCTTTCCATGCCTAAAATACTCTCATGGGATCCTCAGCCACATCCAAATGCCGTAAGGGCTGATTCTGAGGTCACAGTGCTGTTTAGGACATCTGCCATTCTATGAGTATGCTGTGTATCCCACTTCCCATGTTGGTTGTTCTCTTCCTTTTTGATTGTATCAGTTAGTATTAGCAGACACTAGTCTTGTTTGTGTGATCCCTTTGATTCTTAGACCTATCAGTGTGATCAATTGTGAACTGAATTTGATCACTTGGACTAGTGAGATGGCATTGGTACATGCCACCTTGATGGGATTGTATTGGGATCCCCTGGCACGTTTCTAACTCCACCATTTGGGGCAAGTCCGATTGGGCATGTCCCAAATTGTACATCTCCCTCTCTTATTCTCACTCTAATATTTAACAGGGATCACTTTTCAGTTAAAATTTAAACACCTAAGAATAATTGTGTGTTAATTACAGAGTTCAAACAATAGTACTAGAACAAAAAAAATACTAAAATGGATAAGGTATTACATTGTACATCAACAGTCTGGACAAGAGCTGATCAAGTCACTTTGCTCATAGTGTCCATTTCACTTCAAAAGGTTTCATCCTTGGTGCTCAGTTAGTTGTCACCGATCAGGGAGAACATATGATATTTGTCCCTTTGGGACTGGCTTAATTCACTCAGAATAATGTTTTCCAGATTCCTCCATCTTGCTGCAATTGACTGGGTTTCATTGTTTTTGACTGCTGTATAGTATTCTATAGAGTACATGTCCCATAATTTCTTTATCCAGTCTACTGTTGATGGGCATTTGGGTTGGTTCCACATCTTAGCTATTGTGAATTGAGCTGCAATAAACATTAAGGTGCAGACAGCTTTTTTGTTTGCCAATTTAGTTTCCTTTGGTAAATTCCAAGGAGTGGTATGGCTGGATTGAATGGTAGGGTTATCTTCAGGTTTCTGAGGAATCTCCAGACTGAATTCCACAGTGGCTTAACCAGTTTGCATTCCCACCAGTGGGATAGTGGGTTAGTGTCCCTTTTTCCCCACATCCTCTCCAGCATTTATTGTTGGTAGATTTCTGAATGTGAGCCATTCTAACCGGGATAAGGTGAAACCTCATTGTGGTTTTGATTTGCATTTCCCTGATTGCTAGTGATCCTGAACATTTTGTCATGTGTCTGTTGGCCCTTTGGATTTCCTCTTTTGAAAAATGTCTATTGCGGTCCTTGGCCCATCTCTTAAGTGGGTTGTTTGTTTTGATGTTGTGGAGTTTCTTGATTTCTTTGTAGATTCTGGTTATCAACCCTTTATCTGTTGCATAGTTTGCAAATATTTGTTCCCATTATGTCGGTTGCCTCTTCACTTTCCTGACTGTTTCTTTTAAAGTACAGAAACTTGTCAATTTGATGCAATCCCAAATGTTAATTTTGGCTTTGACTGCCTGTGCTTCTGGGGTCTTTTCCAAGAAGTCATTGCCGGTACCTATATCTTGCAGGGTTTCTCCAATGCTCTCTAATTATTTGATGGTGTCAGGTCATAGATTTAAGTCTTTAATCCATGTTGAGTGAATTTTTGTGTAAGGTGAAAGGTAGGGGTCTTGCTTCATGATTCTGTACGTGGAAATCCAGTTTTCCCATCACCATTTATTGAATAGACTGTCCTTACTCCAGGGATTGGTTTTGGATTCTTGATCAAGTATAAGTTGGCTGTAGATGTTTGGGTTGATTTCTGGTGTTTCAATTCTGTTCCATTGGTCTATCCATCTGTTTCTGTACCAGTACCATGCTGTTTTGATTACAACTGCCCTGTAGTATGTCCTGAAATCTGGTATTGTGATGCCTCCGGCTTTGTTTTTGTTGTACAAGATTGCTTTAGCTATTCGAGGTCTCCTGTGTCTCCACATGAATTTCAGCATCATTTTCTCCAGATCTGAGAAGAAGGTCTTTGGTATCGTGATTGGTATTGCATTGAATGTATAAATTGCTTGTGGGAGAATGGACATTTTGATGATGTTGATTCTTCCAATCCATGAGCATGGAAGATTTTTCCATTTCTTGGTATCCTCTTCTATTTCTTTATTTAAGGTTTTGTAGTTCTCATTGTAGAGGTCTTCAATATCCTTGGTTAAGTTTATTCCAAGGTATTTGATTGTTTTTGTAGCTATTGTGAATGGGATTGATCTTAGAAGTTCTTCCTCAGCCGTGGCATTGCCTGTGTATACAAAGGCTGTTGATTTTTGTGCATTGATTTTATATCCTGCTACTTTGCCAAACTCTTCTATGAGTTCAAATAGTCTCTTAGTAGAGTTCTTTGGATCCCCTAAATAAAGAATCATATCATCTGCAAAGAGGGATAGTTTCAGTTCTTCCTTCCCAATTTGTATCTCTTTAATTTCTTTTTCTTGCCTAATAGCTCTGGCTAGACCCTCCAGAACTATATTGAATAGCAGTGGTGAGAGTGGGCATCCCTGTCTGGTACCAGATCTCAGTGGAAATGCTTCCAACTTTTCCCCATTCAATAGGATGCTGGCCATGGGTTTTTCATAGATTGCTTTGATTGTATTGAGGAATGTTCCTTCCATACCCAATTTCCTTATTTTATCAAATGCTTTCTTTGCGTCTATTGAGATAATCATACGGTTTTTCTTCTGTAGTTTGTTAATGTGGTGTATCACATTGATTGTTTTGCGCACATTGAACCATCCCTGCATATCAGGGATAAATCCCACTTGGTCTGGGTGGAAGATCTTTCTGATGTGTTGTTGCATTCTATTGGCCAGAATTTTATTGAGGATTTTTGCATCTATGTTCATCAGGGATATTGGTCTGTAATTCTCTTTCAATGCTGCATCTTTTTCCGGCTTAGGAATTAAGGTGATGCTGGCTTCATAGAAAGAATTTGGGAGGATTCCCTGTTTTTCAATTGTTCTGAACAGTTTGAGAAGAATTGCAGTTAGTTCTTCTTTAAATGTCTGGTAGAATTCAGCAGTGAATCCATCTGGTCCTGGGCTTTTCTTTGTTGGGAGGGCCTTTATTACTGTTTCAATTTCTGTCTCAGTTATGGGTCTATTCACGTTTTCTATGTCTTCCTGGTTCAATTTAGGTAGGTTGCATGTGTCCAGGAATCTATCCATTTCTGATAGATTTTCCTGTTTGCTCGCATACAAGTCCTTGTAGTAATTTCTGATGATTCTTTTCATTTCTGTGGTATCTGTTGTTATGTTTCCTTTTTCATCTCTGAGTTTATTGATTTATGTCTTTTCTCTTCTTTTTTTTAGTTAGCTGAGCCAATGGGGTGTCAATTTTGTTTATTTTTTCAAAAAACCAGCTCCTTGTTTGGCTTATTTTTTGTAATGTTTTTTTTGGATTCAATCCTGTTGATTTCTTCTCTGATTTTAATTATTTCTCTTCCCCTACTAGATTTGGGTCTGGTTTGCTGCAGATTTTCTAGATCCTTGAAATGAATTGAAAGCTCATCTATTTGGTGCCTTTCCAATTTTTTGATGTAGACACCTATTCATATAAACTTTCCTCTTAACACTGCTTTTGTTGTATCCCATAAATTTTGGTATGTTGTGCTGTTATCCTCACTTACTTTTAGAAAGTTTTTGATTTCTCTTTTGATTTCTTCTATGACCCATTGTTCATTCAGGGACATGTTGTTCAATCTCCATGTGTTTGTATATGCTCTAGGGATTCCTGAGTTGCTAATTTCCAACTTCATTCCTTTATGGTCTGAGAAGCTTCATGGTATGATTCTAATTCTTTTGAATTTGCTGAGACTTGCTTTATGGCCTAGTATGTGGTCAATCCTAGAGAAGGTTCCATGTACTGCTGAGAAGAATGTAAATGCTTTCTGTGTAGGATGAAAAATTCTGTAGATATCTGTTAGATCCATTTGGGCTATAGTGTCGTTTAAATCTACTGTCTCCTTGTTGATCTTCTGTCCTATTGATCTGTCTATTTCTGAGAGTGGAGTATTGAAGTCCCCCAGTACTATTGTATTGGGGTCTAAGTCTCCCTTTAAGTCCCTTAACAAATCTTTTAAATAAACTGGTGCCCTGTAGTTAGGTGCATATACATTGATAATCGTTATATCTTGCTGTTGAATTGATCCCTTAATCATTATATAGTGCCTCTTTTTGTCTCTCCTAACAGTTTTTGTAGTAAAGTTTATGTTGTCCGATATTAAGATGGCTATGCCACCTCTTTTGTCATTTCTGTTGGCATGGTATATCTTTTTCCAGCCTTTCACTTTCAGTCTGTATGCATCTTTGTTGGAAAGATGTGTTTCTTGTAGGCAGCAAATAGATGGGTTTTGTTCCTTAACCCAATCAGCCAATCGGTGTCTTTTAACTGGACAGTTCAGGCCTTTAACGTTCAATGTGACTATTGATAAGTAGTAACTTTGCCCTGCAATTTGCCGAAGATATTTTCTAATATATGTTTTGAACGTCCTGTGATCTTTTGCTGTGAGGTTTCCTTCCTTTACCTTCTTTCATATTGATGACTGTGTTTCTGTGTGTAACACATCTTTAAGCATCTTTTGCAGGGCTGGATGAGTGGCAACAAATTCTTTCAATTTCTGTTTGCTGTGAAAGGTCTTTATTTCACCTTCATTCACAAGTGAGTGCTTTGCAGGGTATAATATCCTGGGCTGGCAGTTGTTCTCTCTTAGTACCTGGGCTGTATCTCGCCATTCCCTCCTAGCTTGTAGGGTTTCTGATGAGAAGTCTGCTGTGAGTCTAATTGGAGATCCTCTGAGAGTAATCTGACGTTTCTCTCTTGCACATTTAGGATCTTTTCTTTATGTTTCTGAGTTTAATTACAACATGTCGTGGTGAGGATCTCTTTTGGTCATGTTTATTAGGGGTTCTATGAGCTTCCTGTACTAGGATGTCTCTGTCCTTCTCCAAACCTGGGAAATTTTCTGCTACTATCTCACTAAAAAGGCCTTCTAATACTTTTTCCCTCTCTATGATAAGGCCCAAACTTCTAAGAGTTTATCTGTTCACAGGATCTTTAAGACCCTTGAATTTCAATTGCGACAAACTTTAGAAAACTTAGAATCACTGTTAGGTTTTGCAAACACACATCCATGTTATTCCATTGCTCAGATACAACCAAAATAATCTTGGATTTAACAAAATGGAGAAATAGAGTAGGAAAAAAATGAGAGCAGTAGCTTTAAGCATGTTCCATGTTGAAAAGAGACCTCTCCACATTCTCAGTCTCTGTTATCAGGTAGATGCTTGTATCTTAATCAGATGTACAAATGGGACGCGTCTTACCACGTACCCTGGACCTGCGTGAGACAGGTATAGACAGGAATGTGGGTGTATCAAGCCAGCAGTTAAAGACAGTGTTACATTGCAGGATTGTAAGAATTCTTGCTTACCTAAACTTCAACTAACTGCCTACTTATGCCATATGAGATGGAATGTCTCTCAGAACTGTCTTGCTGTTTGTCTCACTCTGTATCTCACTCTCTATCTTTCTGTTTGCCTCTCTGTCTCTTTGCTTTTCAAATAAATAAATATTTCTGTAAATAAAATAATTTCAAAAATAAAATGCACCCATTTGCATTCAGAGACTAGCATACACTAACTCATTCTTTCATTCAAAATACACATGGAGCCATTACTCTCTGAAGCCACTGTGCCGTAAGCCAGGGAACCTGGAGTAAAGAAGTCAGACAACTCTTACAGAGTTCTCTGGACACTGGAGAAGGCAATGTTGAACAATTAATTACATTAAAATGTGATTGCAGTGGGAGAGATCGTGCTGAGAGACTCATTCACCAAGACATCTGATTAACCCTAGAAGATTAGAGGAGACCTCTTGAAAGTAACGAGACATTAATATGCGTGTGAAGAATATACAACTACACTGGGAGATCGTCAATCGAGTTCACATTCTGCCTTAGTGCTCAAGGTTCATATCACACTGTCAAACCTTTACCTGACTTTTAAGAAAATCAAGTCATGAGGTCAACACTGATTAAACACTTTATGTTTAAAGATTTTATTTTCATCAAAACCTAATATAATTGAGTCAAGTATAAAAATTATGGATTTGGTGTTGAAAACACAGTTTTTGTATCTGAGGAACAGAAAATCTAAACAATCAGACACTCAATTTTTTAAAGAATTTTTTACAAGTTGACTTAGAAACTGCAACTATTTAAGTGAAACATGAGTCTATTCTTGACTCTCTATACCACCTTTGCTGCCATTCACATCTAATGAGATGTTAAAATTGAAGCTTTGACCAGGATGCCAACACATAATGCATGCTACATAGCAAATTGAAGTGTCATATCAAATAGTTCATTTCAAGAAAGAGTCTGAAATCTGGATGAAAATTGATTTCATCATTCTGGGGCATCTCATCCAGGGAGCCCTGACTGCAGTACTAAGATGTGAAAGAAAAAGAAGAAAAAAAGAACAGCTTTGTCAATGGACCTGTGGGAAAAAAAGAAACTACTGTAGTCTCTCATAACCTGCCCTCATTTCCAAAGAAGCCGGTGGGGCAAGGTTCATTTCATTCCTTTGCCTCAATTAGAGAAAGTTACATTTTGGAGGTCTCTGACAGAGAACTTGGGATGTATCCTGTGCATTTTGAAAATAATAGTGTGCAGGATGCAAGATGGGTTAGAGTGTTGCTTGGACAGATGAGCAATAGGGAGCTAAGACTGCTTCTAAGGCTTCGGTGAACAGTCTTTAACAATGGTGGGTCAAAGATGCATGAATATGTACTCTAGGAAAGACATATACTGCATGGGAGGAATAGTAAGACAAGAGCTGTTTTGTCTTACCTAAGAGAAATTATCAAAATTCTCTCAGGACTCTAGATACCAGGAAGAGTAGTCTATAAGAAATAAACAAATAAACAAGGGTTGAAAGAAAAGACTTCAGCTATAGAAAAATACTACCTGGGGAAATTCTGGGAAAAATTGTGGCATAGCAAGCACCAGAACACTGTCTCTCCACCTGGGCCACAGTTTCACTGGTAGAATCTGTCTGATATAACTATATACGACCATAACTAACTAACTAACTAACTATATAAATGTGCACACATATATAACTACATATTTTATTCACATACACACACACACACACACACACATTGGAGTCTACTGAAGGCCTACACTTGTCAGAGGAAGGCTTGGAAGGTAAACAAACAGTGGTTCATCTTAGTCAGTTTTGCCTTTTGGTAGTGTAGCAGTTAACCATTCCTCAGCTCAGTGGCATCCCCCAAGTGCAACCTGCTCATGGTAAGGAACAAAAGAACGATATTCTTTTAATACTGGAGGTTTGCTCTGGATCACTGACGACAGAAGTGAAGATGAGGAGGCAGCAGTTGTAGTTACGTCTTCCCCCATGGCTACGAACCCCTTCTCTCAGCCTGAGGTGACTTCCATGGACCACTACGCCTTCTTCCTCCATGAATTCTTCTCTTTCTCATTTTGGGAAACTGGTGTAAAGCATAGGATACTGAAAACAGTCGACTCCCTAGAAAAAATTAGGCCGCTCCACGTTCCCAAGGAAAGTGCAGGTTCAAAAAGGGACTGATAAGAATTTCAGTTTATCCCTGAGGATGAATCCTAGCACTGAGAGAGCCTTTTAACATTCGCATATGCTGTATATGCCAAACCCAGACAAAAACACTAAACGACAAGAAACTACAAACTAATAGCTCTTATGAACATTGATGCAAAAATCCTCAACAAAATACTAGTGCAGCAAACTCAGCTGCATATTAAAACAAATAAGGGCCGGCACAGAGGTGTAGCAGGTAAAGCCACTGCTTGCAGTGCCAGCATCCCATATGGGCATCAGTTCAAGATCCAGCTGCTGCACTTCTGATCCAGCTCTCTGCTATGGTCTGGGAAAGCAGAAGAAGATGGCCCAAGTCCTTGGGTTCCTGCCCTGGTATGAGAGATCTGGAAGAAGTTCCAGGCCTCTGGCTCCAGAAAAGCCCAGCTCTGGCTGTCATGGCCATCTGGGGAATGAACTGGTAGATGGAAGACGTCTCGCTCTCTCTCACTCTGCCTCTGCCACTCTGTAACTTTGCCTTTCAAATAAATAAATAAATCTTTTTTTTTTTTTTTTTGACAGGCAGAGTGGACAGTGAGACAGAGAGACAGAGAGAAAGGTCTTCCTTTGCCGTTGGTTCACCCTCCAATGGCTGCCGCGGCCGGCGCACCGCGCTGATCCGATGGCAGGAGCCAGGTGCTTATCCTGGTCTCCCATGAGGGTGCAGGGCCCAAGCACTTGGGCCATTCTCCACTGCACTCCCTGGCCACAGCAGAGAGCTGTCCTGGAGGAGGGGCAACCGGGACAGAATCTGGCGCCCCGACCGGGACTAGAACCCGGTGTGCCGGCGCTGCAAGGCGGAGGATTAGCCTAGTGAGCCACAGCGCTGGCCTATAAATAAATCTTAAAAAAAAAATAAACCTCACAAACAAATTGTGGATAATTATGAAAATATGATTTCTAGAGTTATCATTTTATTGGCTGTAAATATTCATTTTTGAGGAAAAGTCATAAGACATAAAAATAAACTGGAAAAAAATAAATCAAGAGGTTTGCTCCCCTCAAAAAACTTAATGGCAGATCTACCAAGTAAAGAATTTAACTGACTGAGAGATGTTCAAAAACTAAGGCAAGTAAAAAAAAAATCAAGAATATTACCTATGAACCAAATTAAAATATAAATAAAGAGAAAATCTATGGATAATTTTAAAATTTTTAAGGAGCTGAAAAGCACAATGACTAAAATGAAATTTTGCTGGAGTAATTCCAATGCACAGTTCAGGAGGGAGAGGAATCACCACCCTAAAGAGAGAGCAATGGAAGTGATCGAGTCTGAGGAACAGGAGGAAACTGACTGAAGAAAAGTGAGCAGAATGTAAGAGAATGGTGGACTGCCCTCCGTGAGTGAACATATGCATATGAAAGTCTCGGAAGGAGAAGTCGGAAGGAAAGGAATAGAGCATCAGTATGATGCACACAAAGATGCCTAAATAACAGAATCAAATCCTACCTTTTAGTTAGGAAAGTAAATCTAGACGAATTACACTCCTCAA
Source organism: Oryctolagus cuniculus (assembly GCF_964237555.1). Lineage (NCBI taxonomy): Eukaryota > Metazoa > Chordata > Mammalia > Lagomorpha > Leporidae > Oryctolagus > Oryctolagus cuniculus. The sequence goes on along the minus strand of NC_091436.1, from coordinate 76,407,624 downwards.
TTAAAAAAACACAGCTTGGCAGAACAGATAAAATAAATGATCCAACTATCTGCTATCTTCAAGAGACCTACTTTCTTTTTTTTTTTTTTTACTTTTATTTAATGAATATAAATTTCCAAAGTACGGCTTATGGATTACAATGGCTTCCCCCCCATAACGTCCCTCCCACCCGCAACCCTCCCCTTTCCCACTCCCTCTCCCCTTCCATTCACATCAAGATTCATTTTCAATAAGAGGCCTACTTTCTAAACAAAGGCACAAATGGAATTAAAGTTAAAAGATTAATAAAGATATAATATGCAAATAGTTACTAAGACAGCAAGGTGGCTATACTATTGTTATCAGACAACATAGAATTTAGGTCAAAAAACTTGCTAGGTGTAAAGAAAGATATTATATATCAATAAAAGGTACAATGAATCAAGAAGAAACCACATTATAAACATAATAAACCTAATAAAGACCATCAAAACTTGATTAAGGGATAATAAGCTATAGCTATACAGAAGGAAGAAGTTCTGGGATTCTATTGCAAAGTAAGGAGACCATAAATAATGTTAATGTACCATACATTTCTCTCTTAAAAAATCCTAGAAAAAGGGATTTGGGATGTTTGCATCACAAATAAATGTTAAATGTCTGAGGATATGTGTGTGTGTATACATTTATATATTTACTCCAATTGGACATTATACAATATAAATATATATTGAAACCTTGCATTGTGTCTCGTAAATGTGTGCAATTTTGTACGTGTGTTAAACTTTTGTATTAAAGGGTTGGAATTGTGGTGTGGCAGGTAAAGCCTCCTCCTGCAACATCAGCATCCCATAAAGGCACTGATTGGGGACCCAGCTGCTCCACTTTCAATCCAGCTCCCTGCTGATGAGCCTGGGAAAGCACTAGAAGATAGCCAAAGTGCTTGGCCCCCTACACCCACAAGGGAGACCCGGAAGAAGCTCCTGGCTCCTGACTTTGGCCTGTCCCAGCCCTGACCATTGTGGCCATTTGGGGAGTGAATCAGCGATGGAAGCTCTCTCTCTCTCTCTTTCTCTTTTTCTCTCTCCCTCTCTCTTTTGCTGCCACTCACCCTCTTTCCCTCTCTCCTCCTCCTCTCTCCATAACTCTGCCTTTCAAATAAATGAATAAATCTTTTTAAAAAAGTTTTGTATTTAAAAACAGTCAACAACAAAACATGAAGCAAAATTTGATAGAACTGAGGTAAGAATCAGCTCATCAAAAGGATGGAAATTTTGACATATGGTACAACATGGATGAACCTTAAATACCTTTTTCTAAGTGAAATAAGTCAGTGGAATAAAAAGACAAATACTGTATGGTTCATTTTATATTGTAGTCAGAATCAAAGACATGACATAGAATGGTGGTTTCTTATGCTTCTGAAATGGAAGAACAAAGAAACATTGTTGATGATGTTTAGAGGTAATTGTGGTGGTTGCAAACATTATGAATATACCTAATGCCACTTATGGGTAACATAAAATGATTAAGCTGATATATTCTTTATATGTATTTACTACAATGAAAAAATAGGGAAAGAGTGGGCATTAACTTGACCTCAACTGCATTGAAGTCGAGTAGTTGAGACATCCGTGTCCCACATAGGAATGCCTGAGTTGGACTCACGGCTCCAGCTGCTTACTTGACCCTCTCAGCAATGCAGTGGTGGGAGGCGGCAGTGACAGCTCAAGTATATGTATAGATTGCAAAGCATGATATATACATGTAATGGAATAATATCCAGTAATGGAAGGAAGTACATTTTGACATAAGTTACAGTAAGGATGAACCGTGGGTAACTTATACCACTTGTACTACCTGAGAAGCTTGGGTTAAGCTTCAGCTTTGACCCAGCCCTCATCACCAGGTATTTGGGGATTGAACCTGTGGATGTGAAACCGCTATCAGCCTCTCTCTCTCTCTAACAAAATAAATAAAAACAACTTAATAAATAAATTGTGTTTGCGGTGTTTGTCTTATTATCTTGCACCCTGGGAAGTGTCTGGTTGCCAAATGATGGAGACAGGTGAAAATGACCTCAACTGCATAGAAGTCTGGTATCCAGCATGGACCAGCTGATCTGAAGAGAATTCAGCAGAACCATAGCTGGTCCAGGGGTCTGAGAGCAAGAAACAAATACTTGCTGTAATACTTGCTGTGAAAGCAACTGAAATTTTGGATACATTTTAATGCACTCAAAACTGACTATTGAAAATATTTTGACCAGTGTGAAGAATTGGTCATTTAATTTTTAATTAATATTTAACTAAAATTTTAATATGTCTAAAGAAAGAAAAACTATGAGCTAAAGACTGAAATTGCTAACAATGGCAACAGAAAAAAAATTTCTAATGGCTACATTTTAAAAGAACAAGAGAAATAAATATTAAGTTGTATACTTTTGAGAATTGTTAGGTTGCATTTTCTACTTTTCTTGTTTATAAACAGTTTTCCAGAGTAGTAAGTACTTTTTCTATTTGAAAATATAAACATAAATGGTATAAAAAGGAAATAAATATTTCTGAATATTTGTTCACATAAACCCAAAATAAGTGGGCACAGACACGACCAAACTATTTTTATACTTTTTTTTCAAATCTAAAATGTCTTGAACTCTTTCAACAAGGACACAAATTGAACTTGTTTCATTGTGTGTGAAAAATGTTTTTTCTAGTGTACTGATTTTAATGTGTAAATCATAATTGAACTTAGTCTATGTATTTTCCAAGCTCTTACATTCACTTATCATAAAGAATTTATGAAGTTTCTGATCCAAGACAAACAAATGCTAGTATTCTCTTAGGTATATAAAACACATATTATTACAGATGTTAGCTGCTGGTATTTGGTATTATGCTACTATGCTATGCTAAATTACTAAATCTGTCTATACAGCAGCAACATCCCCTTTTTTTAAAAAAAATATTTATTTATTTGAAAGGTGGAGTTGCAGAGGCAGAGCGAGAGAGAGAGACATCTTCCATCTGCTGGTTCACTCCCTAGATGGCTACAAGGGCCAGAGCTGGGCCCATCCGAAGCCAGAGGCCTGGAGCTTCTTCTGGATCTCTCACATGGATGCAGGAACCCAAGGACTTGGGGCCATCTTCTACTGCTTTCCCAGACCATAGCTGAGAGCTAGATCAGAAGTGGAGCAGCTAGGACTCAAACTGGCGCCTATATGGGATGTTGGCACTGCAGGCAGCAGCCTTACCCACTATTCCAGAGCACTAGCCCAGCAATATCCTTTTAAATAACAAAGAGCCAAGTATTTCTATAAATAGCTTTCATCAGATAAGACTAAGCCAAGGCCCATTTCATACTAGATAATAAGGTGATGTTAATCTTTTGATTTCTTTCTCTCCCTAGCAGATTACATCCTGTTTTAAATCAGACACAAACAAAATCTTACATGAACCATAATTAGATGTGAAATTGCTCTAAAGCACCTTTGTCTCCAAAGGAACCTTTTTGACCTCTGTGATGTGCTGGGATGTATCTAATCTAATGATCAGCTGCCACCAAGTGATCGGCTATCTCACAATTGAACTGCTAGAGAACCTATGCATTTTAGTCCTCTTTTTCCTCTAAATAAAAGGATGAAAAGGATGTTGTATATGACACTACACTGACACAAATTGCTTATTTTTGCACTTTTCATTCTCAAGGTTGGTATGTTATATTTTTTAATCCAAGAGGTGATACTTTGAAAATACAGTTACTCATCAGAATGCATGAAATTGCAAGGGAAATTTTGAAGTAGCTTTAGAAATTTTAGTTTCACATCTCAAAAAAATTGCATCCTTTACAATTTTGAAACAGAAATTATGTTTTAAAAATTAAAAACATATTATGGTTTTAAGGAGATGCAAATAATAAAACCTCTCCTTGTGAAGAAAAAGTTGAAAATTTCCACAGGCAATGTAATTGAGGAATTCCATCAATCTGGATTTTTATGAGATTTATTTATATTATTTTTGCTATATATTAATCCTCAAAAATACTGGTCTTTTTTATCTCACAATACAAAAAATAACTGTAAGAAAAAAATAGGGTCACTTATGCTAAAAATAGCACAGATGATCTCACTACAACTGTGAGATTCAAAATGAGTATAAAACTTACATAGGTTGGAAATATACCCTCTTATGACCTCAGTTTCCTTTATATTATTTCTACCATTCATGAAGATTGATAATCATATATAATATGCTCTTTCCTTGCAATTAGCAGAGCTGGAATCTAAAATTTTTCGGGGTATGTAACAATCCCATTTCCAAAGATAGCTTGGGAGAAATAGGGTAGCAATGCAAGTTTTCTTATCTCTAGGACATTTAATGACTAAATGAGAAAATGTGTGATTTAAAATATCTAGTTTACAACACACAAACTTGCTGACAATAGTTAAAATCTTAATTAAGTTATATTATGGCTTTGGCAAAATATATTAAGAAAGCCATTCCTAAGGAAGAGCTGTTAATAAAAAATTACCCATATGTTCAATTTCAGATAATAATCAGGTGGTTCAGGACTTCCTTACTGAGTTGATTTGAGATACATTAGAATTAGCCAAAGTATTACACCTCCACAAGGCTACAATGCTTCCCAGCACATTTCTTAAAAAAAAAAAAAAAAAAAAAAAAAAAAAAAAATAGAAAGGGAACTGCTTACTATGCCAAATGCTCAGTGGTATTCTTTCCCCCTCACACTCAATCCCAACAGTGTATTTTAGCGTCATCTTCCTGCACTAGTCTTCCAGGTCCTTTCCCTACTTGCCTCACTAAACATCCATCTTTAAATCACAAATAATTGAATAGTTTAAGTCATTTTGCAGATATGTGGCATTTTCATAATCTGAAGATTTCAATTCCTCATTGCTTTCATTTCTTCCAACGTTGCTCAGTACAGGTTTTAGTAATTTCATTATCTACCTATATGACCCTGACTGCTTGTTCTCTCAGCTCTATTTCCTGTGATTTTGTTCTTCTACATAAGTCTTTTATTTCCATGTATGTGTCCTAGACCTATGTGTCGTTCATACGTTAAAAACAGCATAACCCCTTTGTAATCTCAATTTCAAACATACAACTCTGTACTTGTTACTTCCTATCATTGCTCTTCTTTCATTACTGTAACTTTATCAACTCCTTCATGCCCACTATTATCTAGAAGTATTGATCTGACTACCACTTATCACATTTCACCACACTTATGTCATCATTTTCTCCTACCTCATCTGTGATTCCTATTCTGTTTATATAATTTCTCCATTGCATATACTCCCAACTTCCTTACCATGCTTTTATATTTTGGAATAACCTGACAGAATCCCCACTGCCGTTAAATTCCAACATCTGCTGTATCTGATTCTTACACACTTGGAGCCAAATATAACAAGGGGGTAGAGCATTTAGGCAAAGTGTATAAGATGACACTTGGGACACCCTCACCACATATCAGGGTTCCTGGTTTGGAATCCTTGATATCTGCTCCATTCTTGTTTCCTCTGGTGTATATCCTAAGAGGCAGCAGGTGATAGCTCAAACAATTGTGTCCCTGCCACCCATGTGGCTTTTACAGGCATTGAAGAATAAACCCATGGATGGGATATCTCTGTCTATCCATCTGTATGTCTGTCTGTCTACCTTTCAAGTAAATAAAATAAATGTAACCAGCGATTAACCCACAATCATGTTGACTCTGCATTTGAACTCCCTAACTGTTAACATCAAGTACACAATGTGTTATACTCTCTTGAGACCACTGGGAATACTATCTCCTATGACACCAGGGTGTCATGGGGCATTTCGGATTCACTCTTGTCTTCATCAACCAGCTTAATCAATAAACTTTCCCCAAATGCTACTTTCTCTCTGGAGTTTTCTAGCCATATGTTCCTCATGCCCCTTGGCTCGTGCCAGCAGCTTTATGAAGTTCTACCTTTAAAATAGACAAGATGAGTATGGCCACAGAATAACCTGCAACTATGCTATTTGCATTTTAAAATCATAAAGATTATGAATGGCAATCAAATGTATTTCCCTCATCTGTTCACTTTCCTCACTCACAGTTAGTCACTCTGCAATGATTTGAGAAAATTTCAAAAGAATAAAACATTTGCAAGTTTCCACAATTGCCTGTTGGTATGTATTTTGTCTCCTCTCTTTTTACTAGGGATGAAATAGCTATGTTTCTAATTAAGGCCATTAATTTCATTCCCTCTTGCATTTTAAAAAACATGACCCTCATTATTCTTTTACTTCTTATCACCTCCATTTACTGGCACCACAACCCCAAACAAGAACCATACCTCACTAAGGTTATGAAAAGAACCTCTGAATTGGTACCTCTATTCCCATCCTTGTTCCCTTAAGCCCTTTGTTTCTTTCTTCCTTTGTTCTTTAAGCCCTCTTCTCTAAACCCTCCAATGCCTTACGAGAATTGTTGGAACCTTGTGATATTTGATTTTTGCCTTCCTTGCCTGTCTGACCACATCTCTGTTATTTCCTCCCACACAGAGGCCTCCTTACTGGTCCTTGAGCACTCTACGGAAGCTCTGGCCTCAGCATTTGCACTGGCTTCTCCCTTTGCCTTGAATATTCACCCCATAAATAATGGCAAGTTTACCAGCTTTGGATCTTGTCAGTTGTCAGCTTCCTCAATGAGGTTGATCTGTCCTCTTATTCATTGCTTCAGTTTTCTTCATACAATTTATTTTATCTCATTTTATTATGCTTGTTTATTATACTTATTATCTATATGCACGAAAATTAAATGTCAATGAAAAGATCTTGGTATACTTTTTTTTATCAATGAATGCTCCTAGAATAAGGCCTGACACAGAGACAAAATTCAGTAAATATATATTGAAGTAATGAATTAGTTGCCTTCACTGAAAAGCAGGGCTCCTTAGGAACATTAAACTGTGATATACTTTTCATGGCAAATATTTCCATAGTTCCTAAGGGAATATTGTAACACATCAAAATTCTCCAGGAAAACGATTTTTCTCTTATATTTTTATCAATAGTAGCATCCTAAATCAGAATGTTAATCAGACTATGAAAATGACTTTAGCAGTTCTGTCATAAGCTATTTTGAAAGAATTACTCTGACAGTTCTAAGCAAAGATTACAACTTTTTAAAAAGACTCCGTTTGATTTAATGTGAAAGCATTGCCTCAGCTTAGTGCATCAATATTTATATCTTTTAATTTGGCCATATGTTACCTGGGATTAAAGACAGTAGGAAATCTAGGATTAAAATGAAGTGACATTATCACAAAGGTGTGAGCTACACTCTGATTTATAAGAATACCACATCAATGGTTCTCGGACTTTCGGCTAAGATCAACTGTAAGAATAGCACATCAATTCCATTCTAGTTCCTTTGAGAAACACAACTTTTCTAACAAATATCTATATTTCAAAAAGGGGAGATGAAAATGAGCCAAGGAAAAGTTCGAGTAGCAAATGAAAGCAAAAGTTATCAGAAATTGATCATTTTAATAATACAGGAGGTAAAAGCCAGAACATAAACATCAAATGAGAAAGGAAACCCATATTTTAGTAATAAAACATTTAATTTATACAATGTCTAATAGTTGTTAATATCGATGATTCATTTAACACTATAGTAATTTTTATAACAAGAAGTTACAGAAGTCACATGTAATTTAAATTTAGCTTCTTGGGGCTAGCATTGTGGTGCAGCTTGTTAAGCCTCTGCTTGCAATGCCAGCATCTCACTGGTTCCTGAGTTCATCCTAGCACAACCCTGGCTGTTCAGGCCATTTAGGGAGAGAACCAGCAGATGGACAATCCACCTCTCTCTCTCTCTCTTTCTTGTGCTTTCTCTCTTTTTCTTTCTTTCTCTTTCTCTCTCTCTGTCACTCTACCTTTCTAAACAAACAAATAAATAAATAAATGTTGCTTCTTCAAAACAAGAAAATCAACTAAAGAAAAACACAAATGATATACAATGCTCCAAATTTCAGGGCAGCATGGTTTTGCCACAGAGTTTTACAAAACACTGTCAGGCAAAACAGTATCATTCTACATAAACTGTTACAGAAAATAGATGAAGAAGGAACACTTCACCATTGTATGAGGTCAGCGTTATCCTGGGCTTAATCCTCTTATCTTGAATTTCTGGTTGTGAGTTGGGTTAACTATCAATGTATTTCTACAGTTCCCGACGTGATGCTAAACCGCTACCAGACTGGGAATCACAGATGTCATAAACAGGTTAGATGTGAGATGGTATGGTATTCACAGAGAGAAGCTTGTGTGATATGATGTAAAAGTCCCCCAAAAGGTTTTATTTCATAAAGCAGTTTTAGGAATTTAAGCCAAAGACTGAGAAAACACTGATATGAAAGAACAAGAGGTTTTCCTCATATTCTCTACAACCATAATAAGTGAGAGAAACAATGTTTTCTTCAATAGTACATTGCCTAAATATTCATTGTATATTCAAACACTTAATTACTAATTATCATTTGAAGTTATTAAAAATTGTATTTAGTGTTAAGATTTTTACATGTTTTTATTTAAAGAAAAAATATTCACCAGATAATGAAGATTTAATGGTACGTTTCTTAATGAAAAAAGCACAATAGAAATTCTGATTTTACATTTTAGAGGTGGGAAAATATATATATTTATTTATATATTTTCAAATGAGTGAAGGTTTGGGTTTATGAGCCTACTTCAAAAAGTTTGTGGAAAAAATAAATTTAAAGATGAGTTTATTTTAATGCAAAACATCGTTTTTTCATAAAGCATATTCCATGAATATTTTAACATACCCTTAAACATATCAAAATATTCTAATATTTTAGTGTGGGGAGCAACTGGGAGCAACTCGGACTAGACTAAGTTACTGGAATTAAGACTTATTCTATGCATCTGCTCTCCCACAATATGGCGCTGAGAAGGGAAACAGCTTCTACACAGCTGCCTCCAGTTCAACCAATAAACTGTGGGACCTGCTCCTGATTGGAGGAGAGCAGCGTACTCGGCGTGTGGGTAGCAGAGTTGGGATTGGCGGAAGAGGACTATAAAGGAGGAGAGAGACAACATGCACCAGGAACATCTAAGGGGAACACCTGTGCAGCCCCCTAGAGAGCCGGCCGGCGGTGTGCCGCTCCCCCGCGGAAGTGGGGAATGTGGCAGGGGGAACCGCCCTTCCACGGAGGTGGAAGGGATGGTAGCCAACCCGGGAAGGACCAGCAGCCAACCCGGGAAGGACCAACAGCAAACCCGGGGAGGGCCGAGCAGACAAAAGAACAACGCAGGGTCCTGTGTCGTTCCTCCACGAAGACGGGGAGCGACATTTTAGGGTGGAATTTAAATTAATTTAAATTTAATTTCATAATTTTATTTCTATATGATGACTTTCTATATGATGACTAAGAAAAAAAATAAAAATAAAAGAGAGGCTACTAATAATGCTAGCAGTGAGGCAGAAAGAAATGGTCAAATCAAAGGTATTAAGAAGAGGCATGTAAGTGGATTTGACTATCCCAAAGGGAATATAAATAGGATTTTATTACATGTTTAGAAAAGAGATGCAGAACCTATTTCCCCAGGAGAGTCCACAGGAGCCCAGGGTGCCCAGGACCTCAATATTGTGACTTTGATTAATGAGTCAAAGTCTCAAGTCAGAGATGCCTCTTCAACTCCTGCCACCCACTGTGTATATACCTTTCTCTTGCTCCAATCATTCGGTCTTATACTAATTTCTACAGGATTTTTTAAAATCAATACTGAATTATTCCAGCCATCTAATGTTTGAGGCAAGTTTATGTATTTCTAATACTCTCAGCATTTCATTTATGCTGAGAATGCATTTGAAGTCAAGCACATACTTTGGTAGTGCTAAAATCAAAATGTAGTTAATTTAAGAGTTCAGAAATATCTTGAAACATGAAGTTAGGAAATGAATTAAGTCTCATTTGAATGTATGTATATGTGTGTGTATGTTTTAAGTCCTATGGACTCAAAGTTTGTGTCAAATCACAGAGAAACCTTATCAAACTCAAAAGAGAAGGATCCTAATACTTTGCAGTTAATTCACCCCTTGCCTCAACCCTAGGAAAACATTGATGTGCTTTACGTGGACTGAATTTCATATTAGTACACTTTAATATAAATAAGTTAATGCATGGTCTTTTGAATTTCACTTTTAGAACTGAATATAATGTTTCACAGTCTACCCATATTTGATATACTAATATATAGGTTGTTAATTGAGAGTAATATTCTGTAATGTGGTTATACCAAAATCAGTTTACTGATTTACCAATTGATGAACACTTTGCTTTCACTTTTTTATTTGTTCTCTTTTTTTATAATATATATTTTCTATTGATTGATTTATTATTTTAACTTCTACATATTATTGGGGTACCAGGGAATATAATACAGAACAAGTATTCAATGTGTACTGATCAATTCAGAGTAATTAATGTTTCTTTCTCATTTTCATTACTTTATGATTGGAACTTCAAGCTCTTTTTCTATTTTTAGAAAACATATAATAACATATTGTGAATGATAGTTACCCCACTGTACTGTGGAGCACTAACCATTCATCCATTGAGGGACATCTGGAAAATTTGAGACTTTTGACTCTTTTTTTTTTTTTTTTCTTTTTAACAGGCAGAGTGGACAGTGAGAGAGAGAGAGAGAGACAGAGAGAAAGGTCTTCCTTTGCCGTTGGTTCACCCTCCAATGGCCGCCACTGCTGGCACGCTGTGACCAGTGCACCGCGCTGATCCAATGGCAGGAGCCAGGTGCTTATCCTGGTCTCCCATGGGACTTTTACTCTTAAAAATAAAATTGCTATAAACATTTTGTAAAAGAAAAACAAAGAAAAGAGGATAGGATCAATTCAATAAAGTTGTATTTTCTTTAATCATTTTTAGTAATTCCAGAAAATCATTTCCAAATAACCTTACATTTCTAAAATTGTCTTCTAAAGCATTCACTAACATAATCATGTCATTTCAATTTTAGCACCGTTAATCTGTGAAGTTCTTCTTTTCTTCCAACTGACATAATCTTGTATTCACTGTAATTTTTCAACTAGGTTCTGACAAATGGTAATAAGCATTATTGTAAAAGGAAATAAAATCTGGAAAGAAATTACTGCAATTACTTTTATTTTCTACTATAAATATTTTAGCTATTTCAACAGATTGTTGCATTAAATGTGCACGTATTTTTTAGGTGAAGTATTGAAGAATTTGAATAGGCTACTGCATGTTTAAGAAGACTTAATTGTGGGTGGTAGCTCATAAATAATAAAATTAGAGAATAAAAGTATTTAGGAACAGTGTAAGCAGTCATGTTTTTATCCGTGTTTTCCAACGTTTCATTTCTAAATGAGTGTAACAGATGTAGACATTGAGAAATTGATGGATTATAGCACATCATGTCACACAAAGAAATTTCAAAATCTGCACTTAGTTCCTTAGCAGGCAGTGCTTTATATTCTTGTATGAGTCTAAAATGTAGATGCATCCTTACGGATTTCATTTCATTAGAAAAGTCACACACTTAAAAGAGGCTAGAAAATATATAAATTCATAAACTCAGATTATATAAAAGGTTGAAGATATTTATAAATTTTAATTCTTTTTTGTGACCTCCATTTCTGTCAGCAGTTAGAAATATTTTGAAGGTACAAGTATGATGACTATATCATATTTTCACTTTTTAAATATTAAAATATATTTTCTGGAATTATTTCACTTTTGGAATAGAAGATATATATTCAATTATTTCCCTAGGTAATGATAAGATTGAGGTTATCTAAGTCTGACACATATTTGGGAGATTAAATTCATTCTCATTTTAATACCAATTATCAGGATAACTAACACATATATATTGATAAGAATATAAGAGAAAACACTTAATTTACTTTTCAGAAAAATGTACAAATTTATGATGCATTACATAATGTGTTATTGCATGCACACATTGCATAATGTCCATAATATCCTTTCAAGCATTTGTCATCTTTTAGTTTTAATAGGGAAGTATACACTATTTAACATTATGTATCTTCACCCTCCTGTGTAAGACACGATGGTCAAGATGTTAATTCAGAAACAGAACCTCAAAATATGCAATACAATAATAGAAAACCAAACATCACTTAAAGATAAGTGGGAGACACACTGAGGGGTCCTATAGAACCAATTCTACACACACATCCATCCATCCATTATCTCCAAAATGATCCATTAATATCTGGATCAAAAAATTAGGATACTCTCCACACAGCAAAATTATAATCATCCTGGTCTTTACATGTTTTAATAGAAGCAAGGCCATCTAATATTTTACTTCTCATAAAACATAAATGTACTGCCCTAGTAATTCATACACATGTATATTTAATTTCATTGACATATTAGTTAAGATAAAGGTATGTATTCTTGCTGAAATTTCTTTCTTAAATTCCTCCTTTGATCTCCATATATCAGATAGATTATATGAACTTCATGATTTGAGCTTGGGCTAGTCACCCATTCAAACTGTAGATTGTATCATCATCATACTCATACAACTATGTAACTTATTTTTTAAAATTTTTATTTGGGGACTGATATTGTAGTGGGTAAAACCACAGCCTGCAAGACTAACATCCCATATAGGAACCAGTTCCTGTCTGGCTGCTCCACTTGTGATCCAGCTCCGTGCTAATGGCCTGGAAAAAGCAGCAGAGGATGACTCAAGTGTTGGGGCCCTGTGCCACCCAAGTGGGAGACCTGGATCAAGCTCTTTGCTTCAGCCTGGCACAGCCCTGGCTATTGGTGACCATCTGGGGAGTTTAAAAGCAAATGGAAGATCTCTTTCTCTCTCTCACTCCCTCTCTCTGTAATAGTCTCACATTCAAAAAAAATTTTAAAAATTGAAATAAACTTTTTATTTGTTTACTTTTTTTTTTTGAAAGGCAGCAAACAAAGATTTTCCATCCCCAGATTCACACTTCAGATGCCTGTAACATCTGGGGCTAGGACTGCCCAAAGCCAGGAGTGCAAAACCCAATTTTTAAAGCCAGCAAAAATGGTAAAGGGAAAAGCATCCTGACATTCAAGCTAATTATGGGCAGATGTCAGCTGAGTGGAAGAAGGTTTTGAATAAAGAAATGGTTGTCTAAAAGAAATGCTTCCCTAACATCATAGCATAACTCTACTAGAAAATGCCACTAATTGCAAAGCACAATGAAGGAATAGGGATGGCCTCATATTTTAGGAGACAGCAGTTCACAGTTCTCTGTTCTCCTAGATCGTTTTTTTTTTTTTTTAAGATTTATTTATTTTTGCTTGAAAGGCAGAGTTACAGTGAGGCAGAGGCACAGAGCGAGAGCGAGAGAGAGAAAGGTCTTTCATTCACTGGTTCGCTCCCCACATGGCAGCGATGGTCAGAGCTGCGCCCACCCCAAGCAAGGAACCAGGAGCTTCTTCCAAGTCACTCACGTGGATGCAGGGGCCCAAGCACTTGGGCCATCTTCCACTGCTTTCCCAGGCCAAAGCAGAGAGCTAGATCGGAAGCGGAGCAGCTGGGACTCGAACTGGCACCCATATGGGATGCCAGCACTGTAGGCAGCAGCTTTACCGGCTATGCCACAGTGCTGTCCCCTCTCTCAGATCTTTCTCCACTTATTTTTCCCTCATTTCCTATACCCATAGTTATCTTAATACTAGTAAACCAACTTTTTTATCTCCTTTAAAAGAAATGTGTGTGTATATGTGTGTCTTAAAGATTAGAACTCATGCATATGTCTGTGCAATTATAAAATCTTAAAACTGTTTAAGGCAGGTGTTTGGACACCTGCATCCCACATCATAGTGTGTGGGTTCGAATCCTGACTCTGCTCCCTACTCCTTCCTGATAATGTGCATCTTGTGAGGTTCCAGCTATGGGTTAAGTAGTTGAGTTCCTACCACCCAAGTCAGAGACCTGGACTGAGTTCCTGGCTCCCAGCTTTTGCCTAGCCCATCCCTAAACCTTGTAACATTTGGAAGTGTTCTCTCTCTCTCTCTCTTTCTCTCTCTCTTTCTCCCCCTTTAATGAATAAATATCATAAATAATGAGTAATGTGAACTCTGTTAAGTGGGGTATAGGAAAACAACCAATGAGAGATAGTCTTTTTAAAAACCTATTTGTGGGGCTAGTGTTGTTGGGCTGAGCTTCTGCCTGTGACATTGGGTATCCTGGATGAGCACTGGTTCAAGTCCTGGGTACTCTACCTCAGACTCATCTTGCTAATGAACCTGGGAAAGCAGCAGAAGACGGTCCAACTACTTGGGCCCTGCCACCCAGAAACACCCAGATGGAGTTCCTGGCTCCTGGCTTGAACCTCGTCCAGCATTGGCCATTGTGGCCATCTGGGGAGTAAATCAGCAGGTGGAGACTCTTTCTTTCTGTCTCTACTGCTCCTTATGAAACTCTGCCTTTCAAATATAATAAATATATCTTTATAAATAAATAAAATAAAACTTTTGTGTGTATATCTACATGTGTGCATTTTTACATAAGTGGGACCAACTATCAAACTAAGCATATTTTATAAAGCACTTTTATAAAAATAGGCTTGTAGTCCTGAAGTTTGCCTAGCTAATGAATGAAGTTTATGACACTTCTTAATTCCAATCTGAGGAGCATTATTATTGAAAATAATTTGGCTATCAAGCCTACTTTATCTGCATATCAATTAGGTTATATTTTAACCTTAATCTGAATCTCCATAGCTGCCAAAATGGAAAAATTGGATGAGGTGTTTTCTGAAGGTGATACCCAATTTAAATTTATTTCTTAGGAAATAAATGTTCTTCAGTAAATTATGTACATCTGTGCTCATATGAAGCTGCCAGAATTCCTGAGTTTGGCAAATTTTCTACAGAAATTTTTGTGCGCCACCTTGCTTTAACCTTTCTAAAATATCATTTTTAGCAGAATACGCAGTTTTGGAGGAGCATAATTTCCATTGCTCAGTATTTAGAATTAGACACAAGCTTTGAGAAAATATGTAACATATATGCTTTCCTCACTAAAATTTTTTCAGCAGACTACATTTCATTGTATTTTTTAAAAGATTTAGGGGCCAGTGCTGTGGCACAGTGGGTTAACACCCTGGCCTGAGGCGCATGGCATTCCATATGGGCGCCAGTTCGAGACCTGTCCGCTCCACTTCCGATTCAGCTTCCTGCTATAGCCTGGGAAAGCAGTGGAAGATGACCTAAGTCCTTGGGCCCCTGAACCCGTGTGGGAGACCCAGAAGAAACTCCAGGCTCCTGGCTTCAGATCGGCGCAGCTCCGGCCGTTGTGGCCAGTTGAGGAGTGAGCCATCAGATGGAAGACCTCTCTCTCTCTCTGCCTCTCCTCTCTCTGTGTAACTCTGACTTTCAAATAAATAAAAAAATTTTTAAAAAATATTTATTTATTTATTTATTTGAAGGGCAGAATTACAGAGAGTGAAAAAGAGCAAGATCTTTCATCTGCTGGTTCACTCCCCAAATGGTTGCAAAGGCCAGAGCTCAGCGGATCCGAATCCCATATGGGTTCAGGGGCCCGAGAACTTGGGCCATCTTCTGCTGCTTTCCCAGGCCATCAGCAAGGAGCTGGATAGGAAGTGGAGCAGCCAGGACTCAAAAAGCTGCCCTAACAGGATGTCTGCAGCAGAGGCAGGGACATTACCTGCTCTGCCATGGCTCTAGCATTTCATCGTATTTTAAGTTGCCTCTTCAGCACCTTATAAAATACCTGACATAAAGAAAGCTAGGACTATGCCTTCAAGTTTGAACTTTACTGATTTAGTCAAAGAGAGTATCATTGAAGAGATTTTTAATTATGTTCCTCCTTCTGAACTTCTCAACTTTGAGTATGAGGCTCTCATCATAGGAAGGAGCTAAAGTGCATGGAACTCATGCAGAGTGAGCATTTTAATGTAAGAGTTGGCATTCTTTCAGAACCTCTGCTAGAAATTATGAAATGAAAGTGAAGATTAGGTCTACTTGTATTTCAGGTGCAGACCTCAGGGCCACTGATCTAGAAAATTAGCATCTGACCAAGAAAGATGAGACCTGTGATAACATAAGGAATAGATAGAAAAGCCTCCAAGAAATTGAGTTAATATTTTCCAATGTGTGCATCAGAACTCTATGCTGGCTTTGTAGTCTTTGTACCTGTATATACCTTCAGATATTTTCAGGTGGATTGTGCTTAAACCCATTTCTGTCTTTGTAAACCAAATTCTAGGTTAAGGAGAGTGAGCAGATGAAAAATCAAGGCAGAGATCAGCTCAATCAAGGACAATCAGAATTCCACTTTATATGTATATTTGTATTAAAATGGAAATAGCATTAATCTCATTGTTCCATAAATTGTCTGTATTTGTGGAAGGGAATATTAACTTGATTAATGTTTCTAATGTCCAAAGCTTATCTACGTATTCTTAAAAAGAACTGGAGCATTTAGAGTGAGTCATTAAAGTTCAAGAGGAAAGTTATATGTGTGTGAGAGTTAATTAGACAGCATACTCTTTTTAGATGTTACTAGAATTTATCGTGATCAGTCTTGATCATAACATGTCTTCCCCACATTAATAAACAGAGAAATCCATCCAGAACTGTTTAGATCTGTATTGATGTTCCACTACTAAAACATAGTCTTTTTTTTTTTCTCAGCAAGGAACTGGCAAGAGATAGAGTTTATGGCTTAATCTGTATCTGTAATTAATTTAGTATGAAGAGACAAAATGTTGGCATGAGATCATGGCTTGATTTATAATGAAGAGTAGCACTGTAAATGTGTGGCAGTCAATATTCCGTAACACTTCTCCTATGGGCACTGCAGACAGAGAAGGAGCTCAGGATCCTTTCCCATGCCATTGACACGCTGTGGCTGTGATGATGAATCGGTTTATCATTCTCCAAGAGATGCAGGTGCAGTTAGGTAAAGGCACTAGCTGTGTTTTACTTTCTCATCTCATTTGCAGCTTTTCACATCTACTACAAAATATTACATGCTTTCATTCACTTGTAAAACCATGAAGTTGACACGAAGCCACTCCAGCCTTGCCATACTGACTGATAAAATTTCAATTAATAAAAAAAGCTAGACAGGATTTCTGAGAATTGCACTCTAGAAGCCTCTTGGTCCTCCACTACCAATTTGCATATGGATTATAAATGTCAGAAATGTGAACATGCTTCTCCACCTCACGGGTCAACTTAAACCATTTATAAAACAAAGTAGTCAATGTAGATGTCCTCAGGTTCCTGTTAAGTAACAACATTTCTGCACTTTGAATTTCTTTTTGGCCCAACTTGGATTTTGTATTTGTCCAGAGGCTGACAAAGGTAAAGAGCTGGGTGAGAAGGAAAGCAGTGCAGGCTATTTTTTTTTTTAAGATTTATTTATTTATTTGAAAGTCAGAGTTACACAGAGAGAGAAGGAGAGGCAGAGAGAGAGAGAGAGAGAGAGAGAGAGAGAGATCTTCCATCCAATGGTTCACTCCCCAGCTGGCTGCAACAGCCGGAGCTGCACCGATCCCAAGCCAGGAGAGAGGCAGAGAAAGAGAGAGAGAGAGAGAGAGAGAAGTTTTCCATCCAATGGTTCACTCCCCATTTGGCCTCAATGGCCCAAGCCAGGAGCCAGGAGCTTCTTCTGGGTTTCCCACATGGGTGCAGGGACCCAAGGACTTGGGTCATCTTCTACTACTTTCCTAGGCCATAGCAGAGAGCTGGATCGGAAGTGGAGCAGCTGGGACTGGAACTGATACCCATATGGGATGCCAACACTGCGAGCGGCGGCTTTATCAGCTATGCCACAGCAAAGCTATGCCACAGCGCTGGCCCCACAGTGCAGGATATTTAGGTGGGAGAGCCCTCGATGTAGTCCAACAACTAGTTTGCAGATTAAGCTTTTGCTAAGAATGAAATGTTATCTTCAGTATCCAGGAATCCAGGCCACAACAACATGTTCAAGCAAAAGGGCGTTATTTTAAAAAGTAGGTTTCAGCATGCAGTGAGCTAAGGGCACAGCAGGCCCTTAAGAATATTCTGCAAACGCACATTTGTAAGCCACACGTGTGCCTGAGGGCTGGCGGAACAATCCCAGTTTGCTTCACTTTCTATTTAATTGCCCAGTGATCCAGACAATTTTCATTGAGAACATTCATCCTGGAAATTTCAGCAGCCTGAAACACGGGGCTACTCTCTCCTTTTATCTGCCTCATCTCATTGCAATGTCACGAAAACCTCAGCTTCAAACAGAAAGAAGCGGTTTCCTATCTCGCCAAGCTACCAGAGTCCCGTTTGCTTACAACTTGTCATGAGCAAGTTTGGTCATCTCTTGCAAGCTTTTTATAACTTAATTGATGCCTGAAATTGCTATTTTATTTTTTGTCAAAATATTCTAAAATTTTTGTTTCCCAATTTTATAATTAAATATATTTCAACCCAATATGCAAAACTTGAAGTCCAAAATGATATATTCTGTGATTTGAGGTATAGGAACACCAGATTAAGGAGTATGATTGCAAATGCAGTCCTACTAGACATTATTTATAACACTTTACTTTCTTGTCATCGTAAGTGCTAATTCATCTCTTAAAAACCAAAGTTTTCAACAATAAATGGCACAGATTAACACTGTAAAATTGGAACCAGAAGCAAACTTCCTTTTTCCTTTTACAGTTAAGATTTCTTTTAAATCTCATTTAGAAAAAGGTAAATGAGCTATTCTCAATTTTTAGTCTATGTGATTTATCTGCTGCTGTAAAACTTTTGTCCAGTTTCTTAATAATTAAAAAACATTCCATCTGAAAGTGCATCAAAATACAATTCCTTATTTTTCATTTTCTCACTTTTGCATTTGTCTTCTTTCACTCACATAAGACAAACTCCTTGCATCTAATCTCATGATTCCTTAGGAAATGAAAACTACTCCCACTGGCCTGCATTTCTCCTGTTTGTTTATGTTTTAGTTCAATTAAGCAAACATGCCCTCAGAGAACTGATGCTGAATAACAAGATAAATATGACAGAGCTGCTACATTTCAGAGGTTATGGCACAGTATGTTGACTGCTGAACTTGAAAATCATTATGTCAAATGTAGAATTTTTTATTTTTTGTAAATGGCTTTTATTCACGGTCAGCCCCAGGGCGGTAAGGGGGAGCAAGTTACGCATGGCCTACGTCTAACCTCCAACACCAGGTGCTGGCTGGAGGGTCTCGTAAGGTTGCAGAGCAGGGCAGCAAAGTCTCATGGGCCTCCTCCAGCTGAGGCTGCACTGTGCTGTGCCTGAGGTCAGACCCTCCACTTGTCTCCCTGCAGGACCCCTTCCCCCCTTTCTGCTATGACCATCGCGTCGCTGGCTGATCACGGGACGAGTCCCTGCACTTCGCTGGACCTCAACTGGTTTATTCTACAAAGCAGAGATGGTGCCACCAACAAACAGCCTTCCTGAGGCCGGCGGAGGGAGAAGCCATGAGGCAAAGCGCTTGGCACGCAGATGGTGCTTCTGTCACTGGGCTTTGTCTTCTAAACACAAGGACACCAGGCACGGAGTGGGAAAGCTGCGTTCCCTTAGCCACGCAAGTGCAGGCTGAAACTTAAAGATCCTGGGCTTGCTACCCGCTGCTGGGCTTTGTCACAGCCCTGGAAGGTGTTTCAGATGCATCACGGTGGAGGGGACCTCCACACTTGTCCAGGGCGCCCATTTCTCCGTGCCCCTGGAGACCTGTGCGGCCCCGCATCGCTGCCGGGAGCACACCTGTCACCTGTTCGCTCACCGCAGCTCTGGCTTTCACACCCACTCCTTGGCTGATGCCTTGCAGGGTCAGAGACAGACACTATACAGCTGGCAGGGGGAGAATGGCAGTTCGGAGGGCAGGTCCTGGCTATGAGAAGCCATTAGCAGGGTGTGGGGGGAGACACCTCCAGCTCCTTTAGCGGAAATAGAGAACTCATCACGAGATGACTCCAAATAATAATCAGGTAATAAATAAAATTTGGTGCAACATTATTAGAAGAGCTGAAAAATATATTTTAGTTTCATAGGGTAAAATTTTTTTAGGACGTATAGTTTTACATACTGTTCACTAAAATAATACAATAAAATATTAGTTTTATATACTTCAATATATTACATATGTTTTTATTAAAGTTAATTTTTGCAAGAATAATGTATGTTCACAGTCAAAATAATCAAATAGAATGGTAATGAAAAACAGCAGTTTCCTATCTAGACCAAGTCTTCTTTCAGCCCTCATAAATGGTTCTTCTAAAATTCAGTCGTACATTTAAACAAAAAAGTTTATAACATTATTTGTTGATTTACCAATTTTAATCACTACTTATTAGCTTCCTTTTTTTTATAGTGGTTATAGCACTAACTTTAAAAAATATCATTCTAGGGCCGGCGCCGCGGCTCACTAGGCTAATCCTCCGCCTAGCGGCGCTGGCACACTGGGTTCTAGTCCTGGTTGGGGCGCCAGATTCTGTCCCGGTTGCCCCTCTTCCAGGCCAGCTCTCTGCTGTGGCCAGGGAGTGCAGTGGAGGATGGCCCAAGCACCCCATGGGAGACCAGGAAAAGCACCTGGCTTCTGGCTCCTGCCATCGGATCAGCGCGGTGCGCCGGCCGCAGTGCGCCGGCTGCGCCGGCCATTGGAGGGTGAACCAACGGCAAAGGAAGACCTTTCTCTCTGTCTCTCTCTCTCTCTCACTGTCCACTCTGCCTGTCAAAAAATAAAAAAAAATAAAAAATATCATTCTAGGTGTCATCATTTTTTTATAGAAGATTAGGCTACCAACTGCAGTGTAGGCATCCCACATGAGTTTCTGTTCAAGTCCCGGCTGCTCCACTTCTGATCCAGCTCCCTGCTAATATGCCTGGGAATGCAACAGAGGATGGTCCAAGTCCCTGGGTCCCTGACATCCATGTGGGAGACTTGGAAGGAACGCCTGGCTCCTGGCTTTGGCTTGGTCCAGCCCTGGTCATTATGGCCAGTTGAGAAGTGAACCAGTGTATGGAAGATCTCTCTCTCTCTCTCTCTCTCCCCCTCTCCCTCTCTGTCTCTTTCACGTTCTCTTTCTCTGAATTTCTGCCTTCCAAATAAATGAATATTAAAAAAAAAATTCTTCCCACACTTTTCCAATATAGCCCAATACAGTTTTAAGTTTATATTTACTATATAACTACATTTTATATATAACTATGTTTGAACCAGTTAGTGTAACGCATCTTTCCACTTTCTAGAGTGTTTTTTTTTCTTTTTTTGTCATTTTGTTTGAAAGAGACAGACATAGAGAGATTTCCATACACTGGTTCCCTCCCCCAAAATAGCCAAAACAGCAGGGGCAAGGTCAGGCCACGTTCAAGAACCCAGAGCTCAATCCAGCTATCCCACGTGGTGGCAGGCACTCAATTGCTTACGCCACCTTTTGCTAACTCCTTAGCCACTCAACTCAAACCAGTGTCCATTTTTTTTTTTTTTTTAACAACCCGGTACACCATTCTTAACATACACCAGAATCAGGTTACATGATTTAAAACCTATTTTCAAAACTTTCTCTTAGCATTCATCTGGGAAAAAATAATAAATTAATGGACACTTTATTTGGCCATCCTCAGTGGAGACATTAATTTTACCAATGGAGTTCTGGCATTTTGTCCATTACCACAACATTGCAGATGACAGTATTTTTGCTAACTGACACAATCTTCTTAACTTAAGAGATATTATTTAAAAGTCAAGCTCCCAGGTTCAATAGTACCCTCAAATATAAAGTAGCTTGATCTCATTACAAGGTTACAGAGACACAAAGACAAACACTACATCCATTCTCCTAGAAATCTATGTGGAAATGGTACCTTAATCCCACATCTCACATTGTCCTTGCTCAGTCACTAACTATAGGAGATAGTTTTCCCTTGTGATAATTTCTGTGATTTCACCTCAACACTAAGCATCTATACCAGTAATGTCCATGGACTGTCTCCCTTATGGTAGTGAAAAATTGCTCATGAGACACTTACTGCTTTTCTTCCTTTGGATTCTTTTACATGTCCTGAGCTCACAGTCTGATTAATTTAAACCCTTGTTATAATCACTCTCTTTCAAGATATATACCCTGACATTCCTATCCTTAAAGAGAAATCTTATAGTATATGTTAAAATCTGTGCCATTCTACAAATGAAGGGATATTATCACTTTTCCCAGGAGGCAATGTCAACCCCTTGACCCTCAGGAGATGGGACCATTCACTTCCCAATGTCTTCTCCTTCAATGCCTTGTTTTCTTCCATAGCTTCCAGCCAATTCTCTCTAACTGTGATCACCAGAACCACCCCGACCCCTTGGTTACACAAAAATGCCATTAATCTTCACACAGGATTTACTAAACTAAAAGCCCATACCCTCCAACAACATAATTGTTGGAACTGTTACCTTGACCTGATAAATATAACACAGTATCATGTAAAATAAATATGCATTGGGGCTGGTGTTGTAGCATAGTGGGTAAAGTTGATACCTCTGAAGCCAGCATCCTGCATGGACTCCAGTTTGAGCCCCGGATGCTCCACTTCTGATCCAGCTTCCTGCTAAAGGCCTTGGAAAAGCAGTGGAATATGGGCCAAGTGTTTGGGCCCCTGCAAGCCACACTGGAGATCCAAATGTAGCTCCTGACTCCTAGCTTCAGCCTGGCTCAGCATTGGCCATTGCAGTTACCTGGAGAATGAATCTGGGAATAGAAGACCTCCCTTACTCTCTTCTTGTTCTCTGCAACTGTGAAGTTCAAATAAATAAATAAATTTTTTATATGTATATATATATATACTTCTCTATAAAATGCATATTTTAATATGTATTATAATATTACCTAGTTGTCATGAGAGACCCTAGAGATTTCACACCTATTTTCTTGGTTGATATCTTAAAAGGGCAAAACGTAGTTACAAGGCAATCTACAAGGACTACTTCTACTTCTACTTGTGTTCTTTTATTTACTCTCATAATAAAATGCTTTCTGTAGTCTTTAGGACAACTTGTACCTGACAAAAATTTGCCCTTTTTAATCAGATTATTGAAATGTCTCCAATAATTGAACTCAAAATTGATATCAAAACATAAAGGGGTCAATTGTAACAGTTTTTATGTGCTATGTTGATCCAGTTTCAAGGTGCTAGAGACTTGTTGGTTCCCGTTCTGGAGGAGCCAGTTAAGTCCACACCCCAGTAACCTACACTGCAGTAACACACCCTGGGACACTATCCACCAGCTCTAATCACCCCAGAACCAAACTAACAGGTTCAGGTTTTACATCCCAGAGATCCCTGAAATTATTGAAACTAGCCACCCCTAAGCCTGTTTCCTCTGCCTTGCACATTCCTTCCTTTGGAGAGCATAGGGAAGACTCCTGCTCCTAGCTCCCCCATCTTCCTTTGCCTCATGATTGACCTGGGTGATTTCTAATTTACTCTCCCACCCTTGGCTTGACATGAACTTGCTCTCTAAGGATATAAAAGTATAACAAACTATCTTTTCTTTATCAGTCATCTGCTGATCTGTCTGCCTTTCACTTCCTAAATATAATAAAATCTATTAAAACTATATTTGGGAAGGCTTGCTTGCATTGTGGCATAGTTGGTTGAGCCACAGCCTGCAGCGCTGGCATCCCATCAGGTTTGAGTGCACGCTGCTCCTTTTTTTTTTTTTTTTTTTTTTTTTTTTTTTTTTTTTTTGACAGGCAGATTAGACAGACAGAGAGAGAGAGAGACAGAGAGAAAGGTCTTCCTTCCCTTGGTTCACCTCCCCCCCCAAACGGCCGCCACGGCCAGCGCACTGCGCCGATCCAAAGCCAAGAACCAGGTGCTTCCTCCTGGTCTCCCATGCGGGTGCAGGGCCCAAGCACTTGAGCCATCCTCCACTGCCTTCCTGGGCCACAGCAGAGAGCTGGAATGGAAGAGGAGCAACGGGGACATAATCCAGGGTGCCGGTGCCACAGGCGGAGGATTAGCCAAGTGATCCGCAGCGCAGGCCACTGCTCCACTTCTGATCTGACTCCATGCTAATGCACCTGGGAAAGCAGCAGGACATGACCTGAGTTCTTGGGCTCCTGCTTCCATGTTGCAGACCTGGAAGAAGATCTTGGTTGCTGATTTCAGCCTGCCCCAGCCCCAGACATTGTGACTATTTGGGGCGTGAATCAGCAGATAGAAGATCTCTCTCTCTCTCTCTCTCTCTCTGTCTCTCTTTCTCTTTGTCTTTCTCTCTTTCTCTCTGTAACTCTGCCTTTCAAATAATTAAATAAATCTTAAAAATAAAAACAAAAAAGCTATATTTGGCTAAATCATACCATTTTCTGGTATTTCATTGAAGTCTTCCATTCTAAAAGCCCAAGCTAAAAGGATTCTACCAAATTGATATATCAACAATATTCTCTTCAATGAAGTTAAGTAAGTAAAATTATAGCCTTGCATCTAGAATACAACATTTACTGAAATCCCTGCATTTTTGTTTTTAATGTAAGGAGACATATATATGTATATATCAAGTCAATTTATTTCTCATTGTTTCTAAAAAGCTCTCATATGTTAATGCTTTGATTTTTCATTTGAAAAAATATTTGCATAATTGAATTAAGGTAATCCATTCTTCTGCTTATAAAATATCTTACTTTGTGGGGGCTGATGCTGTGGCACAGCAGGTTAACGCCCTGGCCTGAAGCACTGACATCCCATATGGACGCCAGTTTGAGACCCGGCTAATTCACTTCAATCCAGCTCTCTGCTATGGCCTGGGAAAACAGTGGAAGATGTCCCTAGTGCTTGGGCCCCTGCACCCACGTGGGAGACCCAGAGGAAGCTCCTGGCTCCTGGTTTCAGATCAGTGCAACTCCTGCCATTGCAGCCAATTGGGGAGTGAACCAGCAGATGGAAGACCTCTCTCTCTCTCTCTCTCTACCTTTCATCTCTGTGTAACTCTTTCAAATAAATAAATAAATCTTTTAAAAAAAGAAATATCTTACTTTGCAAGTTTCTACTTGTATTTTTTAAGATTTGCTTCTGATTGAAGTCATTTTCTATCTGGTATGTAGGGTGGAGAGTAGTAGTGGACAGAGTTTGAAATGGGAGAATTATTTCTAATGGAATTGCTAATCTTTGAAAATCAACATAATTTAAAATTACAGTATAAATAATGGATATCGATGGCAGTGTCCTCTGAAATCTGGAGACAAAAAGGGGAGGTGTTAAATTAAACTGCAATTGTGTATTCTCCAAGCATCAGGAAAGCTCTGGTGATCCTGGGGTAAGTCAAACAAAGTACGTGCGGCTCAGGAGGGATGAATCCACTTTGAATTAATTTAATCGTTTAAACTCAAGATAGTCGTTATACTAACAACACTGAACCTTCTGGGAGTAGGATTTCCTAGCATTTTATGAATTTGTATAAAGATTCATGTTGCTTTGAGTGATGTGAAACTGGACTGTAATCATTAACACCAGTTCCATTTAAAGTTCAGGGATACCCCACACACATGTCAATGGTTTAATTTCTTACATGGTGTGAGTTGCATTCATAACTGCCTGTGTACCCTGGATACCCTGAGAGGATCATTCGTGTGACTCTGGGAATGCAGCCTTTTCTTTAAATTCATGAAAGTTAAAACATGGGTTAAATTTTTCATATAAAGTTTTTTTTTTTTTTTTTCAAAAGAAGAGATACCCACTCTTTCTTCTCACTAGGTTAGGTCTTCAGGAATACTAGAGTGGCCAATTTTGGTATTATTTTTTTCCTTCTATAATCAAGCTTCCATTTTTTATTCAGGATGGGGAATGTCTGGGCCATGGGCCCTATAAGGTCTGAGAATCCTTTTTTGTCTGGGCTTGCGAAGGCAACCGTAGGTTGGACTCAAAAATTTATTAAACATATACCTGGCTAATTTTTAAATTGATAATTTTGTGTGGCCCACGCATTATGTTATAAATACCACAGTGGCCCCTAGTGGAAGAAAAACTGCCTGCCCCTGTGGCACACCCGCTGCAACTATCATTTTGAGATTTTATTTTGTTTTTATTTATTTATTTTTTTAATGATTTATTTATTTATTTGAAAGAGTTACACAGAGAGAGAAGGGGAGGCAGGGGGGAGGGGGAGAGAGAGAGAGAGAGAGAGAGGTTTTCCATCCACTGTCTCATTCCCCAATTGGCCACAATGACCAGAGCTGAGCCAATCTGAATCTAGGAGCCAGGAGCCTCCTCAGGGGCTCCCACACAGGTGCAGGGGCCCAAGGACTTGGGCCATCTTCTGTTTTCCCAGACCATAGCAGAGAGCTGGATTGGAAGTGGAGAAGCCAGGACTCAAAATGGCACCCATATAGGATGCCGGCACTGCAGGCGACGGCTTTACCCGCTACACCACAGCGCAGGACCCTATTTATTTATTTTTACACATTTGTTTGTTTATTTAAAAGGCTGAATTACAGAGAGAGAAGGAGAGACACAAAGATCTCCCATCTGCTGATTCACTACCCAGATGGCTGCTATGGCTAGGACTGGGCCAGGCCAAATTTGCGTGTTGAAATCCTACTCTGCAATCTGATAGTGCTAGGAGGTAGTGTCTTTTAGAGATGATTTTCCTCATGGTGAAGCTCTAATGAATATTAATGCCTCTGTAAAAGAGTCTCAGGGGACCTGTGTTGTTGTATAGCAGGTTAAGCTGCCACTTGCCATGCTGGCTTCCAACACCTGAGTGCCAGTTCCAGGCCTGGCTATTCCACTTCCAACCCAGCTCCTTCTAAGGTTCCTGGAAAGGCAGCAGAAGATGGCTATGTACTTAGGCACTGACCACCTACGTGTGAATCCAACATAGACTTCCTGTCTCCTGGATTCAACCTGCCCAGATCTGGCTCTTGCAGCCATTTGGGAGTGAACCAGCAGACGATGATCTTTCTTTCTCTTTCTCTGGCATGTCTCCTTTTGGATACATCTTTTAAAAAATAAACAAAGTGAGAAGCCTCAGAAAGCAACACACAAAACAAAACAAAATAAACAGAAAAAAACAGCTCTCCGTGCATTGGGAAGTGGCTCTGACCAGATACAGAGATTTCCTTGGAATTCCCTGCTTCTAGAACTATAAGAAACAAGTGTTTGTCATTCAAACTACAGTATTTTTGATACATCAGATGAACTAAGACCTGCATTCCCTAAATAGTCCAAATATTTATCTCAATACTGTTTTTAAAAATACCATAAATTTTTAAAGATATAAACCAAACAAAGCATTAAAGTTTTTTGAAAGGCAAAGTTTGATGGAGCAGAATTAGGATTTGGAACCATGGAGGGCTGACAAAGTGGGGAATGCTTTCTCATATGTGAGCAAACTCATAGTTCAAACATTAAATTTGGTGGGTGTCAATGAAAATAGGGGTAAAAGCGAAAAGGAAAAAAAATGGATTTTTAAAATTTATTTTTCTTTGTGAGGCAGAAAGAGAGACCATCAGAGAGTCAAACAGATAGAGATCTTATCCACTGAGTCACTACCCAAATGTCAGCAATGGTGGGTCTAGGCCAGGACCAAAACCAGGAGTCCGGAGCACAGCTCAGGTCTCCCATATGGGTGGCAGGAACTCAACTACTTGAGCCATCACTGCACCTCCTGGTGTCTGCATTGACAAGGCTCTGGATTCTCTCCAATGCAGAATATGAGTGTCTCAACCACTAGGCTAAATGCTGCTTTCAGAAAAAAGGAAAATGTTTTGTTCAGCACTATTGTGTACCAATTCTGTGTCAAGTGCTGTTTTAGATGATGGAAACATCTGGGTGAACAGAAGCAGATAAAAACTCTTACCTCGTTGAAGGAGAGAAGAGCAATGGCTCCTTGCTGCTGGTGAAAGATTATAATGGATGATGTTCACACTTAAGTCGGCCTCCTTGACAGCTAAAGTTGATAGAGAGAGCCATGTTTGGAAAAGATATAAAGCCAGAGGAGAGAGAGATTCTTCACCACATTACCCAGAAAAGCCCAGCAGCATTTCAAAGATGAAGCAATAATGAGGCAAGACTAAAGGCCTGTGTGCTGTTGATTAATCAGAAGACAGATACTGCTCCTCAGTTGTTTGAATATTTCTGTACTAGGCACAGAGGATAGCAGAAATGTAGTTGTTTGCTTCCCATAAGGTAAGTGATTACAATTTGGCACTCTGAGAGCAGCCTCTGAATTCATGCTATTTGGTATAGGTTGTATGTTCTTAACTCCTTATGGACTTGGGATAACTAAATGAGAGAACACATGTATCACACCTTGCAAATAGCGCTGGCACATAAATAAAAACTCAACAAGTATTGACTGTTGTCATTACTATAATACTCATTTCAGAGACACAGAATTCAGCAAGAATTGCCTGACATTCAGTGTATTAGTGAATTGAACCTTATAAACAAAGAAGCAAAGAAGCTTTGCTCTGTGGTGTTTACTTGTAGTGCTCTCTAAAGTAGGTAGAAGCAAACTGTCAAGGCTGAGTGATTATTAGATACTTCAGTTACCAGACTAACTGGGCAGAAAATAATGCAGTTACACTTAAAATAATGTTTTAAGGCTAACAGAATTCAAGGTATCATAAAATTTTACTAAGTTGTTGATGAGAAAGACAATAAAAATACAGAAATGCTTCTTCAATGTGCCTTTTATTTAGCAACATGAGTTATGATAGCATCTACAGCAATAATACCTTTGTTTTTGTGCTTACCTAGAACCAAATTTTTGTAAAGAAGCTAGTAATAGTAAAAAAAAAGTAAATAGTAAATAGTAAACTATATAATAGTATAATAAATAGTAAACTAGTAAATAGTAAAAAAAAAAAACTAAAATTAATTCTGAGCTCCACTCAAAAAGACATAAACTATTTTCTTTTTTTGTTTGAAACACTTATTTTATTTGAAAGAACGAGTTCCAGAGAGAGGTAGAGACAAAGAGAGAGGTCTTCCATCTGCTGGTTCACTCCCCAATTGGCCGCAATGGCTGGAGCCGCGCCAATCCGAAGAAAAGGAGCTTTTCCCGGGTCTCCCACATGGATGCAGGAGAGCCATCTTCTACTACTATCCCAGGACGTAGCAGAGAACTGAATTGGAAGAGGAGCAGCTGGGACTAGAACCAGGGCCCATATGGGATGCCGGTGCTTCAGGCTAGGGCTTTAACCCACTGCGCCACAGAACTGGCACCCACATAAACTATTTTTACTACAGATATGTGAATATTTTTGATAAGTTATCAGATTCTTTAAGTTAATTGTACTGGAATTATTTCCTGAATAAGCAAAGCCTTACCTGCCCTAGCCTACTCCTTCCTTAGTTTTTAGGTGACAAGCTCACACTATTTAAATTTTTGAAGCTTTCAGTGCTATTTTAGGTGACCATATTTTGGTCCAAGTAACTTGCCAGGTGCTTAAGATTTAAATCTAAAATTGCCTTCTATGTATAACAAGATAAAAATAAAATCCTGAATGACCCTTTGTCTTTTAGGAACAAAAATATTTCACCATTTGTAAACATTCTCAGCCTATAAGCCTATACAGAAAGTGAACCACTCCTTCAGGGAAAGGGTGAAATGGAGAGACTTTGAAGAACAGGTATCTGCATTTTCGTCACCAAATAACATACATAGTCACAAAGTCATTTATTCCCTTATAAATTCATTCTCTTAGGATTGTATTGAGTATTTACTATGTAGTATACAGTATCTTTAGCACTTGCATTTCAGAAAAGAAGGCACTTGATTTCCACAAGCCACCACTTTAAAAAATCTCATTTGTTTGATTTCTGCATGTGAGGAATCATAATTTCTACAGTATCTAATTCATAGAAGTGTTGATGTAAATTGGGACAATGCAGACCAAAACCCTTGAAAATATTAAAGTACTATTCAAAAGAGAAAATGACATTACTGAAACTTAAATGACCTAGATTCCTTTTTGTAGAATTTAATATATGTATGTTTATACATGACACATATAATTGTATATACTTCTGGGGTACAGCATGGTATTTCAATACATGTATAAAACTTGCAATTGTCAGTTAGCGTATCCACAACTTCAAACATTTATCACTTGTGTTGGAAATATTCAGAATCCTATTAGCTATTTTGAGGCACACAATGAACTGTTAATCAGTAACCTCACTGTGCTATAGAGCATTACAACTTATTCCTCCCATCCAACTCACTCTTGTACCCATCAATAATGCTCCACTTCCTATTCCCTCCTGTGCTTTCCACCCTCTAGTAATCACTATTCTACTCTTTAGTTCTATGAGTTCAACATTCTAAGTTTTCACATGTAGGTGGTAACATAGCAGTTTTCTGTCTGTGCTGACTTGGTTTGCTTAACACAAATGTCCTCCAGGCTCATCTGTGCTGCTGAAAATGAAAAGACTGAATTCTTTCTGTATTACTGAGTATCATCCCATGCACATAGATAGTCACATGCTCTTTATCCACCAGTGGAGCACCCAGGTTAACTCCACACCCTCACCGTTGGGAACAGTGTTACAATAAACACAGGAGTACATGCTGGGTTTTCTTTCCTTTGGATATATACCCACATGGGATAACTGGATTGGATGTCAGTTCTACTTCTAGATCTTTGAGTTAACTCCATACTGAATTCCACAAGAGCTGCACTGATTTACATGAGTCTGCCATCATGGCTTTCATTTCCCTTCCCCTGATGATTTCATATACTTGTTGACCACTCGTGTATCTTCTTTTAGGACATGTCTACTCAGATCACTTGCCCATTTTTAAATTGGATTTGGCAGAGGGGAGTGTTGGGTTGAGTTGTTTCATCTCATCAGCCAAAATGCTTGCAAATATTTCCCCTCATTCTATTTCTGTGAAGAATGTCATTGGTATTATGACAGGGATTGCATTGAATATGTAGATTAGATTATTTTGAGTAGTATGGACATTTAAAAATATTAGTTCTTCAACTCCATGACCATGGGATGACTTTCCATTTTTCAGTGGTCTCTTCAATCTCTCCCATCTCCTTGTTTCAATTTATTCCAAGTATTTTCCAGGTTTTGGAACTGTTACTGTAAATAGGATTGCTTTACTAGTGTAATGATATGCTACTCATTTTTTCAAGTTTATCTGGTTTTATGCATTTTTTTTGGTCCTTGTCGGGGTGCCAGATTCTGTTCCAATTGCTCCTCTTCCAATCCAGCTCTCTGCTGTGGCCAGGGAAGGCAGTGGAGGATGGCCCAAGTGCTTGGGCCCTGCACCCGCATGGGAGACAAGGAGATATTCTGCATTTTAACTGAATTTATTTATCAGTTCTAACAAGTTTTGTTGTTGTTGTAGTTTTGGTGGAGGTTTTAGTTTTTCTACATTGTTGTAAGCATAGTAATGCCATGGAAGTGGTGTTGGGCCCAATAAGCTTTTAATTAAGCAGCAGGGAAGTTATATGTTTTAATTTATATAACACAAGACACTGGATAAACCAACTACCCAAAGTTTCCAAGGTGCCTCCCATGCTCCACACGATGTGTTAGCCACAGAGGGCAGAGTTGCATAGCATCCGCATAGTACAGGCTCTGAGCCTGAAAGCACAGGTGTTCAAGGGTGATCACAGTCTCAGTGTCTCGCTGGTGGTTCAACTTCAAATGGACAGAGTCCGGTCTCAGGGAGAGCAGAGCCTCAACACCTGGTGAGTACAAGACTGGCTGGGCAAACTCTCTTACAGGAAGATCTGAATTCGATGGGTTGACCGGGAGTTTCTGCTCAGCAGCACTCAGAAGAATCTGATCAGAGAGTCCCCACTGGCCTCCTCAGTCTGTGTTTTTGTATATTTCTGGACAGTCAGTGTAGGATTGTTAAACATAGTTTCTTCTTATCTGAGAAAGACTTGACATCATTTCTGAAGGTTAGCCTTGCTGGGTATGGGATTATGGGTGCTTTTTGTTTGTTTGTCTTTGTTTTTGTTTGTTCATTTGTTTTCCTTCCAGCACTCTGAATATATCATTCCATTTTCTTCTTGCATGCAAGGTTTCTGCTAAGAAATACATTTTTAGCCTAATGGGAGTTCCCTTATATGTGAGTTGACATTTTCCTCTTTCTGCTTTAAGAATTCTTGCTTTATCTTTGACTTTTGCCAGCTTGATTACAATGTGCCTCAGAGAGGATCTCTTTGGGTTGTCTCTACTTGAGGTTCTTTGAGCTTCATAGATCTAGGTGACCATATTTCTTCTTTCTAAAACTCGGGAAGTTTTCAGCTATTATTCTATTATTTCATAAAATATTCTTTTTTGTTTCTTTCTCCATCTCTTCTCCCTCTGGAATTCCTATGATGCAAGTATTTGTTTGCTTAATGGTGTTCCATAGTGTTGTAGACTTTCTTCATTCCTTTTCATTGTTTTTCTTTTGTTTTCTCTGACTAGGATCATTCAAAAGACCTAACTCAGATCAGAAACCTTTTTTCCCTGCTTGATCCAGTCTCTTGTTCTAGCTCTCAATTGTATTTCTTTTGTTCATTGAATTCTTTGGCTGCAAGACTTCTGTTTGGTTCTCTTCTGTGATATCTTTTCCTACATGGAATGTGTTACTCAAATTATGAATCACTTTTTCCTTTAAAGTGTTGGTTGATACTCTCCACTATCTCACAAGGCATCTTTAAGACCAGTATATTGAATTCCCTTTCAGATATGTCTTTAACTCCCTTTTATTTGAGAGGTATGCTGAAAAATTATTGTGTTCCCATGAAAGTGGCTTGTTTCCTTGTTTTTTTATGTACTTTGCGTCTCTATGTTGATAACTGTCCTGGTGTGACTAATTTTTTTCTGATTTTACTTATTATTTTTCTTTAGGGAAAGACTAGATTTAGTTTTGATTACAGGTGGGAACAGCAGTGCACTTTCTGTGCGGTTTCTTCAGCTATAGACTTTACCAGCAATGTGTTTCATGCCCCAGTTGCTGAAGTTGCAAGTGTTCATCACCTCAGAGGCATGGTGCAATTTTGCTAGGAAGAGGACTGCTGCCTGCCTGACTGTTGCACTGGACACAGGTGGCAGTAAAAGTTGTTGGCTGGCTGTTGTGTGGCACACTTCCCAGTGGGTAGAGCCATGGTCTGGCTGACTGCTGAGCTGGGCTACCCATAGGTGCTGTAGGCTAAGTGACTGTGCAGCAGGTTTACCAGCAGGTTAGGGCT
This sequence comes from Oryctolagus cuniculus, assembly GCF_964237555.1. Classification (NCBI taxonomy): domain Eukaryota; kingdom Metazoa; phylum Chordata; class Mammalia; order Lagomorpha; family Leporidae; genus Oryctolagus; species Oryctolagus cuniculus. The sequence continues at coordinate 76,374,375 of NC_091436.1, read as the reverse complement.
GCTGCCTGGCTGGCTGTCAGGTTGGGTGCAGGCATATGTGTGCGTGTTAGGTCACTGGCTTACCTTCTGTGAAGTTCACGTGTTCCCTTGGGGTTTGGAAGCTGAAATCTCAACCATTCTGCTAGGCCTAAGTTTTGAGCAGCTGGGCTTATGGTGCTGCAGCAACCTCTGTGAGCAGGGTGCAATGACAGGAGTCTCAAAAGTGGAGCATGGTAGTTACTAGCCCTAGGGTGAGATGTATTCTAGCAGTGGGTCCAATTTCAGAATGGCACAGAACTGTACTTGCTGAGTTCATAAGGGATGGGGGTACAGGATGTGAGCTCATACTCTGTTATATTACAGCTGTGCAAATTCCAGGCAACTGTCCAAACTGATCAAGATCTCTGAGGACTATGAGAGTCTTCTGTGCAGTTGTCTACAGTGGGAACGGGGGCCTCCAGTTCACCTTTTTCCCATTAAGAAATGTTTGTCTTGGCTCCAGAACAACCTAGGTAAGGGATCACTTTAAAAATAATATTCTTGACTTTAAAAATAATATTCTTGGCTTATCTTTTTCCCTGAACAATCCATCATATTTTTGACAGTACGAAAACCACAAAGTGGACTGGCTGGTCAAAACAGTATCTGAACAAGGATAATTTCTGGGAGTGACTGACTTAGCTTAATTATAAAATGTTATTTATTATTGAAAGAGACTTAGTGACCTTGAAAGGTACACCTTCAATTTTTCTTGTGTATTGGTAAATTTTGCCAAAAATCTTCCATGAAGACTTCCTTAAATTTCCTTCTTTTAAAGATAAAATCATTGATTAATGTGGAATACTTATTTTTATGCGGTACAATGTGATTTTTTTTTTTTTTGACAGGCAGAGTGGACAGTGAGAGAGAGACAGACAGAGAGAAAGTTCTTCCTTTTTGCCATTGGTTCACCCTTCAATGGCCACCGCGGCTGGCGCACTACAGCTGCACATCGCGCTGATCTGAAGCCAGGAGCCAGGTGCTTCTCCTGGTCTCCCATGCGGGTGCAGGGCCCAAGCACCTTGGGTCATCCTTCACTGCCTTCCTGGGCCACAGCAGAGAGCTGGCCTGGAAGAGGGGCAACCGGGACAGAATCCGGCACCCCGACCAGGACTAGAACCAGGTGTGCCGGCGCCGCAAGGCGGAGGATTAGCCTATTGAGCCATGGCACTGGCCCAATGTGATATTTTAAGACATGGTAACACTATGTAAACTGGTCAAACCAGACAACTAGCTTTTCTATTTCCCCATATTTCCCCCTTTGTATTTTGAACCTAGCAATTCCTCTCTTCCAGTTCTTTATACAGTGAATAATATTTTATTGCTAACTGCATTCATCAGATTCTGCTGTGGTATATTAGAAACTGTTACTTCAATCTTACATTGTTATTATAAGTAAATAAACCTTTAGTCCTTCAACATCCTATTTATTGTGCCATGCATATTTTATTCCTTTGTTTCATGCATTGTTTTTTCAACAAATTTAAAGCATATTTTGTTTTAATGTTTCACTACAGTTTGAGTGCTGCAATATGTCTGATTGATTTCTCTATGTTCCATAACTTAAAGGGCCTTATTCTGTGGGTGTATAGTGAACAATAATTGAAATGATAAAGACTACAACATTTTTATAACTCTAGTTGCATTTTTTAAAAAGTAGATATCTCTACCCAACTTTTTACTGTGAAACATTTTTTACAAAATCAAGAATGTATTACAGTGAAGATGTAGCTTCACAAATCTGTATCAGCAATTGTTAAAATATTTTCCAAATATTGTTTATATTTTCTCTCCACATATACGTATACTAATAAAAATGTATTATTTCGTAAACCATTTAAAATAAGTTACAAACAGCATAATATTTCACTCCTAAGTCCTTTCATTTTTTTTTTTTTTGACAAACAGAATGGACAGTGAGAGAGAAAGACAGAGAGAAAGGTCTACCTTTTCCATTGGCTCACCCCTCAATGGCCGCTGTGGCCGGCGCGCTGCGGCCAGTACACCGCGCTCATCCAAAACCAGGAGCCAGGTGTTTCTCCTGGTCTCCCATGTGGGTGCAGGGCCCAAGGACTTGGGCCATCCTCCACTGCCTTCCCGGACCACAGCAGAGAGCTGGACAGGAAGAGGGGCAACCAGGACAGAATCCGGCGCCCCGACTGGGACTAGAACCCGGTGTGCCAGCGCCACAGGGGAGGATTAGCCTATTGAGCCGCAGCGCCAGCCTCTCCTAAGTCCTTTCAAATACAGATAGCAATAACATTATTCTTTCAAAGTAAATTTACAAAAATTTATTGACATTTTCTTTCATCTAGGTCATATTCAAGTGACCCCAATTTTCCCATTTTATTGCTATTTTTCAAATCCAATAGGCAATCAATAATTGTGCATAGCTTTTAATTTCGTTCCTTGCGTCTTTTCCTTTTGGACAGTCTTCACCCTTGTTTCTGTGTTAATGATGTTGGATTTTGAAGAGGTCAGGCCAAATGTTTTATAGAATATACCACATTTTAGATTTGGCTAATTGCTTCCTTGTAACATTCTTTAATGAGTCTTTCTCATATTTCTTGGAAATTAGAAATAATCTCTTTCTGAAATTCAAACTTAAAATTTATTTCATTAGCTCTGTATAAACGATGTTGAATACTTCATTTTAGATCAAATCAGTTGCACAAAATGTCACACTCCAGTATTACATCAACCTACTACTATTAATGCTAACTCTGATCACTTTAGAGGAAAACTCCAAAGTTTGTCTTTGCAAAAATTATTTGTCAATATTAATCTATTTACATAACTCTATTTAAGAATATTTTCTACCTAACAGCTTTAGTATTCATTAGTGATCCTAGCACAAAGCAATGTATTTCATTTTTAATTCTCTCATCCCCTCTATACTTACTAGACGGTGATCCTCTATCTGAAAAGAACTCTTTAAATGGGTTTGAGCAACAGTTCTACTGACAAGAACTACTCACAAGGATAGGTTAAATACTTTATCCTTTATCTTTGATTATCAACCCTATTGCTTGCTTTCTGGCATTAAAAAATAATTCCAAATTTGTCTTGCAGTTTTTTTCTCACCCAGGTCTAGAATCCTCTAAAGAGCACTGGTCCTTTGAAGGGAGAACAATATTAAGAAATCATTATCTCATTGTGGTCATTGAGCTCATTTTGCTTCTTGACTATTTCAATAGAGGAGCAAGAAAAATTTAACTTGATATTAATATTAGGGATGCTAATTTCATATTAGCCTTTATACTTTTTACCCTCAACTGTTAATTTTTTCCTATATCAAAATTTTATTTCCTTGTGTTATTAATAATATGTTTTCACAAAATGTTGCTCACTCATATATGTGAAACATTTTCAAAATTTCTTGAGTATTACTTTTAACAATAAAACTCTGATTAAGTTTAAGATTTTTATATGCTTTGGTTAATATATAACAGATTAATTATATACTGTCATTATAATGTCTTTGAATCATGGAATATTTCTTCTATATGACTTACATGCTTTTTTTTAAGATTTATTTTATTCATTTGAAAGGCAGAGTTACAGAGAGAGAGAAAGAGAGAGAGAGAGAAAAGAGGGAGAGAGAGAGAGAGAAAAGAGGGAGAGAGAGAGATAGAGAGACAGAGAGAGAGAGATATCTTCCATCCACTGGTTCAGTTCCAAATTGGTCGGTTGGGCCAGGCCAAAGCCAGGAGCTGAGAGTCCTCTAGGTGTCCCCAGTGGTTCAAGCACTTGTATCATCTTCTGCTGCTTTCCCAGGTCCATCAGCAGGAGCTGGAGTGGAAGTAGGGTAGCTGGGATTCAGCACCCACATGGGATGCTGCTATTGCATGCAGCAGCTTTACCCACTACACCACAATGCCAGCCCGAACTAACATACTAATTTAGTGCTCAATTGGGTTAATTTGGTTTTTGATTTTGTGAAAGTATAGGACTTGTGAGTTTTTTCCCTAAAAATATGTGAAAATTCTATGTGGTTTGAAATACAGAAGTATTTTATAAGAATGTTTTCGGAAAGAATCTCTCCCTAAACACTACTTTCTACTCCTTCCACCTCTTCCACTGTATCCATTCATTTAGATTATTTTCTGGTTAATGCTTCTGGTGTTTCTTTTTTGCAGAAATAAGCAAATATGAACATATAGTCTTATTTTCTCTGTTTCCTCACCTTTTCATTATAAAATGAAACATTATATAAATTGCACTGTACCTCACTTTATTTCCCTTAAAGTATATCCTGAAATCTTCCTCCCGGAAATTCTAAGCCCACAGCCCCATATTATACTGCTCTACCCTCTAGGGTACATTCTGTACCCATGAAGGTTTTATTCTATATTCTAGAGTTATCTACATGTTTCCAATATGTCTCCATTTGAAAATTTGGCTGCGGACCTCACCCAGGAGAAGTGGCAGGATATGACAATGGGTTTGTAGGTGTGGTGCTGAGGACCTACGGTAGCCTGCTGCCCTTGGAACACTGCATTACCAAACCCAAAATGATCTTCAAGTTGGAGCAAGGGACAGAGCTATGGATGAAGAAAGACTCACAAGGCAAAACATCCTAGTTGACCAGAAAAGGAATGACTTTATTGGAACTAGCCAGGAAAGTCAAGACAAGTTTGAAAGGCATGTGAACTGAACAATCCACAGTCTCAAGTGTCCCTTCAAAAAAGAGAACTCCATAGATGTGTGGGTTTCAACTTTTGTTCTATCCTGTTATTAGGAGGCTTGCCGGGCCGGCGCCGCGGCTCACTAGGCTAATCCTCCGCCTAGCGGCGCCGGCACACCGGGTTCTAGTCCCGGTAGGGGCGCCGGATTCTGTCCCGGTTGCCCCTCTTCCAGGCCAGCTCTCTGCTGTGGCCAGGGAGTGCAGTGGAGGATGGCCCAGGTGCTTGGGCCCTGCACCCCATGGGAGACCAGGAGAAGCACCTGGCTCCTGGCTCCTGCCATCGGATCAGCGCGGTGCGCCGGCCGCAGTGCGCCGGCCGCGGCGGCCATTGGAGGGTGAACCAACGGCAAAGAAGACCTTTCTCTCTGTCTCTCTCTCTCTCACTGTCCACTCTGCCTGTCAAAAAATAAAAAATAAATAAATAAATAAATAAAAAGAAAAAAATGAAAAAAAAGAAAAAGAAAAAAAAAGGAGGCTTGCCGTTAACCTGGGGTGCTCTCTCTCCCTCTCTCTCTCTCTCTCAACACAGCTCTGAACTTAGCATTGACAACCAAAGTGTTACCAGGAAACCTCTCAGAAACGATGAATCAAGAGCTTTTGACTTCCCTTTGGACTCTGTTCAGCTCAGTTATTGCCTTGTTCATGCACATTCAACATCCTAACCCACATTCCCTAATACATGGTCCTAAGCCTCTGGTCCTAATTGTTTGCCACCTTTATTGACTATAATCTTCATTCATCTCATATTGGAAGTAGGTCTCACCCTTTGATTGTTATCTACTAACATGTATTATCACTAACATGTATTATTGTACACAGAGTTTGCTAATCTGCATCAGTTTTGCAATGCGCTATGAAACAATGGAGGGGGCCGGCCCTGTGGTGTAGTGGGTAAAGCCATCAGCTGCAGTGCTGGTATCCCATACAAGTGCCGGTTCGAGTTCTGGTTGCTCTCTGCTATGGTCAGGGAATGTAATGGATGATGGCCCAAGTCCTTGTGGTGCGTGCTCTCTCTCTCTTCAGATTTGTTTATTTTATTTGAAAGAGTTACACAGAGAGAGAAGGCGAGGCAGAGAGAGAGAGGTCCTCTATCTACTGGTTCACTCCCCGGATGGCAACAATGGCCAGAGCTGCGCTGATCCAAAGCCAGGAGCCAGGAGCTTCTTACGGGCCTCTTATGCAGGTGCAGGGGCCCAAGGACTTGGGCCATCTTCCACCACTTTCCCAGGCCACAGCAGAGAGCTGGATCAGAAGTGGAGCAGTCGCGATTCAAACCAGTGGCCATATGGGATGCTGGCACTGCAGGTGGCAGCTTAACCCGCTATGACACAGCACCGGCCCCAGAAGACTCTGTGTGTGTGTGTGTGTGTGTCTCCCTCTTCCTCTCTGTAACTCTGTCTTTCAAATAAATATCTAAAAAAAAAAAAAAAATAGAGACCTGAGACTCCTGGACGACCAATCTCTGCAATCCAGTTAATCACTCAAGCAGGAATGTCTATGTGTAGTCCAGAATGCCCTAAGTTGGTTGGCCCAAGGATGTGCAGACCTACGGATTCGGTACCCTTGACCTGGCACTGGAATAATCCCAATGTCCACAACTCATTAACAACTGACAAGGCTGTCCCTTTAGCCATTTGCTATATTCCCTCCTATGGAATTCCCCTATTCACAGGCAACATAACTCATGATCTGTTAAATTTCTCAAGATAGAGCTTGAGCTCCACCCACCCAAATATGATGTCACATTTCAAGATCCATTGGTTTATAAAAGATAGCTTCTCATCTGGGGGATCTCCTAAGGAAAGGAAGCCACCACCTCATTGGAATGATAACACTGGTGAAGGGGGCTGACTGACCCAGTGCTTCCTGTTAGACAAAAACAGCTGGAACACATAACAAAAGGACCCACTAGCTTCTGTCTAAATGAATCAGCATGTTTGTATCAAGTTTTGTTTGTGTTCTTGGGCTATGTTTATATTATACATATGATTTATATAGTTACACATCCACTTACTTATGATTTCAGTTGTTATAAAATTACATTCATATTTTTCAAGCTAAGATATTTCTATATTTGTATGTATATATATGCATAGCAAACTCTATGGCTTTCTTAAGTTACTTATGAGTGGATTACTTACTCATGGATTAAAAACATACATGTATGAATAAATTTATATATTACCTGTTGGAAAAAAACATATCATTCAATGCTTTTTATAGAGCTAACACCCAATTATACTATCATGTCATCTCTAAATGGAGATTATCTAACTTTGCTTTTTATAATTCTTATCAATCTTATTTTCTGATATGTAAATCCATCAATTAATTTTATCAAAAATGGATGTTGAATTCTGCCAAATGTTTGTTCAATGTCTGTGAGTATGATCATTTCTTCTATAGTAATATGGTAAATTATATACCTTTTTTTTTAAAAAAAGATTTGTTTGAAAGGCAGAGTTACAGAGAAGGGAGAGACAGAGATCTTCCAGCTGCTGATTCATTCCCCAAATGGTCACATCGGCTGGGACTGGGCCAAGGCCCAAGTCAGAAGCCAGGAGCTTTATCCAGGGCTTCCAGGTGGGTGCAAAGGCCTAAGGATCTGGGCCATCTTCCCTTGCCTTTCCAGACCATTAGCAGGGAGTGGGATCAGAGGTGGAGCAGTCGGTACTCAAACTGGCACCCACATAGGGTGCTGGAGCTTCAGGTAGTGGTTTAACCTGCTGCAGCAAAGCACCAGCCACCAAATTACTTCTAAAATGCAGCTCTTATGCCTATAAATGAGAATCTGAAATGTTTAGGTATATAGATGTCAGATATCAAGAAAGTTTGTTTAAATCTTTTGGTAGATCTCATGGTATGGTAAACCATAGAATTTTTGCTTAATATCAAAGCAACCTTCATTTGTATGATAAAATCCACTAGATCTTGATTCATTCTCTGACATGCTAATTGTTTGTTAATACGTAAGCTTGGATTTTGCATCATTATTCATCAATTACCTGTAGCTATTATGCAGTGTTGTGATCAAGTTTAAATATTGCTTTTTTTGTAAATGAGCTGAGCCTCTGCTTTCTTTAGGGATAGTGGTTCAAGAATCACAGAAATCTTGAATAGTAAATACAGTGTTTCCGTACACCAGTTTTATCCCCATACCCCACTCTCAAAATCTACCAATACAGAGGTACATTTGCTTACATTAATAAATCTACATTGAACCAGCATTATCATCTAAAGTCAATAGTTTAAATTAAGGTTTATTTTTGATGTATTATATCTTGTGAGTTTCAGTAAATGTTTAACACAGTAACGCGTTCCATGTTCCACCATTACAGAATCATACAAAATAGTTTTACCACCCAACTGTTCATCTTACTCCACCTCAAAATCAATCACTGGTAAACATCTATCTTTTTTTTTTTTTTTTTTTTTTTTTTTTTTACAGGAAGAGTGGACAGGGAGAGAGAGAGAGACAGAGAGAAAGGTCTTCCTTTGCCGTTGGCTCACCCTCCAATGGCCGCCGTGGCCAGCGCGCTGCGGCCAGCGCACCGCGCTGATCCAATGGCAGGAGCCAGGTGCTTCTCCTGGTCTCCCATGGGGTGCAGGGCCCAAGTTCTTGGGCCATCCTCCACTGTACTCCCTGGCCACAGCAGAGAGTTGGCCTGGAAGAGGGGCAACCGGGACTGAATCCGGCGCCCCGACCAGGACTAGAACCTGGTGTGCTGGCACCGCAAGGCGGAGGATTAGCCTAGTGAGCCGCGGCACCGGCCCTTAATTGTGTTTTATAGATTTAATTCTATATTGCTATTGAATTCTAAAGAGTTTAAGCTACATTTTCATTATATTATTAGATAATATACTTTTTTAAAAAGATTTATTTATTTACTCAAAAGAGTTACACAGAGAAAGAAGGAGTGTCAGAGAGAGAGAAAAAGAGAGAGAGAGAGGACCTACATCTGATAGTTCACTCCCCAATTGGCCACAATGGCAGGAGCTGCCCTGATCTGAAGCCTTGAGCCAGGAGCCAGGAGCCAGGAGCCAGGAGCTTCTTCTGGGTCTCCCACACATGACACGTTCCATTTTCTTTTCTTTTCTTTTTTCTTTTTTGACAGGCAGAGTGGACAGTGAGAGAGAGAGAGACAGGGAGAAAGGTCTTCCTTTTTACCATTGGTTCACCCTCCAATAGCCGCTGCAGCTGGCGTGCTGCGATCAGCGCACCGCGCTGATCTGAAGCCAGGAACCAGGTGCTTCTCCTGGTCTCCCATGTGGGTGCAGGGGCCAAGGACTTGGGCCATCCTCCACTGCACTCCTAGGCCACAGCAGAGAGCTGGACTGGAAGAGGAGCAACCAGGACAGAATCCGGCACCCCGACCGGGACTAGAACCTGGAGTGCAGGTGCTGCAGGCAGAGGATTAGCCTATTGAGCCGCAGCACCAGCATAGGGCCATTTTCTACTGCTTTCCCAGGCCATAGCAGAGAGCTGGATCAGAAGTGAGCAGCCAGAATTTGAATCAGTGCCCATATGGGATGTCACCACTGCAGGTGGTGGCTTTACCCGCTATGCCACAGCACTGGTCCCAGATAATACACATTTTGATTGCATTTTTTTCTTAGAAGGAGTGTTGATTAATAGAGGATTTTAAAAATCCCCTGTGGAATGATTCTTATTGTTATTGTTTTAATGTGTATTTATTTACAGTGTTATCACATTCTTCCTAATGGTTTATTTCTATTTCTTGCATCTTGAAGTTTTTTTGTGAATTAACACAGCAGCATATTTTGTCCATGGTCTATGTATAACTGGAAAAATCATTTAATCTTCTAACTCATCTCCTATGTATCTATATGGATAAATTATTTTTGGCCATAAAGGAAAAACAGATAATTAATTAAAAGTCCCTAATATTAGGTTGTTTCTACCTGCATCTACTATTTTTTAAGAATTCTACTTAATTAAAAGTAGTGTTTGATATTCATATATTTTATTTAATTGTGAATTATGCTCTTCAACATTATAAGATGTCATGCGTTTCTCTTTTAATCATTTTGTTCTTAATTCTACCGTGCCAGACAAGCTTTCTATTTATTTTTATGTATATTTTTCTTTTCTGTTGTACACTAACTCAATTTTAAGTCTTTATTAATCATGTAGCTATAAAAGAATCTTTTGTGGTAGAGCTAGAAATGTGCCAGGGGATTCCAATTCAATCCCATCAAAGTGGCATGTACCAATGCCATCTTACTTGTTAAAGTAATCAGTTTAAGTTCATAATTGATCAAAAAGATAGGATTAAGTGTCAAAGAGATTACATAAATAAGACCAGTGTCTGCAGATAATAATTGATAGAATTAAAAAGGAGAGAATGATCCTTCATGGGAAGCAGGATACACAGCAGACTCATAGAATGGCAAACGCCATAAACAGCACTCTGGCCTCAGAATCAGCTCTTAAGGCATTCGGATCTGGCTAAAAAGCCCATGAGAGTTTCACAGGCATGGGAAGCCAAGACACTGTGGCAAAAAAAAAAAAAAAAAAAAAAAAAAAAAAAAAAAAAAGCCTAAAGAAAGATCTCTGTGAGTGAGATCTCAGCGGGAAGAACGGGCCATCAAAGAAGGCAGTACCTTTCTCTGAAGGGAGGAGAGAACTTCCACTTTGACTATGGCCTTGTCTAAACAAGATAGTAGTTGGTGAATTCAAGAGGCTTCCATAGCCTTGGTAGCTCATGGCAAGAGCCTCAGGTGATTAGTTACATCATAAATAAGAATGTCAATTGTTAAATCAACAACAGGAGTCACTGTGCACCTGCTTCCGATGTAGGACCTCTGTCCTTTATGTGTTATACTATGTGAATCAATGGTATAACTAGTACTCAAATGGTACTTTACACTTTGTGTTTCTGTGTGGGTGCAGAGTGTTGACATCTTTACTTAGTATATATTAAATTGATCTTCTGTATATAAAGATAATTGAAAATGAATCTTAATGAAGAATGGGATGGGAGAGGGAGTGGGACATGGGATGGCTGTGGGTGGGAGGGAGGGAATGTGGGGGATAAGCCACTATAATTCAAAAGTTGTACTTTGGAAATTTATATTTATTAAATAAAAGTTTAAAAAAATAAACAAAAAATAAACTAACAAAAAAAGAATCTTTTATATAACATATAACAGGATTTTGCTTTCTGAAGAAATTTGAGAATTTTTTTCCTTTAAAAAAGTCAAGATTAAACTTATTAAACATTACTAATATATTTAATTTCCTCTGTTTCAGCTCTGTCATATAATTTTATGCTTTGCTTATTGTGTTTTACACTACATGGTCTGTTTTCACTATTTAAAAATACTAGAGGTTGGCGCTGCGGCGTAGCAAGTAAAACCACTGCCTCCAGTGCAAGCGTCCCATATGGCACTGGTTCGATTTCCAGCTGCTCCACTTCCGATCCAGCTTTCTGCTATGGCCTGTGAAAGCAGTAGAAGATGGCCTGAGTCATTGGACCCTTGCACCCACATGGGGAGCCCTGAAGAAGCACCTGTCTCCTGGCTTTGGATCGGTGCAGCTCTGGCTGTTGCAGCCAATTGGGGAGTGAACCAGCAGATGGAGGACCTCACTCTCTCTTTCTCTGCCTCTCCTTCTCTTGGTATAACTCTTTCAAATAAATAAATAAATCTCCAAAAAAAAAAAAAAACCTAGAATATTCTTGGTATTTAGAAAAGCATTTATTTCTAGTCTAATGTTATCATTATGTTAATGCTTGCTAATGCTTAATCTTCTTTCTTGTTTAGATTTTTATACTACATTTGTCAGCTTTAAAAGAATTTAAAATAATTTAAAGAATTTTGTTGAAGAAATGCCTGCTCTATCTATTTATAGCAGCACTGTTAACAATTGCCAAAATATGGATTTTACCAAAGGGTCATCATATATATCATATCATATCATATATCATATCTATATCTACTTCTCTAGAAAGAGAGAGAGAGAATCGTAAATGTGATACCATTCAGAGAAAAAAAGAGGAGGAAAAAACCACAATCTGAATACAGATCATTGATTATCAGAAGTTAAGTGGGGTGATGGAATAAAAGGAGTTTTGATTTTTAAAAATAGGGGAAGCTGGGTGTGGTTCGTTAATTATGACAAATATGCTAAAATAGGAGGTATTAATTGGGGAAATGTGAGGAGAAGTATATAGAAACTCATATTACTACCACACAATTTTTGTTTTATAAACTTAGAATTAATAGTTTAAGATCAAAGAAGGAAATATTCCATCAAGAAAAAAATTTTGCTTGATATCTTCTGTTATCTACACTGCAGTAGGTACAGGGTTTTTCTTCTATTTTTTTCTGTTTCATTTTATCAGAATACATAATGCTGACATATTCTGTTTCCATCATCACTCCACAATTGTCTTTGCTTTAAATCTGCAACATGCAATTCAATTTGGTTTTTGCTGACAGCTCATTAGTCAAAGTTTCCTAAATTGTACAAGTGTATTATTCCTATAGCTTTTATACTTGATAGACAATTTGAAGGAATACAAATAAAAATTTGTTCATTTATTTCATTGTTCTCTTACTTTCAGTATGACATGGTTGTTAAGAATCCAAATGGTTTCTTTTATAAGTAGTTAGGACATTCTGCCTGAGGATTACAGGATTTTTGCTTTCTCCTTTATTATTGAAACCCGGTGATTTGATTCAGACGTTTGGAGTTCGACATTCTGCTCAGTTTTCGCAAATATGTGGCAAATGTGTACATTCAGGTCATATTTTATTCTGAAGAGGTTTCCTTGAATTGCAGTTCTAAAGATTAATGCTGTTCTATTTGTCTTTGCCAATCCTATCATTTTTGTCTCCTTTCTATATTAAACCTTCATTTTAGTAGAATTTTCTTGCCTCTTTGGACTTCTAAACTCCAACTGCTATTGTATTCTTGGCTTTCCTGCTGATCCCTGGTGTATCTTGTAATTTACTTTTCTTATCTAAGAAGATTTTATCTTTTACTTTAATTTCTTTTCTGAGTTCAAATCTCACTTCATATCTGCTGGAATTCCCGCTTTTATTCTGAGATTTTCCATTTCTAGCTTCTGGTGCTTTTCAATCAGCAATGCATTTAATTCTTATTAGAATGTTGCTTTGTAATTTTCCTGTTTCATAAGCACTTTTGAAAGTAGCTTAACAACGTTTTTAAAAATCCTATCTTCTAAAAATTTGTTTCTGATTTCCTGGTTTCTTTTTAAAATTTTATATAAATTTTTTGTACATTTGTTTGTGTTTAGATGCACTGGATTATTCTGGACCTAGAATCTATAGATAACACCATGGGGAAGAATGTGTGCAGAGGTTTGGGTATCATAGCCAGTGGCTTGTACAAAATTGTACTTTTTCATTGACATAGTGAAGCAGTTTCTTTTTTACAGTTTATTTATTTGAAAGGCAGAGTATCAGAGATAGGAGAAGGGAGATATAAGAAAGAGAGAGAGACAGTGAGAAAGGGAGGGATGGAGAGAGAGAGAGAGAGAGAGAGAGAGAGAGGTATCTGCTAGTTCACTACCTAAATGGCTGCAACCAGGGCTAGAACAGGTGAAGCCAGGGTCCCAAAACTGCATCTCAGTCTCCCATGTTGGTGGCTGGGGTCTAGGCACTTAAACCATCACCTGCTGTTTCCTCAATTGCATTAACATGAATCTGGATGGAAGTTGAGCACTTGGGACTCATACAGGCATTCTATTATGGGATGTGCAGTCCTGAGACTGTTATTTTAATAAATTAATTTTTGGTTTGCTTTATGGAGAAATTTTATCATTGACTTTTTTGATTTTCCAGCTTACCTTAACCACAGAGCGAGTGAAGATTATCTTTATTCTCAGCCTTTCCTATAGTGTTTCTTTTTACTATGAAGCCCACCACCCCTGTGACAAGAAATTACCAACACCCTTTCTTCCAACTTTTTAGAAGTACTCTATTACCACAAATCCCACACTTGCTCTCAGTACTCCTACTGTCAATTGGGTCCCGCTTTTATTGAGGCTGAGCTTCAGTTGCTATTACCTATATTCCATTATCCCTGGGATGGTGCTTTACTCATCTCCCTCCCATGCAACTTCTGCTTGGAGTTTACAGGTAAATTTCATTTTATTGTGTTCTCTATCTCTTAGTTATACTCTAGGTGGCATCTATGGTAACTTTAATTTCTCTTTTTGGTCTCTATATTTTTGATCTGTATGTTACCATGTTGTACATAGATATATATGTATATTTACCCCTATTAATTTCCAATTGCATCGAGAAAATCAATTAACAAAAATAATAAAATCTATTGTAAATGTTAATCAATCTTTCTAGCCAAGAACTCTAGCCAACATAGTAGCTGAGTGTCAGAAAATTTTCTAATGGTCAATGTGTTTAGAAAGCCTTTGTTGAAATTGTCATTTGACTATATTTTCTTTCTGTTTAGAAGTCTCAACTTTCCTTCACAAAATGCTTAGCAAAATGCTGTAAAAATAAACATAACTAGAACTGTCAGGTTTGAGTTTGGTAAGCAATGTTCTATCTTTTTATCATAGTTCACTATTATGTTAACACTTTTTATCTTAGTAATTTATTTTATTTTGTTCATGCTAATGTGATATTTGTACAAAGGATTCACTGTAGTTCATAGATACAATTCTAGTGATATAATAATATTCTTCATCCTTCCATCTCTCTCTTTCTTTCTTCTTTCTTTGTTTTGAGATAACACTTTAAATTCACATTATAATCAAATATAACTCATTCTTATAGTTTGAGAGGCTGAAATTTTTTATAATATTTTAAGATTTATCTTATTTATTTGAAAGAGTGACAGGAAGACAGTGATAGCAAGAGCAAGAACGAGAGCAAGAGCGAGCAAGCGAGAGAGAAAGAGATCTTCCATTTGCTGGTTCTCTTACAAAATGGCCACAGTGGCTGAGGCTGGGCCAGGTTGAATCCAGGAACCTGGAAATGCACATCTTCTGTTGGCTTCCTGGGCATATTAGTAGGGAATTATATTGGAAGCACTGCAGCCAGGATCCAAACAAGTGCTCCAGTATGGAATGTTGGCATCACAAGCAGCACTTAACCTGCTGTACATCACAATGCATGCCCAACTTTCATCTTATATAAATTACATACTTGCATGTAGAGTATACATACATATTTTGATGGGAAATTCTCTTCAAAGTTTCCCAGTTTTTCAACCCCCATTATATTTGAGGACATGGACATTCACAATCTCAGTGCAAACTGAAATGGAATATACAAATTAATGCAATGGAATAGCTAACAAAATAACTGTAGCTTGTGGGAATATTAACTGATCTCACCAAAATGAAAAATTTACATTCTTTCCACACCACAGTATTTTATTACTTTTAAGAAATTATTCACTGTGGAATGCATCCCTGTTTTTTAAATGCAAAGTAATGAATCACCCAGCAGAGCTTATAGTAATCAGGCAAGCTGTTAACTATGCAGTTGGATTTTCATGTATGCCCCTCACTTATTATTGA
The DNA here is from genome assembly GCF_964237555.1 of Oryctolagus cuniculus. Classification (NCBI taxonomy): domain Eukaryota; kingdom Metazoa; phylum Chordata; class Mammalia; order Lagomorpha; family Leporidae; genus Oryctolagus; species Oryctolagus cuniculus. The sequence continues at coordinate 76,359,132 of NC_091436.1, read as the reverse complement.
ACTCAAAACAAGCAGATAGTTGATGAAAATAAATTTTAAAAGCAAACATGAAATTACTCACTATGTAACAAACCTATTCCTATTATATTATATCATTTAATGAGATCAAGCACAAGTAATATGCCTTTGCACATGTAATTAATAGGCAAATTAATACCACAGTATATTTTAGCAATACATTTACATACATAAGATAAAAGAGCACTCAAGAATAATATATAATTTTTCTCACATTTTGACAGTGTGCCTAGAACTTATGTTTCTGTAGGACTAAAATCCATTTCTCCCCATGATTATGATCAAACCAAAATAGATCCAGATCTCTTAAGAACAGTGGTGTCAACTAAGAAGCATGTCCACACGGTACCTTATTTCATGAAAAATAAAAAAATGACACCAGTAACGTATTTTGGTTATGTTTCACTTAAAATGAATAATTACTTAGGGAATTGAGATTCATACATATTTTCTACTTTGCCATTATTTCGATTTGGATAAGAGATGAGCAGAAATATACTGTATACTCTCTTTCCTCATAAGTACTATAATTATTTAAATAACAAAAGACATATATGTAAAAGTGTTACACATGTGGCAGTTATGTTTAAATAAAAAAATGATATTATAACATTATTATAGTATATGTCATATGATACATACTCCATTGTGTGCTACAGATTTTACAAAAGGATTATTGGAAGTCAGAAATGTCAAAGTTCAAAAGCCATCAGGAAAAGCAAGAGATTCCAAGGAGTAAAATATTGAACAGTGTTAGGTTTCATAGTGACTGAGCAGCTGATCCTGGAAACTCGGTGTGGATTTCAGTGTAGCTAGACTATGAGATGATGATAATCAAGTGATGATTCAGTGAAAAAGACCAGAGTTATCAGGATGGAATGGTTGGGTAAAGTTGGTAAAATGCAGGAATTTCTTTAATAAGTGGTGGGTTTTTTTGCTTTGATCTATTGTAATGTTTGATGCAAACTTCTTTAATTCGTCTTCACCTTGGCCATCAATGATCTTGGAACTACTTTATCCTAAGGTGAAGGAGGGATAGGAAGAAAAACTGATTGATGAGAGCAAGGGTTTCTCTTTGAATCAATCAGCATTATCAATTTAGAGATCTTTAGTGAAGATAAAATGGAATCATACAGGGGTGTGATTGATGCAGAATTAAAACAATTTCTGATACTACCATTATAAAAGACAGTAAGAAGAGAAAAACAGTTGGAAAAATACGTGTCAAGTACTAAAATTATATAGAAAGGTAGAGAAAGATGCAAGGATTTATGAACAATTATAATACACAATGTGTGATGTAAGTTAACACTGAATGTTTATTACAACATTTTTAAAAGTTTTATTTTATTTTATTTTATTTGAAAGGTGGAGTTACAGAGAGAGAGTGAGAGACAGAGAGAGAGAGAGATCTCCCATCTTCTGCTTCACTCCCCAAATGCCTGCAATGGCCGGAACTGGGCTGATCCTTAAGCCAGCAGACAGGAATTTCTCCTGGGTATTCCATGTGGGTGGCAAGGCCCTAAGCCCTTAGGCCATTTTCTGAGACTTTCCTAGGTGCATTACCAGGGAGCTTGATCAAAAGTGGAGCAGCCAGCACTTGAATCAGTGCCATGGTGAGGGGCACAGGCTATGGGTTTACTTGCTATGCCACAGAGCCAGCCCCTTTTTAGAGCCTTAAATGAATTAACACAGGCTTTTGAGTCAGAAATTCACACAAAGATTAAAATAATATAACAGCAACAATAATTTGCCCAAAGTCACAAAATCAAAAAAGTAGAAAAACAAGGTTTGAATACAGACCAAATGTTCTGGCACCTAACTATCTACTCTCAAACCCTGTACCCTCTTTTGTCTAAGGACTGAATCACAGGAACAGCCAGAGGAGGATCCCCAGATGGTTTTCACCCCAGGTTACAGGGATCAGCTCCTGTAGACTCTCTATCATGCATATAATTATTAGTATGTGACACCTGTCCTCACTATTTTTAGCTTAGCAATCAAAGGAAATGATTTGGAAATAACAGTCTGGAAAGGACTAAATTTTAAATTGCATTTCTGGACTGTGGCTAGTTACCACAGCTGTAGTTTACTTATTTGCATTTTTTCCTGTTTCAAAGCATTTTTTTCTGGCTTTGTTTTTGATATAGTGCTTTCCTTTGAAATAATCAAACCAAAGAATCTTAGAAACTTTAAATGAATAATTGGCATTAATCCTCAAAATATGAGCATGAAATTACTTAAAATCCTGGCATTTATGTTTTCCATGGAGCTCTGCTTTCACACTGAGAAAATAGGAATATATAAAAATTTGATTGTTAAGGGAATTATTACAATAGAATAAATAACATGTTATCTGCATAAGCCATTCAAGAAATTTATTTCAGTAGAGGATAACAAAATTCTAAACCAACTCACTTTTGTTTTCTAGCCGCAGAAATAGGTGCTAAATAATTTAAGGTACACACTTGTCAAAATAACCGAAAGAACCTTTATAGACTATAAAGAATTTATGATGTGTTTATCAGTTCTCAGTTCATTTTGTTGAGATAACTTTGCAGTAGACTGTCACAGAAAGAAGTCAATAGAATTTAAGCTTGCCCTCAATGATTTAAAAAAAAATCACATGGAAACCGTAAAAAAGCATGTACCCACTCACTATATTCTCCCTTGCCCTTCATATACCCCCATGTGATTAAACTGACAAGGCATCATTTGATTTTATTATTAAATTGGAGATTATTTGTAGATAAAGATGCTTTCATTGAGCGATCAATGTGGTGAACAGCTGTATTCATTTGCTATATTTTCCATCATGATATACCACAAAAGTGTGCTGGCTTAAAAAACAGAAATTCTTTTTCAGAATCTTTGAGGATATGGTCCAAAAACAAGATTTCAGCAGGAAGTTTTTGTTTGAAGCCTTTCTTTATCTTGTAGATATCTTTCTCTCTGTATCTTCATAGGGCCTTCCTTCCGTGTGTGTGTGTGTGTGTGTGTGTGTGTCTATGTGTGTGTGTCCTGATATTTTCTTAGAAGCAGACTAGTCAAACTGGATTAGGCTCCACTGTAATGGTCTCTTTTACCTTTCTAAAGAACACACTTGCAAATTCAATCAAATTTTGAGATACTGAGATTAAGAATTCAACATAGGAAGCTGTGAGGGACATCGTTCATCCCATAATAAACAGGAATTTAGAAAATGTCAGTATAAATATATAACTAAAATGTCATGTTTATTCTAGTAACTAAATTGATAAAACCATTTCTTAAATTAAGAGGAAATCAGTGTGAATGTCTATGCCATGATATTCATGACCCATTTATTATCATTGCACCAGAGGCTTTTATACTAAAGAAGAGTATGTTTAAGAGATTGGAATACTCTTTAAAAAATCTGACTGATAATTTTCTATCTATAAATCATCTGGTTCTTTAAATCTATACCTACTGAATAGAATCTTCAGGTTAAGCTTTGCAAACATGTTAATTTGAATAACAAATAAAATAAAATAAAAACTCACTAAAAAGCTCTTAATCCACGGAATCCAACAGGCTCATACATGAATACCAGAGGCATTAATTCAGCTTCTACTTACATACTTACTACAGGTGAATAGCCATAAAATATGCTGGATTGCTCAAGGTTTTTATAGCACTCACTGTCATGTCAGAAAATAGCATGATTTTCAATAATCCCATTTCCTGGAACAAGCTAAAATCATCGCCTGAAGAAAAGACAGTTTCTTTAATAAACTGTGATAGGAAAATAGGATCTCTACATGCAGAAGTATGAAACAAGATCTCTCCCTTATGCTCTATACAAAAACCAATGCACAGTGGATCAAGGATCTAATCCTAAGACTTATAATCATCAATTCATTAAAGGAAAACACAGGGGAAACACTGCAATATTTTGGCATAGGCAAAAACTTCTTGAATAATACACCAGGCACACAGGCAATAAAAGCAAATTGACAAATGGGATTATATCAAGCTAAGAAGCTTCTGCACAGCAAAGGAAACACAACAAAGTGAAGCAGCAACAATAGAATGGGAGACAATATTTGCAAAATATATGTCTGAAAAAGAGGAATTAATATCTACAATATGTAAGGATTTCAAGAAACTTAAGAACAAGAAAATAATCCAGTTAAGAAATGTGTAAGGGGGACAGCATCATGGTGTAGTGGGTAATGCCACAGCATGCTACACCAGCATCCCTATGAGCACCAGTTCATGTCACAGCTGCTCCACTTCTGATTTAGCTCCCTGCTGAAAGACCCAAGTGTTTGGGCCCTTGCCACCTGTGTAGGAGACTTGGATGAAGCTTTTGGCTTCTGGCTTAAGACTGGTCAAACGCCGGCTCTTGTAACCATCTAGGGAATGAACAGAAAATGGAAGATCTCTAACTCTGAATTTAGAAAAAATATTTAAAAAAAGAAATGGGCTAAGGATATGAACAGGTATTTTTCAAAGGATGAAATACAAATGGCCAATATACAATATGAAAAGATTCTCAGAATCGCTAGCCAAAACAGAAATGCAAATAAAAACTACAACGAAATTTGATTTCACCTCAGTAGAAATGGCCATCATCCAAAAAATCAAAACATAACAAATACTGGTAGTGGTGTGGGCAAAATGGTACCCTAATACACTGTTGGTGGGATTGTGATGTAAACTGGTACAACCTTTATGGAAGACAGTATGGAGATTCCTCAGAACTGAAAATAGACCTCAGCCATCTCTCTCCAGGGAATTTACTCAAAGGAAATGAAATCAGCATTTGAAAGCATAATTTGTACCCCTGTTTATAGCAGCTGAATTCATAATAACTAAGATGGGAAATCAACCCAGATGTCCATCAACTGGTGAACTGGTGACTGGATAAAGAAAATGTGATGTGTGTGTGTGTGTGTGTGTGTGTTCTGTGTGTGATGGAATATTACTCAACCACAAAAAGAATGAAATCTGGTCTTTCACAACAAATGAATACAATTTGAAAATATTACACTTAGTAAAATAAGCCAGTCCTAATGATATAAATATAAATTTTCTGTGATTTGTGGTAACTAATATATAGAGTAAAAAAAGTAATTAACATCTTGAGATTTGATTATTGCTTATAGCCATTGTCTATACTTCTGAGGAACAATCATCTTTCTAATTACTACTTGGTGAATTCTTTTTTAGTGGAGGATTAACTATATGGATATAAATCATATTGAAACTATGTTATCACAAAAATTAAAATAAAAATAAGAAAGGAGGAGAATGGGAGGACGAGAAGTACCATTATATTCTTAAAACTGTATATATGGGACCAGTGCCGTGAAGCAGCAGGTTAAAGCCCCATCCTGAAGCACCAGCATACCATATGGGTGCTGGTTCTAGTCCCATCTGCTCCTCTCCCAATCCAGCTCTCTTTTATGGCCTGGAAAAGCAGTAGCCGATGGCCCAAGTCTTTGGAACCCTAAACCCATGTGGGAAACCGGGGGAAGTTCCTGGCTCCTGACTTCGGATCTGCTCAGCTTCGGTTATTGCAACCATTTGAGGAGTGAACCACTGGATGGAAGACCTCTCTCTCTCTCTCTCTCTCTCTCTGCCTCTCTGTAATTTTGCCTTTAAATAAATACAACATATCTTTAAAATGTAGGGGCAAGCATGGTGGCACAGTGGGTTAAGTGACCACCTGCAATATCAGCATCCCATACAGGCTCCAGTTCAATTCCCTGATGCCCCACTTCTGATCCAGTTCCATGATAATGATCTGGGAAAAAGCAACAGAGGATGGCACAGTGCTTGGGCTCCTGCATCCACATGGAAGACCTGGATGGAGTTTCAGGCTCCTGGCTTTCGTCTGGCCCAGCCCTGCCAATGCACCGTTTGTGAAGTGAATGAGCAGATAGGAGGTCTCTCTCCCACTCTGTGGCTATGGCTTTCTAATATACATAAATCTTTTAAAATAACTAAAAGAAAAAAGTGAAAGCAGTATAGGATCCATATGTAAGTATTTTTCTGAGGTGATTCCATGCATATTCAAGTTTGAGAAATACTGGGGCTAATTTAGGTACTAATAAAGAATGCCTGAATTTGGGCCCAATTAAGCTTTTGAGGGTATTTTCCCCATTGGTTACACTTTTTGTTCAGAGAGTTGCTGTAACATAAGCTTTAACTAAAGAGATACTATGGCTAAATGGCTGGAATTTTTTTTTTTTTTTTTGACAGGCAGAGTTAGACAGTGAGAGAGAGAGACTGAGAGAAAGGTCTTTCTTCCGTTGGTTCACCCCCTAAATGGCCGCTATGGCCGGCCCACTGTGCCGATCCGAAGCCAGGAGCCAGGTGCTTCCTCTTGGTTTCCCATGCGGGTGCAGGGACCCAAGTACTTGGGCCATCCTCCACTGCCCTCCCAGGCCACAGCAGAGAGCTGGACTGGAAGAGGAGCAACCGGGACAGAATCCAGCGCCCCAACCGAGACTAGAACCTGGAGTGCCGGCGCCTCAGGTGGAGGATTAGCCTAGTGAGCCGTGCCTCTGGCAAATGGCTGGAATTTTAAAAATAAGAAGCCACACTTAAATTTATCATTTCAAGTATAAATATATATCATCAAAATATTGCATTGAAGTAACAAAGATCGAATATTGCTAAAAACAACTCAAAATGAAAAGCTACTCCTTCTTATCAACATTCCTAATTCACCAAGCAAATACTGTGTTCTGTGTGCAAAATTTTGAGGCAATGCAAATGCAAACACTTTTTTTCTGTGAATAATTTTGAGGCAATGTGAGAAATTCTGAAAATATCCATTTAAAATCTGACAAGTATATGAAGGGTTTCATTATTTTATTTAAGCAAATGAATGTACATTAACAACTAAAAATAAGCATTTGTCATTGTTTCCTTACATATTATTTTAGTGTTAAATGCATTTTTTCTTTTTTCATTGCTAACAATGAATTTTTTAAAAAATTTACTTATCGAGAGATAATGTACAATTTAAAGGGATTCACTTTAAATAGAGTTCAACGACTTGTGACAAACACAAGCACCACTACGTGAAGATATTTTTCCATTCCCACAAGGAAGAACTTAGTTACCTTCTGAGGCAAGCCCCGATCCCTCTCCTGCCAAGTGCTAATCATAAATCCCTGGCTCTATACATTACTTTTGATATTTTCTAGAGTTTCATATAATTGAAATCACTCCAGAAGAACGCTTTCAGACCTGGTATCTGTCACACAGCATAATTTTGTGGTTTTTAATGTATTCATCTATATGTATATCAGTAGTTTGCTCCTTTTATCACCTCATAGTATTTCATTATATAAACATACGAGGATTTGTTTATTCATTAACCTAGTGATGTACACAGAGGTTGTTTCCAGTCTGAGCCTGTTACAAATAAAGTGAACAATCATGTAGAGTTCTTTGTTGGATGTCTATTTCCATTTGTCTTGGGTGAAAATCTAAGAATGAATTTGCTGTGTGGTAGATACCATGTGTTAGGGATTCTGTCACAAAGCATACAAACAGGATGACTTAAACAGCAGTAATGTACCATGTCCCAGCTCTGGAGCCTGACAATCCAAAACAAATATGTCAACAGGGTTGATTTCTTCTGGTCCTTCTGAGACCCTGAGGGAGACTGTTCTGTGATTCTCTCCTATCTTCTGGTGCTTTGCTTGGGAGTTACCCTGATAACTCAATTTCAGTTTCACTGCATTCTCTCTGTGTTTCTCTCTTTCCAAAGCTCCACTTTTTATAGGATACCTGTCATATTCAGTTAGGACCTCACTCTACCATAGTATGACATCATATTCTTTTAACTAATTGTGTCTTGAAAAACTATATATCTAAAAACAGTCAAATTCTGAGGTATTGGGGTTTAAAACAATGACATGCAAATTTTGAGGGCATATAATCCGACCCATAAGAGGTGGATGGTATGGTAAGTAAATGCTTAACTTATAAGAAACTGTGAAAGTTTTTCTAAGCCAGCAGTGTAGGAGAGTTTGTTTTTCCAAATCTTTATAGTTAGTACTTAATGTACCAGTTTTTACTTTTAGCAATTCTACTAGGCATATAGTAGTATCTCTGTTATTTTAATTTTCATTTCCTTGAAAACAACAAAATTTGAACACTTTTTCGTGTATTTCAAAGATATTTGTATATATTTTTTACATATTTAAAATTTGTGAGAGCAAAACCAGACAAATGGAATTATATTAAAGTAAGAGGCTTGTGCACACACAGCAAGGAAAACAAGCAAGAGAGTGAAGAGACAACCCACAGCAGGAGAGAAAACATTTTCAAACTAGTCATATTGGTACAGACTAATATCAAGAATATGTAAGGAATTAAAAAACACAGTAACAAAAAATATCCAATTCAAAAATGGGTAAACTATATAAGTAGACACTTCTCAGAAGAAGAAATTCAAGTGTTCAACAAATTGATTAAAAATACTCAGCATTATTAGCCATCAGGGAAATGCATGTCAAAACCAAAATGAGGTATTACCTTGCCCCAGTTAGAATGGCTATTATCAAAAAGGAAAAAAAAAAAAAAAAAAACACATGCTAGAGATGTGGAGAAAAGGAAAATTAGTATACCGATTATGGAGAATGATATGGAGGGTCCTCAAAAACCTAACAGTAGATCTACCATTTATTCTGGCTAGCCTACTTTGGGTATATAGCTGAAGGAAATAAAATCAGTATCTCAAAGAGACACCTATTTATTATTATTACACCACATTTATTGCTGCACTATTCACCAGTCCATGTACCCTTCCATGGACAAATGAATTAAGAAAACATTTGATATTTTGCTCTGTCTTGCAAACTATGAAGTTAGCTTGCTACATTTGCAGTTATTGGCAGGTATGATTATGCTGGGTCATATTATTCATTTCTGCTGTTTCAGTGTCCAGAACCTCATTCATCACACTAGTTCTCCTGCCCCAGGTCTCACTTCCCTTGTTTCCTTACAGAAGATGATATACTTTGCCACCCTCATGTGTAAGGAAAAGTACACTATGGAGAAACAATTTCATTTTCCAAGATTATCTGATATGCAATTATACTTGAAAAGGCATTTTAGATTAAGTGAGCGATTAACACCTTTGGGAATGTGCAGAAATACAAGACCCGTGGAGAACTGTCTCCCCACATTTATGACCATACAAATATTTTACAATGTAGAAAAGAACATTTTGCTGACCTTGTATAACCTTCTTTATGCACCTTACTAGAAATACAGTTCAATACAAAGAAGTGATTCACAGCATCAGAAACATCAAGGGAAGTCAAATCCTTCTCTTTTCATGCTACAGATTTCTCAGAATCATATGGTGCCTTCCATCATATTTTAAAAATGATTTTTAGACAGTTTCTAAAAACTGTATTTTGCCAAAAGTTTTTGTTTGCCTTTGTGTTGTCTTCTTGAAAGAAGACATATATGTCTTTCTATAGGTTTCAACACAGGACAGGAACTGATGGATAGAAATATACCAACAAATACAAGTGAAGAATATAATGTTTTTTAACACCTGTACAAAGATGGAGGCATAGAAATTTACAACTCTGAAATTTCCCTTTGAAATTATAATATTATTAATGACACCGGTTATCCAAAACTGTAACAGGTACATGAATTCGGGACTACTACCGTTTTACTGTTCTGGGTGCTCTGATTAAATGTTTAGCAATTTGCCAAGGATGTCCATAAACAAATAATTTTTTGGGTAGAGTGTCAGAAAAGTTAACTACTGCCTTTTATGTCTGAGAATGTCTCCAGATTACTTTTATGCTTGATCATACACTGAATATTAATAGAATTTTTTTCTTTTGGATCCTCATTGATTAATTGGATTTATTTCTTACATTGCTTTTACTATCTTTGTATATTCCAATAGTATTCTGTCTCCTATTATATTTCTTGGACTTTAACTTTGAACTCTCCTTTCAGTATTTTTATAATTCAGCAATAATATTTCCAACTTATAAGAATTCCTTTATGTTTTATTTTATTAAATATCAAGTATTATCTTTGGTTTATGGTTGCAATTTCCTTTAATTTCTCTCTGAGGTGGAGTATTAGGTTCAAAAGAAAGATAAGAACAGAAGTAATGTTATCCTTATTTTACAAATATAACAAAGACTATTTTAGGATACAATTCAGTGTTGTGCACATTTGACAGTAAAACAGCCTGAGTTTGACTCCACGGTGATTCATGGTTTTTATAAATAGCATGGAAGGTTTCTTGAGTCCTCTGTGCCCGATGAAGAAGCAGAAAAGATTCCTGGTGATAGTGACTCAAAGGCCAGAAAGTTTTTTTTTTTTTTTTCTAGACATAAAGTGACTTTGTAGCTACTTGCTGTAGGGCAAATAGTTAAGGCTAGAAATCATGGTGTACCTGCAAAAGTACACAACCTCAATATAATCATGTGGAAGCATCAGACAGACCCAAACTGAGACATTTTATGAAATAAACGCTCTGTACTTTTCAAATATCAATGTCACATAAGAAGAAAAAGGGCTGAGGAACTGATCCATATTAAAGGAGATTAAAAATACTTGACAAGTAAGTGTGACATGTGATCCTGAGCGACAGCTTTTTTTGTTGTTGTTATAAAGGATATTTACAGGACACTTAAGAAATTTTAATCATGTCACTTCATTTTGTAATAGTATTTTACCAACATTAATTAACTGATTTTGATAACTTTATTATGGTTATCCGAGAGAATATACACGATTGTTGAAAACAGGCAATAGAATATTATGGGTAAAGAGGTATAATGTGTGTAATGGTATCCTTCCCCTTCACACACAAGGAGAAAATTATAAGAAAATATGGCAAAATGTTAACACTTGAGGAATTTGAATATAAATCTGTAGGGATTTTTCTACAATATTTTCAAACTTTCCAAATTTCTGAAATTATTTCAAAACAAAAAACTCAATGACTGATGTCATAAAAAATGCAAAATGACTGCAAGAATCAATTCACTAGAGAAGATCCCCAAACTTGATTGAGCCCAAGATGAAGACCACAAATGTACCAGCTAGCATTTCAGAAGGCAGGTGGTGAATGAAAAATGACAGTAGATTAAGGTCGCATGGTACAGGAAAAGCTCAGAGACAACTTAAGATTCCATATGTTATTAAATGCATGCCCTTTGATGACTCACAAATTATTCAGGTAACATGGAGACTATAAAGGAGAAAGAGTGCAACAGGAATAGACTTCATAAGAACTTGAAGGTGATAGTGTTAAACTAAAAAGAAGTTATTAAGAAAACAAAAATCTAAGCTCTCATTGCCCAGTAAAATTATTCCCTTCCCAATGAGCTGGAAACATTTGAAGAATATAATCTCAGGTATGGAAAATAAAAAAGTCACAAGCTCTCTGCACATCTGAGTATAGTTTAAAACGTTAACTTACAATGAAAATTACATCTTTTAAAACATTTTCATCAGTTTCCTGAACTGGCTTTGTCTGGGTCTACATAATTGGTTTATAAACATTTTCCATTTCATATATAAATATAATTTATATTTAAAAATACATTCAGTGTTGGCCGGATCCGTGGCTCAATAGGCTAATCCTCCGCCTTGCGGCGCTGGCACACTGGGTTCTAGTCCCGCTCGGGTCGCTGGATTTTGTCCCGGTTGCCCCTCTTCCAGGCCAGCTCTCTGCTATGGCCTGGAAATACATTGGAGGATGGCCCAAGTCCTTGGGCCCTGCACCCCATGGGAAACCAGGAGAAGCACCTGACTCCTGGCTTCGGATCAGCGCAGTGCGCCGTCCACAGTGCCATTGGAGGGTGAACCAACGGCAAAGGAAGACCTTTCTGTCTCTCTCTCACTGTCCACTCTGCCTGACCAAAAAAAAAAAAAAATACATTCAGTGATGGTCATTTGCCTTTATGGTTAAGATGTTGGTGACGATACCTGTGTCCTATATCACATTAGCAGGATTTGATTTTCAGTTCTTGCTTCCAATTTCAGGCATAACCCAGAACTCAGAAAGTAATGGCTCACACAGTTGGGTCACTGTTATGTTCACTGTTCCATATATGAGAGACCTGGATTGACTTCCTAGATTCTGGCTTCAGTCAGACCCTTTTTGGCCTCTGGGGTCTTTTGAGTAGTAAAACAGAAGATGCAAGCTCTCTTGGTCAGTGTCTCTCTGTCTCTCTAATAAATTTAAAAAAGAAAAAACGTGGTATATATCAAAATGGTACAAAATTACAATTAGATAGTGTGAATTATTCTAGAGATCAAATATACTTGTGTAATATTTACGTGTTCTTACTCCACACATACAATGAAAGATAATGATGCTATGATAGGTATGTTAATATACTTGACAATACTTAACACACACATACCATTTATATATATACAAAAATACATATCTATAAAGATAAGCATATCAAAATATGTTGTTTACCTTCTATATGAAAACAAAAAATAATAAAAACAGAACTAATTCATGAACTTACTCTTTTAGATAGCCAACATGGATTTATTTGACATAATGAAATTATAGGTAGATTTTGAGCTCTGTGAACAGGAACTGGGGCCTACTGAGACAGATTTTGCTTGTGAGTGAGTGATTGGGTAGCTGGTCATCAAAGTCTTTCAAATTTTAAAATGAGAAAGGATTTACCCTGGACACCAACATAGATAGGCCACTGATTTTGAATGGGACAAATTCTTGGGAGAAGAACATGTCCATTCATTGTTTGAATGTTTATTTTTTCCATGAAGATAGCATTAGACTGATTTCTTTTTTTTAAGATTTATTTATTTATTTGAAAGGCAAAGTTACAGAGGTAGAAGCAGAGAGAGAAAGAAAGGTCTTTCATCTACTGTTTCACTTCCCAGATGGCCTCAACGGCCAGAGATGGGCCAAACCAAAGCCAGGAACCAGGAGCTTCTTCCAGGTCTCTTAGTTGCAGGGGCCCAAGTATTTCTTTCCCAGGCTATAAGGGAGAACAGCATTGGAATTGGAGACTAGAACCACACCCGTAAGTGATGCAGCACTGCAGGCGGCGATTTTACCCACTGCGCCACAGCACCAGACCCTGGTTTCTATGAGAATTTTATTTGGAGACTCAGTCCATTCATCTTTTCCTCCTTACATGTAATGCTAACATCTTGAATTAACCAACAATACTGAGCTGGAGCTGTCTTTCCTTCTGCTGCATTCAGTTCAGTTGAGTGAGTGTTTCAACAGATAGAAAAGCAAAGATGAGAAGGTAAATCACCAAAGAAATCATGATCATCAAGATTTTGTACAAAGATACAGTAATCAGTCTAGTGTTCATGAAAGAGTAGATAAATAGATCATTGGGTCAGAACAAAGAGTTCAGAGATAGACCTTCATACATCTAGTCAACTAGTCAACTGAACATTGACAATGGAGAAAGTGTGGTCTTTTCAAAAAATAGTGCCTAAATAACTGGATATTCATGTGGAAAAAATCCATGAATATAGGCAAACATCATACCCTTCATAAAAATTAACTAAAAAGGGATCAAATAACAAATGCCAAACACAAAACTCCTTGAAGATAACATACAGGGGCATTTCAAAAAGTTTATGAAAATGGAATTGAAATTAAATTAATTTTGGTAAAAATAATGTGAAATTCACTTTTCTTTATAACACATATTTTCCACTAATCATTTGAAGTGTTCTTGTGGGAGAAAAATTTAAACATGGGTTTGATTTTCAAATTTTTTTAAAAAAAGATTTATTTTATTTATTTGAAAGAGTTACAGAGAGAGGTGGAGACAGAGAGAGAGAGAGGTCTTCCACCTGCTGATTCACTCCCCAGACAGCCGCAACAGCTAGAGCTGCACTGATCCAAAGCCAGGAGTCAGGAGCTTCCTCTGGGTCTCCCACATGGGTGCAGGGGCCCAAGGACTTGGGCCATCTTCTACTGCTTTCCCAGGCTATAGCAGAAAGCTGGATTGGAAGAGGATCAGGCAGGGCTAGAACCGGGTCCCATATGGGATGCCAGCACTTTAGGTCAGGGCTTTAACCAGTTGTGCCAGAGCACCAGCCTCCTCAGATGGTTTTAACAATAGAAATCTATAAAGATCATAACTGATTGGCTGGATTTAATTTAAAAAAAAAAAAACTGCTCTTCAAGAACCACAGTCAGAATGTTACCAGAGAAGCAAAGAGTCCTTGCAGGAAGCTGCAGTTAGTGAACTAAAACATACCTGGATGCATCAGTTTTTTAGTCCATATACCTGCTGAAGGATATTGTGTTGGTTTGCTTGGTCTGCTATAACAACAGTAGCAACAACAGAAGCAACTTAAATTGTATGGCATGTAAAGAACTAAAAGTTCTCACACTTTGGAAAATACAAAGTTCAGGAACATCTGCTAGAAGATTTGGTGTCTGGTGAAAGCCAGTTTTCCTGGTTCATATGAGTCATCATTTTGTGTGTGTGTGTGTGTGTGTCTTTACATGGTATACAAAAGGCAGGCAACTCTTTAGAGCTTCTTTTATAAGAGCACTAATCATAATCACACAGCTTTACTAAGGTCCTATGTCATGACATAAGAAACATTGGTGGTTAAGTTTCAACATATGAATTAGGAGAAGACAAATTTTGGCAGTTACATATAAAACTGCTAGAAAGATCAATGTGCAGGTTTTTGTGTTAACCTAACTTGTTAATCTATTTTACTTAAGTGCCAAGAAACACAATGTCTAGATCACATAATAAGAGTGTGTTAAATCACTGCCTGCAATTCAGGTATCCCATATTAGAGTGTCTGACAGAGTACCTGCTGCTCCATTTCTGATCCAGCTTCTGCTAATGTGCCTGGGAAGGCAGCAGAAGATGGCCCCAGTGGTTAGGCACCAGGCACCCATGTGAAAAACCCAGATGGAGCTTTGGACTCCTGGCTTTCTTTGACCTAGCCTAAAACTGGATGTTGCAGTCATTTGCAGAATGAAATAGTATATGGAAGACCTCTCTCTCTCTCTCCTTTCTGTTTTTCTCTGTATCACTCTGTATTTAAAATAAATAAATGAACATTTTTAAAAGAGCATTTTTAGTATTTTAGTTTGAAATGGATAGAGGAAGGAAAGTAATGCGGAGGGAAAGAGAAACAGAGATTTCCTATCCATTGGTTCACTCTCCACATGCCTCTACTGCAACAGCTGGGGATGGAGTTGGGCCAGCATAAAGCTGACAGGCAGGACATTGATCCTAGTCTTCCAAGTTCTCGACCCATCACCTGCTGTCCCCCAGGGTGTGCGTTAGCAAGAAGCTGGTATTGGGAGCAGAGTTAGAACTTGAACTCGGGCCCTCCTATATAGAATCCAAGCATTCCAAGCAGCATCTTCACCATTATGACAAATACCAACCCCCTAGTACATTTAGTTCTACATGCAATTGCCAAGTTGTCTTCCAAAGTAGCTAGGCTATTTTATATTCCCAGAAGCAATAAATGATAATTCTTGTTTCTCCACATTCTTATGAGCATTTAGAGTTGTCAGTGCTCTCAATTTTGGCCATTCTGTGAAGTGTGTGGTGCTATCTCTCTATAATTTTATTTTGCATTTCTCTGATGACACAGGTTATGGAATATTTTTCATATGCTTATTTGCCACCTGTATACCTTACTTAGTGAAGTATCTGTTAAACGTTTTGGCCTATGATTTAGTTGGGGTGTTTGCTTTTTATATGTTGAATTTAATAAGTTTTTTGGATAATAATACTTTATCAGGTTTGTTTTTGACAATATTTTCTCCCTGTCTTCCCATTCTTTTTGTTAGGTAGGAAGTCAGAAATGAGCTTATGTGTGTGTGACGAAGTCCTAAGGAATTGACATCTAGGTCCAGCATCCGCATCTCAATGTCATCCCAATAACCTTCCAGGTGCAGCCCAGTATCTGCACTTCAAATGTCCTGCCGAGATCCTGACGACCTTCCAGGGGCTCCTGTCCCTTCTACTTGATAACCATCCTTCCTCTAAGGCTGGGCAATGCCAGCCAGGCTTCCTCTGTATGATAACTCGGTGGGGGCAGGGGGCAACTCAGAAAGGAATTTTTTGTATTTACATCCACCAAGTCCTTTGTTCTGGAGAAGAAAGAGAGAGAGAGGGAAGGCAAGACTCATCCCCTTAAAGTCCCAGCCTAAATGTAAACTGGGCACTCTCTCTAGGTCCTGTCTGGAGAGATGCCCATCCATTCTTTACAGATGTCCCTACCCCAATAAACCTTGCTATGTTGCTTTCCCCTTCTCTTTCTCTCACGACTGAATTCTTTCTTGCATGAAGACAAGGACCCTTTGCTTCTCCAGTAACATTTTGGTGACCACAAAGGGATTTTAAGAAGACATCGAATGTCAGTATTCCTTCCCTCAAACAGGACTGGATCTGTGGGAGTGACCGTCGATTGTCCAGCACCCCACAGCTCTCCAAGAATGGGGAGTCCTCCCAGCCATGGCTTAGCTACAGCTGAAACTCTAGAGGGATTGTAAAGAAGTGGAGGGCCACTAGGAAGGGCCTGGAGACCCCCTGAGCTTGCTTTGGCTTCCCAGTGGCTGGACAGCAACCTGAGGACCTTGCCTCTCTCTTGGAGTGACGCTAGGTCATGCTGCCTACAGCTATGTGAGCAGGGCTTGGCTTCAGTTGAGGCTAATATTGGCCCTCTAGGTAAACTTGGACAACTAGGTAGCAGGCAATCATGAGTGATAGATTTCCAACACCCACTCAGCCCCAGACATCAGGGCCTTTACCTATGCTCTCCTCCAGTTGAGATGCCTTACGGGCACAGCCGGAGATTTCTGAGGGAAGGTGAGGGCACTCGCTTACATCTTTTCCTCTGTCACTTTGCCCCTTCCTCCTCTCTCTTTGTCTCCACCCCCCTTTGTTGCTGCTGGCCAGGAGGAAGGGAGAGGGAAATTCCAGAGGTCTCTCCACCTAAAGAAGGGAAAAGCCTTGATCCGATAACCCTTTCCAACCTGGTAAATGTTTTTCCATCGTTGCAGCTTATGGTTATGATATCAAATCAAAATGTGGCCCCTTAAAGTTCCCCAGAAGTACAATCTGTGGTGCCACATGTGCTACTAGAATTTGGGGTGCCATACAATATCACCATATGTTTATTAATAAATCCCCAATATTAATAAGCCTGAGAGGGTTCTTGCCTAATATTTAGAGAATTTTAAATACAGGCACAGATAAATGAGGCAGCATGGTACATATTAAGACTTTATTTAGTGAGAAAGATGCATAGAAGAGTTAGAGCTTTATTAAGAGAGAGAGGTAAATCTGGGTTCATACCAAACACCAGGAACCAGCCACGTGGAAGAGCATCTAGGCCGGGAAGCCTAGGGTGAGTGGCGCAGGGCTACAGCCAGCCCCTTCCTGGCAAGAGGCCAGGGAATAAGAGAAGGATGGACACACTGTGTCCCAGGTTTTTAACCCACTTCCAAAGGGGAGTGGTTAATTAACCTGATTGGCCAGTGGTCACTCAGGTGTGGCCAGGTATAGGCATGAGGTCACACAGGGGCATATCAAAGGTATCAGGTAGGGCATGTGGTCACACAGGGGTGTGGCGAAGGCATGGTCTTCCAGCTCACAAACCTAAATGTCTGCCTACTTCATTCCCCCCTCAGAGACTCCATCCCCTTAATCCTAAGGGGAATTGATTGACGTCCAATCATCTCTTCTGTAACTGCTGCCTGCTTATGAGGGGTGTAGTGCAGCCCTGCCTATGCAGAGTCTGGAAGTCTCTGCCTATCCTATCTAACAAGTTTGCTTTGTGAGCTGGAGCAGTCTCGGTCATTTCCACCGTCTGTGTCCCTGCATGGTCAGTTACTCCCAGAAACTGAAACATACAAGCTTGTTAATTAGTATAAGCAAAACTGGAACAAAACCAATCGTAAGTGGGGTAAGTTGTTTAGATGAAAACAACTTATCTTACAGATTCCCAGATAGTAGGTAGCTATAGGCTACCCTTATGTAGATTATAAACCCATTTATCTTGCGTATAGGGAATTATAATAGAAGAACCCATTAGATAGCTTTATCATCAATAACAGTTTCCAGAGATAATCAATAAAGGCAGGTACAGTATGTACAAAGGCAAAAGCTTTAGTCATTCTTTTTGTTTTGAAGCGGTACTTAAGGTTTCTGATTGGCTAATAGGAACAGTCAGGCACATCTTTCATATTCATATTCACCTGTGAAGACTTAAGAGGTAGAAGTTTAATCCGAAATTCACAGAGGTAGTCGTGCTCAATGGCACCTGGTAAGGTCCCTTTTATCTAAGCTGAAACTTATCTGAAGAGGATCTTCTTATGAATGGCTTGCTCAGGAATTTCTAATGCTGGAGTTTGTGTTAAAAACTCCTTGATTCCTTGGAACACCTTTGCAGCTCCTCTGTCCAGCACAGTGTCTGTCTCAGAGGCTTTTAAGCAAACACAAGGCTTAGAATCCAAATCCTGGAATCCATAACAACTTTTGTAGCTACCTTTTCCAGTAAAAAGTCTGCATCAGGACCTCTTTAAAGCTATATACAAAAGTTTGGAATCCAAACTCCATCAGTATTCAGAGAAGGCCATATGCAACGTGGAAGTTCTCTCCTCCCTCTGGAGGAGAGAACATCCTTCTTTGATGACCATTCTTTTCCATTGGGGTCTCACCCAGGGGGATTCTCCATTTAGGGACACTTTTTGCACAAGTATCCTGGCTTTCCACACCTGAAATGCTCTTGTGGGCTTTTTAGCCAGACCAGAATGCCTTCAGGGCTGATTTTGAGGTGACTGAGTGTTACTTAAAGTGATTGCCACTCTATGAGTCTACTATACAGATTCCTTCCCATGTTGGAGAATTTATTCCTCTTTAACTTTATTATTATTAGTAGTAAACTCTCAATCCTATTGACATGATCACTTTAACACTTAATCCCACATATAGGATCACTTTAGAACTTAAGATGTTACCATTACCATCTAACCCAAGGGGATTTTCAATCCCATAGCAAGTTGTAAACTGTACCCTTAGAAATAAGTTCGTAGGAATGCATGCAGAGCTATACAGCTTTATAGTCTCTCTGTAGGACCTGAGAAAATAAAAACAGACACAGATCTTCACAAACTTAATTATTTTAAAGCATTTTACATGGATACATTGTATTAGCTATAATTCTTTAATTCCATATAGAAGGGTCTCCCAATTATCAAGTGTAGATCTTTCAGAGCTGCTCTTCTCCCCCAGGGCAGAGTGGCTCTTGCTCACTCCAAAGGCCACATGCCCTGGAGGCACAGGGCTACAGCAAAGCCCCTCCTGGCAAGAGGCCAGGAAACAGAAGAGAAGGGCCAGTTACACTGTGTCCCAGGCTTTAAACCTACTTCCAAAGGAGAGTGGTTAATTATCCTGATTGGCTGATGGGCACCCAGGTATGGCCAGGTAGGGGTATGAGGTCACACAGGGGTGTGGCAAAAGCGTGGTTTTCCAGTTCACAAACCTAATCAGTTTTAGCCCGTATGCCTGCCTACTTCAGTAGCTCTGGTGCATCTTAAAAAGTTTTTTTGTGCACTGTCTTGCTGTTGCTAAGCTTTGATTGCCTGAGAACTGAATCTGAAAAGGAGCTAAAGTTAACTATCTGTTTTTAATTGACTGAGTGATTGTGGTAGCCCTGATTGGATCTGGCTTTGGTTGAAATATTCAAGTCAAATGGATTAAGATCTCACCTTGGTGGCTGTTTTAATTAGACTAGGTGATGCAAACTTCTGTTGTGTTATAAAGGATTTGCTATAGGAGGTTCCCAGCACTCTTGGTGAAACAGTGCACCTACCCAACCTCACGGCCAGTCCTGCTAGGGCCGGGTGTGCGCAGTCTTCCCTGTAATTGGGCACCAGAGCCTTTTCCTGCACTGTCTTCCAGTCAGTGTGGCCTGCTGCACCCGTGCAGGCACAGCCTGATATCTCTGGCAAGAGCGCTCCCCGGGCTGCTTTTTTCCTCTCCATTTCCAACTCAATACCCCTCCTCACTAGGTGGGGAGGGGAAATGCCTCTGGCTACTGCTGGCCTTGCAGGTTTCCCCACCTAAGGGAGCAAGAAACCTTAATTCATTAACCCTTTCCAACCCGATGGACTTTTCTCTTCTTTGCAATTGATGGAAACTTTTCCTTCAGCTCTACAGGAGTCTGATTCTCTGCCACTTTGTTTTGTAATGTGTTTCCCTGTCCTAAGCAATGGGCTCATATGCTGATAATCAGATCTTTTCTGTGCTGCTGTAGCTAACTTATCTGAGAGTTTTCATGTGTCTTGAAGGTTTCACTTTTTCCTATTGCCAGTACTGAGTCTTGACTGGGAAAACTGCAACACAAAGATGTTTGTGTAATTTGTCTGTTTTTAATGCTTGAGTGATTGATTACCTTAACTCTGATAAGATCTAGCCCACAGCCTTGGTTAAAATGCTCAGGTTAAATGTACAAATACTATTTGTACCAGACCCCTATTCAGCTCTCCTCCTAGTCCAGCCATGTAATGAAAGTCAACAGGGTGCCTCCCTTAAAGGAGATTTGCATCTCTTGCAATTCTCTTCCAGTAGGTCATGGATAGGTCTGGGCCTCACACACCCAGCCAGGCCTTAAAAGTCTATCCAAATAGTATTAAGCTTAGAAAGCCCTTCCTGCCAGTTCCTAAAAAACAATGCTTTTAGTAACAGCTAACTTAGATAGTCCTGCACCTACTTGGACAGATCCTCACTGAGGACTTAAAGGGCCTATCTCTTGATGGGGGTGCACAATAATCCAAAATGTAGATGGCGAAATGTGAATGATTTGTTAGTCTGTTTCCTTTCCCAGACTGAGACTCTAGTCTTGTACATTGGCTTAACTTCCTAGCAAAACTAGCTACTAGATATCAAGGGGAAAATAGCATAGCCAGTCCACTAGAGTGTTAATTATTTAACCCTTATCCTCACCCCTGGGGAGAGAAAACCAGCCCCAGAGAGGATATGGGCCATGCAGCAAATTCCTACTTCTGCAAACTTCAGGCAATCCCAGATTTTCTCATCAGGTTACAGGTTCCCAGATACAGGGAAACAGCACAATTCCTAAACCAGGCTCTCAATAGGGAGCCAAAGCAGAGCCCCTTCCTTTGGGAGAAAGAGAAAACCAAAGCCTTTGCTCAGCTAAAGGATGCTATGACTAAAGCCCCTGCACTAGGACCGCCAAACCCAGAGAAACCCTATCAGCTGTATGTCACTGGGGGCAGGAAGTCACCTTAGGAGTGTTAACGCAGGATCTGGGACCTGTTAAGAGACCTGTGGGCTACTTTTCTAAAACCTTAGACATGATTGCACAAGGATGGCCTCACTGCCTAAGGATGATAGCAGCAGCTGCCCTGCTGACAGAAGAGGCATCTAAAATTACATTAGGACAAGATATAGCCCTTTATACCTCACATCAAATAAATTCTCTATTAGAGCAAAAGGGCTGTCACTGGCTCACAGATAGTAGAATACTAAAATATCAGATCCTCCTAGAAAACCCTCAGGTAAAAATAATGCGTTGCTCTACTTTAAAACCAGCTACATTAATGCCAGTTCCAGGGGAAAGTGGTCCCCTCCGCTCCTGTACTGAGACTATAGACTTGATCTATGCCAGCAGAAGGGACTTAAAAGACACCCCTCTGACTATCGCAGATGAAGTTTGGTTCACAGACAAAAGCAGCTTTGTCTGAGATGGAACCCGTTTCTCAGGGTATGCAATAGTTACGGCACGGCACGTTACTGAAGCTCGTGCTCTGTCCCCAAGCACTTCTGCTCAGTTAGCAGAACTGATCACCTTAACAAGAACTCTAGAACTAATGATCAAAGTGCCTGGCATCCCCAGCTGGATCCACCACACGAGGGTGAAGCTGTACTGCCCTGAAGACCAGCAGGATCCTGAACCCAAAGAAACCTGGTCAATGGAGCCTCTGGAAGATTTGCGCCTACTCTTTAAAAGGAGCCCAGATAAGTAAAGATGCTCTCCCAAAGCCTTCCTTTTTTTCTTTCTACTGGCATGCTTCCCACCTGCACTCCTAACTGGTGCCTCACCCTTTATTTGACCACTACGAGCTGCAGTTAATTTATTGGCCAACACTTCCTATGGCTATGCCTGCTGGATTTTCCTGGAGACACAGGGCTCATCTGGGGAAGCATGGCCAACCTCTCTAAGGGAATGGGTTCAGACAGAAGGATTTATGTACTACTCAACTTCTACTGGGCATCAGGGTGTTCACACATCAATTTAAAAAGATGACCTCTCACACCCTGTTATAGGACCTATCTATAATAAGGTCACACTAAGGACAAAGGCCCCCCTTTGCCTCAGCTCTCCTGAGTTTCCAGAGGGACACCCTGTGGGATCCCTAAATAGCTCTTTTTGTATCTGTAGCATATCAGCTCCATTACACTGGGGGCTTCTGCCAGGGAAGGCCTGTGTCATATAAATGTTTTGCTCTAATGGCCACTTCTAATTGGGCAGCATAGGAATAGATAATTGCTCCCTCATTCATGAGGATGGCAAGTTGGCCTGGACTTTCATTGACACCACTAGATGGGTAATGAACTGCTACATGCTGTATGATTCCAGTTATACGACATTCTGGAAGAAGCAAAACCATGAAAGTAGAGAAAAGATTAGTAGATTCTGGAAGTTAAGAAGGCAAAAGCAAAACACAGAAAAATTTTAGGGTAACAGATTTACCTTCAGGATAAAATAATGATAAATTCATGCCATTATGTATTTGTCCAAGCTCAGAATTAAAACAACATGAGTGAAAATTATGAACAATAGATTTGGGGTGATGATTTGTTAATCAATATAGGTTCATCTACTGTAGCTACCGAACGTACTGAACTAGTAGGAGGATGTTGATAGTGAAGGAAGTCTATACATATTAGGGGCAAATGGTATATGTGAAATATCTGTATCCAGCTGTCAATTTCATTGTGGAATCAACACTGCTCTAAAAATCTATTTTATAATTAAAGCATATTTATTTATTTATAGCATTTAATTGGCAAGCATATATTGGATTTCTGTAATGTGCCAAGCACACACTGATGACCCAAGTATATAGCAGTGAAATAAAAAAAAAACAAACAAACAAACATGGAAATTTCTGCTGTGATAGAACTCACATTCTAGAGGAAAACACAGATGATAATAAATATTAACAAAAAATAAATTGTATATTAGCTAGTATTAAGTACCAATGAGAAAAATAAATCCAAGAAGGATGACAACAAGTGTTTGGTCTTGAGAAATTGTGTGTGGTCTTGAGAATTGGGTGTGGTGGCCAAGGAAGGATACACTAAGAGGTAACATTTGAATAAAGGCTTGAGGGAAGGAAGTGAGTCAGGCAAGTATTTAAAAGAAGAGAATAAGAGAATGAACAATAATAAGAAAGGCTTTATAAGCTTGAAGAAAAAGAGAGAAGCAGCATAACTAAAGAGAACAAATTTATAGAAGTGGTCTCATATGACAAAAGGCCTTATAAGGACTTCGAAGATTAGCCTTGGAAAGACAGGGGAATTTAGCACACAACAATGTTGTTATCTGATTGAGAACAAATAGGATGACTCATGTATTGAAAGTAGGTGGGAGTGGGGCAGGGAGAGGAGTGGGATTGGTGGTGGATATAAGCAAATGATAGGAAATGGGATACCAATTAGCAAGCTCTTATAATAATTGAGAAGTGAGAGCATAGTGGTGTGGTCTTGGAAGGTTACATTGAAAATGTTAAAAAATGTCTGCAATCTGGCTGTGTTTTAAAAATAGGGACAAGATTTGTTGACGTATTGTGGGTTTAAGAGAGAAGAATCAAAAATAATTTCAAAGTTTGAGGCTGATCATCCACAGGAACTGGAGCTTTCAATTAGTACGGTGGGAAAATCAATGAGGAGTAAAGCATTTTTTCAAGGGTGGTCACATATCAGGAGAATACTCTTAAACATATTAAATTTGAGGTACACATTTGATATCCAAACTAGGGATACAAAATAAATGGTTGACTACATGAATCTGAGATTTAAAAAAGAACATTGGAGTTGCTATCATCTAGATGAAAATTAAGCTGCGTGTTTAGATGAGATCACCAAGAGTGAATATAAGTAGCAAAGAAATCAAAGAAATCAATGCCAACATCAAATCAGATAGTACTCCAGAATTTAGAGATTGGAGAGATGAAAAAAAAAAAAAAAAAAAAAGAAGAAGACTTAAGACATATTTAGCTGGACTAGCTTGAGAGGTAAGACCAAAACTTGTTTATTGACTTTGTTGTCTTGGGAACTGTGTTAATCAGGATTCTCTAGAGAACCAGAACCAACTGGGTGTGTGTAAGTGTATGTTGTGTGTGTGTGTGTATGTGTGTGTGTGTAGAGAAAGAAAGAGTCAGAAAAAGAAAGTTAAATAGGTAGGTAGGTAGATAGATATAGATGATAGTAGATGATAGATTTTTTAGAAAATTTTTTTATTTTATTTTATTTTATTTTTTTTGACAGGCTGAGTGGACAGTGAGAGAGAGAGAGAGACAGAGAGAAAGGTCTTCCTTTTGCCGTTGGTTCACCCTCCAATGGCCGCCGCGGCCGGCGCGCTGCAGCCGGCGCGCTGCAGCCGGCGCACTGCGCTGATCCAAAGCCAGGAGCCAGGTGCTTCTCCTGGTCTCCCAAGGGGTGCAGGGCCCAAGTACTTGGGCAATCCTGCACTGCACTCCCAGGCCACAGCAGAGAGCTGGCCTGGAAGAGGGGCAACTGGGACAGAATCCGGAGCCCTGACCAGGACTAGAACCTGCTATGCCGGTGCCGCAGGTGGAAGATTAGCCTAGTGAGCCACAGCGCCGGCCTAGATGATAGATTTTAAAAGAAATACTCTCACACAATTGTAAAAGTTGGCAAATCTTTGGGATAATCAGGAGCCTGTAGACCCAGGAACATGTTGATGTTGGAGTGTATCTGATGGCAGTCTGTAGTTACAAATTTCTCATCTTCAAAACCCCTCAGTCATCAGTCATTTCTCTCCAGACCTTCCGATGATTGAAAACTGCCCAGCTATATTATGGAAGATAATTTTCTCTTCTCAAAGGCTACTGTTTTAAATTGTTAGTCTCGTGTAAAAATAAATTTTCACAATGACGTCCATATTTAGATTTCTTTTAAAAATCTATATATATTTATTTATTTGAAAGATAGCGATACAGAGAGACAGAGGCAGAGGGAGAGAGAGAGGTCTTCCATCACTAGTTCAATCTCCAAATGGGTGCAAAGGCCTGAGCTGGGCCTTCTGAAGCCAGGAGCCAGGAGCTTTTTTCTGGATCTTCTACATGGGCCTAGGAGCCCAAGGACTTGGGCCATCTTTAACTGCTTTCCCAGGCTGTAGCAGGGAGCTGGATCAAAAGTGGAGCAGCCAGGTCTCAAACTGGTCCCATATGGGTTGCTGGCACTGCTATGCCATGGCGCTGGCCTCCACACTTGGATTTGACCAAATGTTTGTGTACCATGGCCTAGCCAAGTTGACACATAGATTAACCACCACAGAAGCCAAGTAAAAAAAGTATTTCAAATATAAAGCTCAGTGTGTGTGCGTGCATGTGTGTGTATGTGTGTGTGAGTGGAGGGTTGGAGAGAGAGAGATCATTTTATATAACCATGGGAATTATCAAGGGTGCCATTAGGAACCACAAGTGACACAAATGCAAGAATGGTCCAGCATTATTGGAGAGAATTCCAAGGAGAATGTTAGGAAAGATAATGTATACAGGAAGAATTAACTGTTATCTCAGTAAGCTTGTTTTAAAGATAAGGACACAAATGGCATGTTAGGTAGCTTACCTGAATGACAAGTTCAAGAGAAATTTTTATTATTTTAATATGGGATAAATAGGAATATATTTGCTTATGAAAATGAAATAGCAAAGAGGATATAGAAAATAGAAGGGAGAAATGTACTATTTTGAACATTTGAAGGGAATAATTCAGCATAGTCATGAAAGAGTTGAACAGGAGCATCAAAATAGGTGGGATGTTGAGCATATGGACATAGAAGGAGGTTGGTGTGTGTGATGACCTGAGGGTAGTAGATTGTGAATGCTCTTTTCATATTATTTCTTACAAAATAGAACAGGGTCAACTTCATGAATATGCAACCCACAAAATTTTACAAGGAATCATCCTTGAAAACATCACTTATGTATTTTACTTCTCTTCTGTTGCATGTTATGAAATTCTTAAGAATTTTATCCTTGAACCTTTTGGTTTTAAAAAGTCCAGAGACAGAAGGATGAGAGAGAACAGAAGAGAGCCACTCTTCCTTACTACCTCACTCACATTAGGATCCCTGAAACCTTTGAATACAGAATTCCAGTGAGCCCACAATGCATGGAAATTCAGCTAGACCCAAAGCAAAGACAGCATGAGTGACTGTATGAAAAACTTAGGGATGCTGACAGCTCAAAAAAACCATATTTCAATTTGTATTAAAATTTGCTTGCAATCCCTAAAAAATTCAATAAATTTTTAAGAAACACAAATGATCAATGAATATTATTATATTTTTATTATTCCTGCTATTTTCCTGTCTTAATTGGCTTTGTTTGCATTGAAAATACTGACATAAAAGAAAGGAGAAAACAGGAGAAGCTAGAGTTCCATCTCTAGTCAAATCTTCCTTACTTATTAGTAAGGTAAAGCTAGACAGTTGACCATGGACATCTCAAGAGGTAAAAAAGGAACAATTGAATCAATTTTGTGCAGCATTTCTGCTGTTCTGGTAAGAACAAAATATATATGAATATATGAGCAATGAAATGTGATTTGTGGAACTCTTGAGCTAAGAGATAAATTCTCTTATATTTGTATTTAGCCTGGAATTCCACAGTATAAACATAAATATTACAATCCATGCTAATAACATACATTTTTAATTTTTCTTTATTTAGAAAACATTCAATATTAATTTTAAAATTAATGATTTTTTTGAGAAAGAGAGGGAGGGAGAGACAGACTGTGGAAGAAAATGTCTTTATATTTTAATCCCTTTGTTAACACTTTTTTCTTGATTTTTGAAAAAAGGGGATTGCATTTTCATTTTTTGTAAGTTCTGAAAATTATCTCACAAACTTTGAAATAGTAAGCAAATGATCAACTGAGAATGAGATGAGGGAGGAGACGCTGAAAATTTATAAAAAGGCAAACTGTGAAGCAATCTAGTTGAGCAGAAGCATGAATAAGAATAGCAAAATAAAATATGATTGCTGGGTTTTACTAAAGAACTATTTAAGGTTAATGATCATAATTATAAAGACCAGCCAGTCAGCGTAATTGTTACTTTTCTCTAGACAAATTCATTTGTGTTGCAGCAAGCAAAGAGCAAAGAGGTTGGGTGTACATGAAAGTGAGAAGAATGTTTAAAATAATTGACTATGGAATGTAATCTGAAAAGATGTGATAGTATTTACGAGAGCTAAAGAATATTTACAAGTTGTAGAATCATAGGGCTTCCCATCCAACTCCTCCCTCAACTCCAAATATCATAACATGAAGACAGTAATTGTCTCCTTGAAGAAAGTAAAGGGTTGTGGGGTGCCAATATGTAGCAGAGGAGCTTGGGTCTGATCCTTCCAAAATGAGGCCTAGAGCCAGACAGAATTCTTCAGGTCTTGACCATGTCCTGTGACTATCAACAAGCCCTGTGATCCTACCCTGGTGGAATAGGAGGATCAATTACTCATTTTTGAAACTTCACTAGTTCCTTCTAAATTTGTGACAAACCTGGGCATAAGGGACCCTCTAGTGCTTAACAGAGGCAATACACAAATAATAGAATCATGGCAATCTTGCACTCAAGTTGGCATCTAGATCTGAGATACAGAACTATCCACAGGCTCAGAGAACATAAGCAGACTGTGTACAATTCCTGGAAGGAGAGACACAAACAAAGCCAGTTATGAAAACTAGAATAAATACCTATTCCTTCAAAACACAGATGATGGTGCATGCCAAAAAGCAACAGAAAGTTTCAGGGAAACATGATCTCACTTAACAAACAAAATAAGGTTACAGAAACCAACCATCCAGCAATAGATAACATAAAATTCTCTGTGAAGAATTCAAAATTTTTGTTTCTAGTAAACACAACAAGCTTCAAGAAAATACAGAGAAAAGTCTAAATACTCTCTCAGAGAAACTTAGAAAGATCAGAGAGACTTTAAAAAAATTTTTTTAAAAGAAAAGCCTGAACTGAAGAGTACACAAGTGGAATTTAAAACATGATTGAAAGTATCAATAGTAAAATAGATCAAGCAGAAGAAAGAATTAGTGATCTGGAAGATGGGCTATTTGAAAATATGAGTACACAGAGGGGATTGAAAAAAATGAATGAAGAAAGATAACAGAAACTATGAGAAGCTTTAGAAGAGCACATAAACAAGTTAAAGAGATTTAAGAAGGATTTTACAATGTTAGAGAGGTAAAAAGTGCATTTAAAGAAATAAGAGCAAAAAATTTCCAAACCCAGAGAAAGATTGAGATACAGATTCAGGAAGAGCATAATTCATCAATTTGATTTAACTCAACCAAGTCTACTCTTTCATGTAATATAGTCAAGTACTGCTAGGTTAAAAGTGAAAAGAACATTCTCAAAGCTATAAGGGAAAATAAAAGAAAAACACAGAAAGATACCTCAATTTGCCTGAATTCAGACAACAGGAACTTGACAGATCATGAGACAGTGGGATGAAATCTTCAGAATACTGAAGAAAAAAACTTCACGGTACTGAGAACAATAGCGAGTCTAGAGCAAACCTCAAATACTGAGAAATCAAAGTCCCTAGAGATGTAGATTTTTCCAATACAGCAAAGTTATGATATTCTAATGATACAATAACATGAGATTAAGATTAGAGAGCAAGGAGAGAAAAATATTTGGAAACAACAATAGGACCAAAGATAAAACAAGTTAACCTCTGGAAACTGTAAGAATCATGGAGGCTTAAAAAAACAAATACCATTTGATCAGATCACACGAGAAACTGAATCATAGAGAAAACTGTGTTTTCATTAGAGTAAAAATATGAAAGCAGAGTTCACTGAGACTAGTGAATATGTAGTCATAAAGATTTATCTTAATAATTGACAAGAAATTCCAAATAATTCATTGAAAACACTTTAGGGGCTGGCGCTGTGGCGCAGCAGGTTAACGCCCTGGTCTCAAGCGCCAACATCCCATATGGGTGCTGGTTGAAGACCCGGGTGCTCCACTTCCAATCCAGCTCTCTGCTATGGACTGAGAAAGCAGTAGAAGATGGCCCAAGCACTTGGGCCACTGCACCCGCATGGGAGACTTGGAAGAAGCTCCTGGCTTCAGATCAGCAAAGCTCTAGTCATTGCAGCCAATGGGGGAGTGAACCATCAGATGGAAGACCTCTCTCTGCCTCTCCTTTTCTCTCTGTGTAACTCTGACTCTCAAGTAAAATAAATGAAATATTAAAAAAAAAAAAAAAAAAGAAGAAGCCAGCGCCGAGGCTCAATAGGCTAATCCTCCACCTTGCAGCGCCGGCACACCGGGTTCTAGTCCCGGTCGGGGCGCCGGATTCTGTCCCAGTGGCCCCTCTTCCAGGCCAGCTCTCTGCTGTGGCCAGGGAGTGCAGTGGAGGATGGCCCAGGTGCTTGAGACCTGCACCCCATGGGAGACCAGAATAAGCACCTGGCTCCTGCCACTGGATCAGCGCAGTGCACCGGCCGCAGCGTGCTGGCCGCGGTGGCCATTGGAGGGTGGACCAACGGCAAAAGGAAGACCTTTCTCTCTGTCTCTCTCTCTCACTGTCCACTCTGCCTGTCAAAAAAAAAAAAAAAAAAAAAAAAGAAAAAGAAAAAAGAAAAGAAAAAAAAAAGAAAAGAAAGAAAAAAAAAAGAAAACATTTCAGAAGCTGATGAGGGTTTGAGACTTAGGGTGAGACAACATCATCTATGGAATGTGAAGGAATCAAAGTTTTGCTCTTTTTTTTTTTTTTTTTTTTTTTTGACAGGCAGAGTTAGACAGTGAGAGAGAGAGAGTGACAGAGGGAAAGGTCTTCCTTTTCCATTGGTTCACCCCCCAAATGGCCACTACAGCTGGGGGGCTGCTCCGATCTGAAGCCAGGAGCCAGGTGCTTCCTCCTAGTCTTCCATGTGGGTGCAGGGCCCAAGCACTTCCTGGGCCACAGCAGAAAGCTGGACTGGAAGAGGAGCAACTGGGACAGAATCTAGCGCCCCAACCAGGACTAGAAGCCAGGGTGCCAGCGCTGCAGGCAGAGGATCAGCCAAGCGAACTGCAGCACCGGCCAGGAATCAAAGTTTTAAGAGATAAGAGATGATGTGTGAGAAAAGAGTTTCATGTTGCAGCCATATGTAAAAAGACAAAGAGCATAGTATAATATTCCTAAGAAAAAAAAGATGTACACATATTGTGAGTGTTACAGAGAGAAGGATAAGAAGGAGTTGGTAAAGATCTGGGGAAGCCCCATGAATCCTGCTCATGGAGACATCAACTCCTATAGAGAATTCTCATTACCAATTGCCTATTAGGAAAATTAGATTTTGTGTGGATTTTTGAAGATCTCATTGAGTGAAATGACAAGTAATTATATGAAGTAAGCATTAAATTATATGAAGTAAGCATTAAACATATGGTTGTAAAAATTTCAAATTTTAAAGGTGAAACAAAATTTTATTTTATTTTTTATAATTTTTAACTTTTATTTAATAAATATAAATTTCAATTTTATTTAATAAATATAAATTTCAAATTTGCCCCATAACCTCCCTCCCACCCACAACCATCCCACCTCCCCCGCCCTCTCCCCCCATCCATTCTACATCAATATTCATTTTTAATTATCTTTATATACAGAAGATCTACTTAGTATTTACTAAGTAAAGATTTCAACAGTTTGCACCCACACAGACACACAAAGTATAGAGTACTGTTTTAGTAGTAGTTTTACCATTAATTCACATAGTACAACGCATTAAGGACAGAGATCCTACATGGAGAGTGAGTGCACAGTGACTCCTGTTGCTGATTTAAAAATTGACACTCTTATTTATGATGTCAGTAATCACCTGAGGCTCTTGTCATGAGTTGCCAGGGCTATGGAAGCCTCTTGAATTCACCAACTCCGATCTTGTTTAGACAAGGCCATAGTCAAAGTAGAAGTTCTCTCCTCCCTTCAGAGAAAGGTACCTCCTTCTTACATATCCCATTCTTTCCACTGGGATCTCACTTACAGAGATCTTTCATTTAGGTCATTTTTTTTTCCCCCACAGTGTCTTGGTTTTCCATGCCTGAGAAACTCTCATGGGCTTTTTAGCCAGATCCAAATTCCTTAAAGGCTGATTCTGAGATCAGAGTGCTGGTGAAACAAAATTTTAAATAAGTTTTAGGTCTGTTGCTCATTTTTAGTTGGGTTATTTTGCATTATTTATTTATTTATTGCTATCTAGTTGTTTGAACTACTTTTATATTTTGGATGCTAGCTCCTTGTCAGGCATATCATTAGCAAATATCTTCATGATCCAAACATTGTCCTTTTGCTGTTGACTATTTCCTTTACTGTGTTAAAGGTTCCTAATTTCTCATGATTTCAATTGCCTATTTTTGGTTTTGTTGCTTTAGCTTTTGGGATCATATCTAAGAAATCTTTGCCCAGAACCATGTCATGGAGCATTTCCCCTATATTTCCTTCTAGTAGTTTTATAGTTTCAGGTCTTACATTTAAGTATATAATCCATTTTGAGTGAATCTTTGTATATGGTATGAGATAAAGGTTGAAATTTATTCTTTTGATTATGTATAGTCAATTTTCCCAGGATAACAAATGAGATTGTCCTTACTCCATTGTGTGTATGTGCATGTGTGTGTGTGTGCTGGCATTTTTCAAAAATCAATTGACCATAAATAAGTGGGTTTATCTCTGGGCTGTGCTTATGTTTATGCCAGCACCATATCGTCTTGATTATATAACTTGGTAATAGATTCTCCAGCTCCAATCATTTTGCTGAAGAGTGCTTTGGTTATTCAGGGTCTTTTTTGGTTTGATCTTAAGATTTTTTTTCTGTAAAATAAATGACAATGAAATTTTAATGGGGAGGACATTGAATGTTTTGATTACTTTGGACACTAAAATATTTTAATCATATTAAAGCTTCCAGTCCATGGAACTTCTTTCCATTTTCTTTTTTATTTTTTTATTTATTTTATTTATTTTTTTATTTTTTGACAGGCAGAGTGGACAGTGAGAGAGAGAGACAGAGAGAAAGGTCTTCCTTTTGCCGTTGGTTCACCCTCCAATGGCCGCCGCGGCCAGCGCGCTGCGGCCCGCGCACCGCGCTGATCCGATGGCAGGAGCCAGGAGCCAGGTGCTTTTCCTGGTCTCCCATGGGGTGCAGGGCCCAAGCACCTGGGCCATCCTCCACTGCACTCCCTGGCCACAGCAGAGAGCTGGCCTGGAAGAGGGGCAACCGGGACAGAATCCAGCGCCCCAACCGGGACTAGAACCCAGTGTGCCGGCGCCGCTAGGCGGAGGATTAGCCTAGTGAGCCGCGGCGCCGGCCAACTTCTTTCCATTTTCTTGTTATCTCTTCAAATACTTTGTGTTGCTGTGGATTCGTTCTGAGAAGAGGAGCGCAGTGGGGACAAGAGGTGTGGAGTCACGACACAGACCCCAGGAGCTGGGTGAAAGCAGGCCAGAGGGGAGCAACCTGCAGACTCATTTATTTCAGTTGGTATGGCAGCTTAAATAGCCAAGGCAGTCAGTCCACTCAAGTGGCATTTTATGCCCTAACCAATCACAGCCTATTGCCAGGCAGTATCTGAAGCTATCCAATCACAACTAGTTGCCAGGCAGGCTCCATTGCCATGTGGTTTCCAAAGCCATCCAATCACAGCCTGTTGCCAGGCAGGCTCTGTCGCCAGGTGGGTTTTGAAGCCATTCCTGAGTAACTGATGCTCGCTTGCCAGCGGCCATCTTGGCATGGACTTCCCATTCCACTACAACTTTGATCAGTCTTGCTATTTTTATTGTACAGATCATTCAATTCCTTGGTTAAATTCATTCCTGAGTATTTTGCTTGTGGCTATTGTGGTTGTGGTTGTTTTCTTGATCTTTTTTTCAGCTAGTTGATTATTGGTTTATAAAAACACTACTGATTTTTGAGGATCAATTTTGTATGCTTCAACTCTATTGAATTCACTTGTCAGTTCTAACATTTTTAGTAAAATCTAGGCTTTTATACATGTAAAATCAAATCTTCTAGAATCACAGATAATTTGACTTCCTCCTTTCCTACCTGAATGCCTTTTATTTCCTTCTCTTACTGAATTGTTCTAGCTGGTTTTAGATCCATGTTGAACACGAATGATGAATATCTTTTCTTGTTCTAGACCTTAGAAGAAATATTTTAGTTCCCCTCCCCACATTCAGTATAATGTTGGTTGTGGGCCTGATCAACATAACCATTATTGCGTTAACATATGTGATTTATTTTTTAAAGACTTATTCATTGTTTAATTGATTTAAAAGGTATAGTGACAGTGATGAGGGATCTTTAATCTGCTGGTTCATTTCCAAAATGACTGAAGCCAAGAGCTGGGAAGACCCTGCTGGTCTGCCACATGGATGGCAAGGATTCAAGTACATGAGACATCTCCCCCTGGCTTCCAAGCTGAATTAACAGAACCTGGATTGGAATAGGAGCCATCAGGACTTGAATCAGCACTCAGATGTGGGATGTCAGCATTGAAAGCAGCTGCTTAATCCATTGTCCTACAACAACAAACCCAAAATATATGTTTTCTATAACTAATTATTAAGTGATTTTATCATGAAAGTATATTCAACTTTATCAAAGGCTCTTTTAGCACTATTGAAATGAGTATATGCTTTTTATGTTTCATTCTGTTGATGTATTGCATAATGTTTATTGATCTGTGTGTTCTGAAATATCCTTGCAATCTGAGATCAAGTCTAAATAATGATGTTTTATGTGCTTTTTAAGAAAAATTATTTATTTGAAAATCTGATATATATAGACACACACACACACACACAGAATCTTCTATCAGTTGGTTCATTCCTCAAGTAGCTGCAATGGTCAGGGCTGAGCCAGGCTAAAGCCAGGAGCCAGGAACCTCTCCCCCTCTACTGATACAGGAGCCAAACACTTGGGCCATCTTCCACTGCTTTCCCAGACACATTAGCAGGGAACTGTATCAGAAATGGAGCAGCCAGGACTTGAAACAGTATCCATAAGGAATGCTAGTATCACAGTCAGTGACTTAACCTGCAATGCCACAACACCAGTCTTTAATGTGATTTTAGATATTGTTTGATATTATTTCATTGAGGATTTTTACTTCTATGTTCTGCAGAGATACTGACCTGTAAGCTTTATTGTAGGATCAGTGTCTCATTTTCACATCAGAGTAATTCTGACCTTGTAAAGTAAATTGAGAAATACTACTTATTCTTTATTTCTTTGGAAAAGTAAGAGATGGATTGGTATTAGTTCCTCTTAAAATATTTGGTACAGGAGTGAGAATTGTGGCCCAATATGTTAAAAGAATATTTGGGACACCCACCTCCTGTATTTGAGTGACTGAATTGAGTCCAGGATATTTCACTTCCAATTTGGCTTTCTGCCTTTGCAACTTGGGAGACATTAAACAAAAGCACAACTGCTTGTGCCTCTGCTACCCACATGGGAGACCTTCTGGAATTCCTAGCTCCTGGTTTTGGCCTGGCATAGCCGAGGCTGTTGCAGGCATTTGGGGAGTGAACCAGCTAATGGAAGAGGTGTGTGTGGGGGGGGGGGGGGGAGACTGTATTTTACAAGTACATGAAAATAAATGAATATTTTGAAATGTTTGGTATTCTTTTGTGAAGTCATTTGGTCCTGGGTTTTCTTTGCTGAATAGCATTTATGTTATTATTGATCCAAGGGTTTTACTTGCTATTTGTCTGCTTATAATTTCTCTTCTTTATGAGTCCATTTTCACAGATTTTGTGCCTTTATGCATTTAGCCATTTTCTTTCAGGTTTTCCAATTTGTTGGCACTGGAGAATTTGAGATTGCCAGAGCTATTTGAAGTCCTCTTAATGAGGTCAATTCAGGAAATAGATATATCAAAAAGAAAGCCGTTCACAGTGAAGATAAAGATTTAGAAGTCATAGATTTTTCAGGCACTTGGACAGAAGAAAAGTTCAGGACATAATTAGAAGGTGCATTGTTGAAATGATATTAACAGGAAAGTCATTTAAGAGTGAATGTTGATGAACAAGAAGGCTAAAGTGTTAAGGATGCTACCAGTGCTATCCAAAGAAGGTAAAGCTGAATTGGAAAAAAAATCTGTCAGTTGCAAAATTCGGAAGAATTTAGCCTCCTGAGGTCTAATTTGACATGTATTGCTTTACTGTTTTTTATTCTCCATATGTGCCAGCCATTATGATAAGACTCCCATTAATTTTGAGACACTTCAGAAAGAGATTGGGTTCTCAAGGAACTATAAGTTTAAGCCCTTTGCCCAATGCCTCCTCTGACAAGTGCTTGAATTCCTTTCAGCATATGCCTTCCATGAGGTTGCCCAATTTATCCTTTTTTTAAAAGTGTAACACATGTAATGAAAAAAAACAGTTTTTGAAATTTCATTTAGAACTTGGCTCTGCTATGCAAACTTGGATCATTATTATCCTCACGGATACTGTT
The DNA here is from genome assembly GCF_964237555.1 of Oryctolagus cuniculus. Taxonomy (NCBI): domain Eukaryota; kingdom Metazoa; phylum Chordata; class Mammalia; order Lagomorpha; family Leporidae; genus Oryctolagus; species Oryctolagus cuniculus. The sequence continues at coordinate 76,323,331 of NC_091436.1, read as the reverse complement.
TTGTTGCTCTTGTAATATGGGAATAAGTAACTTACAGGTATATTATAATAATATACTATACATGTATGTATGTAAGGATCTATACAGTTGTTTGGATGTACTCATTCCCAAATACTTAGGTCTATTCATAACTCACCTCCAAATTACACATGCAATCATCTTGAGACAACCTTGAGAATGCTATTCCTTAAAGCATAGCAATTTTCAAGCACTGTTCTTAATTTTACCCCTTAGCGAGATCAGAACAAATCTTGTTCTTTTTGTCTGAGCGGGAAGCAGATAAAGAAAGCTGCAGGAAGACAGAAACAAAGATTGTCCTGACATCAAATGTGCTGAACTAAGGTAGACTTGAGGCACTTAATATGTGTGAAAGTATGGTAACCCGACCTCAGACTAAGTCAAGTGCTTTTGAAAGTTTTCCCAAATGGGAAAGTTTATAATTCTCTCAATAGGTTCACATCAGGAAATTAACACACCCCAGGACCAACTGAAGTTCTCATCAATTAAACTAATTGACCCAGCAGGCTTAACCTATTTCTCAATGGTGAGTAGAAAGCATTTGTTCAACAACAAAGACCTCTTAAATCTTTTGAAAGGCTTCCCTCGTCAATTGGTTGAGAGTAAAACAAAAATAAATACATATGGATAAGCATTAATACTATCAAATTTATGCTCCCATTAGGCAGATCTCATTTTGAGGTAGATTGATTATAATCAACCAAAGTTATGAGCTTATACTTAAAATATTTTAAGTACCAATATCTATATAATTTATGAAAATCAATATTCTGGTGAAGTTATTTTCAGATATTTAAAATTGAGTCTTTGATTTTTATTATAACCAAAAAATAATAAAAAGTAAACATCTTATTTCAAACTTTTTATTCAAATTATAAAGGTAATTATTAAGTTTTAAGATAGTGTTCTTTCAATTTTACTGTATTGTTGATCAAACAAGATTCTGCTGACACTGCATTAAGAAAAAAATAAAAAACTATTTGTAAAAAAATCATTATAATTCTAGAAACAACCCTAATGACTGTCTTTGGGTCTCTCACATTCTGCTTATAACATGGATTCTTAAATATCATTTCCCACTTTACTATTATACTGCCTGTCTGCCATTGGAAAACTTACTTAACCTCAAAGCATCTTAGTTTTCTTTTTAGTAAAATGATACTAGTAACTGTACTTATTTGAGTGTTTTTGTGAGAATAAAACATGAGAACATACTATAAAAGCTTATATGGTGCATATTCTGGTATTGGTGATCACTCAGTAAGTGTAACCTTTAGTTGGCTGAAGAACGGTTAGTTTTCATCAAACAAATCAGTAAATGGATAATAATGGGCTGGTCCTTTGATGTCAGCAACCAAATTCTACAATATTTTTTTCCTGGGTAAAAACCAAAACAAAATAAAGAACACTAAATTTCTCTTGATTTTGAGAAGTTTCTTCAGTTTTTCTGAATATGTCATCACTAACTGTACCTTAGCAAGAAAAATCACTACTGGAAGGAAACATGTAGGTGCTTGTACAAACACATACACATACATGCCTAAGCAAGGAGGAGGAAAATTATTTTGCCTATCTTGTAGTTTCTATATTTGCTCATCTATTCTTAAAATGAATCACAAAGTCATTCAAAGTAATTTCACTGGCCACACAGCAGACTCATAAAATGGCAAACGCCCTAAACAGTACTCTGGCCTCAGAATCAGCCCTTAAGCCATTCAGATATGGCTAGTATTTTTTTTTTGTTTGTTCTACTTAATACTATTGGTTGAATTCTGTAATTAATACACAGTTATTCTGGCCGGCGCCGTGGCTCACTAGGCTAATCCTCCACCTAGCGGCGCCGGCACACCGGGTTCTAGTCCTGGTTGGGGCGCCGGATTCTGTCCCGGTGGCCCCTCTTCCAGGCCAGCCCTCTGCTGTGGCCAGGGAGTGCAGTGGAGGATGGCCCAGGTGCTTGGGCCCTGCACCCCATGGGAGACCAGGAAAAGCACCTGGCTCCTGGCTCCTGCCATCGGATCAGCGCGGTGCGCGGGCCGCAGCGCGCTGGCCGCGGCGGCCATTGGAGGGTGAACCAACGGCAAAAGGAAGACCTTTCTCTCTGTCTCTCTCTCTCACTGTCCACTCTGCCTGTCAAAAAAAAAAAAAAATACACAGTTATTCTTAAGTGTTGAAACTTAACTGAAAAGTGATCCCTGTTAAATATAAGAGTGGGAATAAGAGAGGGAAGAGATGAACAATTTGGGACATGCTCAAGCTGACTTGCCCCAAATGGTAGAGTTAGAAACATACCAGGGGATTCCAATTCAATCCCATCAAGGTGGCATGTACCAATGCCATCTCACTAGTCCAAGTGATCAATTTCTGTTCACAATTGATCATAATGATAGGACTAAGAGTCAAAGGGATCACATATACAAGACTAGTGTCTGAAAATACTAACCGATAGGATCAAAAAGAGGGAGAACAATCCAACATGGGAAGTGAGATACACAGCAGACCCATAGAATGTAGGACCTCTGTCCTTAATGAGTTGTACTATGAGAGTTAACACTAAAACTGGTCTTATAGTACTTTACACACTGTGTGTCTATGTGGGTGCAAATTCTTGAGACATTTACTTAGTATAGGGTTGATCTTCTGTATATAAAGATAATTAAAATGAATCTTAATGAAGAACAAGATAGGAGAGGGAGTGGGAAGTGGGATGGTTTGGAGGTGGGTGGGCAGGTGTTGGGGGGAAAACTGCTATAATCTAAAAGTTGTACATATGAAATTTATGTTTATTAAATAAAAGCATTCTATCAAAAAAAGAAAGTAATTGCCCTACTCAAAGTATCCAGAAATCAAACTATCTGTTACCCATACAGTGATATAAGCGACTTATAATGCAATGCAATGTTTTCTTCATTTAAAAGGTCTTGCAACTAAGAAACTGTCAGATGTCTGAAATAGAATGCTTAGTGCCGTAGTGAATTGTGTCCCAAGCCCTTTTCCTTGAGTACAAACCTGCAATAATGAGTTTAGTGTCATCAAAGTTTCTGAACAACAGTTTGAAGAGTATTAATAGAGAAGAGTATTTTATATGGCAATATAGTTTTTTACTGTATTAAGAAAACACTGAATCTATTATTTTCACATGTTTTAGTGTACAGTACAATGGTCTTTAGAACTTTTCATTTTTCATGACTGTAATTCCATGACCTCTGAATAGCCCCCTCCATTTCTGTTCCCCTCCCAGCTCCTGATAACAACCTTTGCATTTTGTTTCTCCATTTAGCTAGTTTATACTCAAATTAGTGGAATCTATCAGTATTTGTGCTCCTGGGATGGATTATTTCATGTAGCATAGTGTTCTTTACATTTATTCATATTGTATTAAACTTAGATGTGTTAAGCAGATGAATGGACATTTAAAATGTAGTATACACATATATTATTCAGCTATAAAGAGAAGGAAACATAGTCATATGTGACAATTTAAAGTTAAATTTGCAATGACTGCTGCAATTTATATTTAAATTTAATGAAATTTAAGCCTGTATTAGGATAAAATAAAAGAAACCATCATTGTTCCTTGACTTTAACCTTAGAAGCAATTTGTTGAAACCAATCCTTATGCTAATAGTTAGAGTTCTTGTCCATCTCTAAGAGCTTGCTTTAGGTCTACCTCAAAACTTATCACAATGATATTGATATGGAAAGATTTTTACATCTCTTTTATTAACTTTCTGTAAAGTTTCTATTTGAGGTGCAGTTTTTAAATATTGCTGTAAAATAAGCTGAAAGTTGCAAGAATTATTAAGTAAAGTTCCATGTGCTCCTCATGCAATTTCTCCACGTGCACTTACCTAATATAGTACTGAAATCAGAAACTTGACATTGGCGCAATATGTGCATACACTTGTGTCATTTTATCACATATGTAGAATCAAAGTATAGAGCCATTCCATCAACACAAATATTTCCTTTTATGGTCACATCTACCTTCCCCCAATCATCTCCAATCCTAATCAATCAATATCTGTTTCTATAATTGTGTCACTTAAACAATGTTAAATAAATAGATTTGGGGGCCAGCACTGTTGCGCAGCAGGTTAACACCCTGGCCTGTAGCGCCTGCATCCCATATGGGCACCGGTTCAAGACCTGGCTGCTCCACTTCTGATCCAGCTGTCTGCTATGGCCTGGGAAAGCAGTAGAAGATGGCCCAAGTGCTTGGGCCCCTGCACCCACGTGGCAGAAGTGGAAGAAGTTCCTAGCTCCTGGCTTCGGATCAGTGCAGCTCCAGCGGTTGCAGCCAATTGGGGACTGAACCAGTAGATGGAAGACCTCTTTCTCTCTCTGTCTCTCTTCTCTCTCTCTCTCTCTTCCTCTCCTCTCTCTGTGTAGCTCTTTTAAGCAAATAAATATTAAAAAAAAAAAACAAATAAATAGATTCAAACTTTTATTGCATTTTGAATTTAACAGTATAATTTCAGTACATTCATCAAAGTTATTGAATGCAATGAGTGTTTGCTCTTTTTTGTTGCAAAGTAGTATTTCATGGTATGAACATAGAACAATATCCTTAACCATTTACCTATGGAAGGTCATTTTCCTTATTTCTAATTTGGGTCTAATGCAAATAAAGCTTCACTGAATTGTGTACAGATTTTGTGTGGAAGTAATTTTGCACTTCTCTGGGACCAAAATGCCTAGGAGTGTTATCAGTGAGTCATTTGGTAAGTATGTGGTTATATTTAAGGTAGCTGTCCAATAATTTTCCAGAGGGGGTATACCATTTTATATTCCCAAAGTAATGTGTGAGACATGTATTTTCTCAACTCCCTCATCAGTGTTTGGTATTGCCATTTTTCTACTTTAGCTGCTTTAAAAGTGTTTTGTCATTTATGCAACTTGCAAACACTGTCTCCCAGTTTGTTTCTTTCATTCCAATGAAATTTGTTTTTTAATTCCAATGAACAGGAATTTTGGTAGAGCAAAAGAATTTACTTTTGAAGAAGCATTTTTTTCTTTTATGGATTTATAGTATTTTAAGTTTTATTTATTTAAATGTGAACTATATATATATATATAGTCCTATATATATCTCTATATAGTTCTATATCTATCTTTCTATCTATCTACCTACCTACCTACCTACCTATCTATATTGAACCTCCACTGGTCCAATCCCCAAATGCCAGCAATAGCCAAGGCTAGACTAGATGAAATCCAAGAGTTGGAAACTCAGATCAGGACTCCCATGAGGGTGGCAGGGACACAACTATTTAATACCTGCTAATTCCCACAATGCACATTAGTAAGAACCTGGAACTGGAGACAGAGACAGGACTCAATTCCAGGTACTCGGATATGGGATGTGGGCATCCCAAGAAGCACCTTAACTGTTGTGCCAAATGATCGTCCTTGACTTGTGCTTTTTGTGTCCTAAGAACTGTCCCCCAAACCCTAAGTTCCAAACATTTTCTGGTTCCAACTAAAAATTTCGCATTTTACAACTAAATATATAAAAAGTATTAAATTGCTTTTATAGTCAGCATGATTGTGGAGTGATTCTTTTTTCTCAATCCTTTTTTATAATGATCTTCCTTCTCTTATTAATATTTATGCATGGTTATCAAACTAGGTAAGTACAAGTATTAGGTCAATCAGATATTCCTAAATCTGCTTCTTCTCCATCTTCTCCATTGCTTCTTGAAAAGAGACCAAGCTGAAATTCATTCAGCTTCCCAGAGCAGAGTGCTATGCAGAGTTCACTGAACACACTTTCTTTCCCCAATCCAACAGCCCACTGGCATAGGAACCTAACTGCATTCCCTTTCCTGATGGCAACTGGCCTTCAGCCAAGGGAGGAGAAGTTTGTGGACTCAAAAGGGTTCCACAGCCTTGGCCGCTCATGACAAGAGCCTCAGGTGAGCCCTGACCTCAAAAATAAGAGTGTCAATTGTTAAATTGACAACAGGAGTCACTGTGCACTTGCTCCCCATGTAGGACCTCTGTCCTTAATGAGTGGTACTATGAGAATTAATGGTAAAACTTGTCTCTATACTTAGTATAGAGTTGATCTTCTGTATATAGAGATAATTAAAAATGAATCTTTTTTAACTTTTATTTAATGAATATAAATTTCCAAAGTACGATTTATGGATTACAATGGCTTCCCCCCCATACCGTCCCTCCCACCCACAACCCTCCCCTTTCCCACTCCCTCTCCCCTTCCATTCACATCAAGATTCATTTTCGATTATCTTAATATACAGAAGATCCGCTTAGTATACATTAAGTAAGGATTTCAACAGTTTGCTCCCCCACAGAAACATAAAGTGAAAAATAATAGATGATTTTTTAAATGATGATGAAATCAGATCAGACCTATTGTCATGTTTAATCCCAGTGAGAGTCAAGTTGGGAGTTGATAATTTTTTTTTTTTTTTTACAGAGGATCAGTTTAGTATGCATTAAGTAAAGATTTCAACAGTTTGCACCCCCCTAGAAACACAAAGTGAAATATTTTGTTTGAGTACTCGTTATAGCATTAAATCTCAATGCACAGCACATTAAGGACAGAGATCCTACATGAGGAGTAAGTGCACAGTGACTCCTGTTGTTGACTTTACCAATTGACACTCCTGTCTATGGCATCAGTAATCTCCCTATGCTCCAGTCATGAGTTTCCAAGGCTATAGAAGCCCTCTGAGTTCTCCGACTCTTATCTTGTTTAGACAAGGTCATAGTCAAAGTGGAGGTTCTCTCCTCCCTTCAGAGAAAGGTACCTCCTTCTTTGAAACCTGTTCTTTCCACTGGGATCTCACTCACAGAGATCTTTTGCCAGAGTGTCTTGGCTTTCCATGCCTGAAATACTCTCATGGGCTTTTCAGCCAGATCCGAGTGCCTTTAGGGCTGATTCTGAGGCCAGAGTGCTATTTAGGACATCCGCCATTCTATGAGTCTGCTGAGTATCTCACTTCCCATGTTGGATCACTCTCCCCTTTATTTATTCCATCGGTTAGTGTTAGCAGGTACTAGACTTGTTTATGTGCTCCCTTTGACTCTTAGTCCTTTCATTATGATCAATTGTGAACAGAAATTGATCACTTGGACTAGTGAGATGGCATTGGTACATGCCACCTTGATGGGATTGAATTGGAATCCCCTGGTATGTTTCTAACTCTACCATTTGGGGCAAGTCAGCTTGAGTATGTCCCAAATTATACATCTCTTCCCTCTCTTATTCCCACTTGCTGCTCCTCCGCACGCGGAGGAGCCGCACCGGACCGGACGCTTGTTGTTCCCTTTTTTTTACAAGTCCTTTCTATAGTAAAGTAAGAATAAGTAAACAGCAAACTCCCAAAGCAAGAATGAGTAGAGAGAAGTGAGAAAGAACGAAGTAACGAACTTCCCCGCGAACTCTCCAACGCACTCTCCAACCAACCCACACCACCATTCCGTCTCTCTCCTCCTACATAGTCCCCTCCACCAATCCGTGCTCCGCCACCCACACGCCGAGCGCGCCGCTCTCCTCCAATCAGGAGCGGCTCCTGCAGCTTATCAAGTTGGTAAGGGGCAGCTGGGTAGAAGCTATACGCTCCTCTCCCAGCGCCACACTGTGGGAGAGCAGATGCACAGAACAAGTCTCAATTCCAGTAACAGTATAGTCCGAGTTGCTCCCCACAGATCCCCCTTTCTTTTTATTTTTGGCGTTGATACGCACTTGTCTTCGGTGCCCCGTGGCACACACTCTGCTCTGCTTGCTAGAGTTGCCCACAGGTGCTTACAAGTCCTATCAATCAGACAAACTGAATCCGGGTCCTCTCTTCGCCATGTTGTGAGGAGGTTTTTAGGCGCTGATGCGTGCCTGTGTTCGGTGCCCTGCAGTGCATGCTCTGCTCTACTAGAACTGCCTGCAGGTGCTTATAAGCCCTACCAATCAGGCAAACCGAATCCAAGCCTTCTCATTGCCATATTGTGGGGAGACTTACTGATGTTGATAACGTGCCTGTCTTCGGTGACCTGCAGTGGGTAAGCTGCTAGCCGCCCACAGGTGCTTATCGTCTTACTAATCAGGCAGACCGAATCCAAGCTCTCTCATTGCCATGGTGTGGGGAGGCCTTATTTTTCTCTATTTCTCTATCTCTGGGCATTCCTATCTCTCCTATTTTACTTCTATCTGTCAGCATTCCTATTTCTCTAATTTTACTTCTAAACTTCTGTTTCTCTTATCCCCGCGGCTTCATCCTCCCTAACATATTTTTCTCTACCCAGTATGTTTCCTAACTTTTCTTCCAACAATATTCCCCTCTCATTTCTCCTGGCTTCTCCCCACAGTCCGTATCCGAGTCTAAGTTTCTTGTAGCTTTCACTTTTCGCTTTTAATCTCCTAGCTTCCCTACCATAGTCCGCATCCGAGTCTATGAAAGCTTTCACTTTCGCTTTCAATCCTAACTTCTTTCCCACAGTCCATATCTGAGTCTATGCCTAGGCTTTCGATAGCTTCTTCCGGCACCTTTTCCGTCCAGCTTTCCCCTAGGCTCTTTGCTAATCTCTCTATCCGGTATTTTCCCACTTCTTCCCGTTTCTTCCCTCCTAAGTTTCCTATCCGAGTCACGGCACCATTATGTCGCTCCCCCTCTTCGTGAAGGAACGACACTAAACCCTGCCTAGGCTTCATATCCGAGTCACGGCACCATTATGTCGCTCCCCGTCTTCATGGAGGAACGACACTAAACCCTGCCTAGGCTTCATATCCGAGTCACGGCACCATTATGTAGATCCCCGTCTTCGTGGAGGAACGACACAGGATTTTTGCATCTGTGTTCATCAGGGATATTGGTCTGTAATTCTCTTTCAGTGCTGCATCTTTTTCCGGCTTAGGAATTAAGGTGATGCTGGCTTCATAGAAAGAATTTGGGAGGATTCCCTCTTCTTCGATTGTTCTGAATAGTTTGAGAAGAATTGGAGTTAGTTCTTCTTTAAATGTCTGGTAGAATTCAGCAGTGAATCCATCTGGTCCTGGGCTTTTCTTTGTTGGGAGGGCCTTTATTACTGTTTCAATTTCTGTCTCAGTTATGGGTCTGTTTAGGTTTTCTATGTCTTCCTGGTTCAATTTAGGTAGGTTGCATGTGTCCAGGAATCTATCCATTTCTGATAGGTTTCCCTGTTTGCTGGCATACAAGTCCTTGTAGTAATTTCTGATGATTCTTTTTATTTCTGTGGTGTCTGTTGTTACATTTCCTTTTTCATCTCTGATTTTATTGATTTGGGTCTTTTCTCTTCTTGTTTTTGTTAGTTGGGCCAATGGGGTGTCAATTTTGTTTATTTTTTCAAAAAACCAGCTCCTCGTTTGGCTGATTTTTTGTAATTTTTTTTTTTTTTTGGATTCAATCCTGTTGATTTCTTCTTTGATTTTAATTATTTCTCTTCTCCTACTAGATTTGGGTCTGGTTTGCTGTAGGTTTTCTAGATCCTTGAGGTGAATTGAAAGCTCATCTATTTGGTGCCTTTCGAATTTCTTGATGTAGGCACCTATTGATATAAACTTTCCTCTTAACACTGCTTTTGCTGCATCCATAAGTTTTGGTATGTTGTGCTGTTATCCTCATTTACTTCCAGAAAGTTTTTGATTTCTCTTTTGATTTCTTCTATGACCCATTGTTCATTCAGGAGCATGTTGTTCAATCTCCATGTGTTTGCATATGCTCTAGGGATTCCTAAGTTGCTAATTTCCAGCTTCATCCCGCTGTGGTCTGAGAAGCTGCATGGTATGATTCTAATTCTTTTGAATTTGCTGAGACTTGCTTTATGGCCTAGTATGTGGTCAATTCTAGAGAAGGTTCCATGTACTGCTGAGAAGAATGTAAAATCTTTAGCTGTAGGATTGAAAGTTCTGTAGATATCTGTTAGATCCATTTGGGCTATAGTGTCATTTAAATCTACTGTATCCTTGTTGATCTTCTGTCCTGTTGATCTGTCTATTTCTGAGAGTGGAGTATTGAAGTCCCCCAGTACTATTGTATTGGGGTCTAAGTCTCCCTTTAAGTCCGTTAACAAATCTTTTAGATAAACTGGTGCCCTGTAGTTAGGTGCATATACATTGATAATTGTTATATCTTCCTGTTGAATTGATCCCTTAATCATTATGTAGTGTCCCTCTTTGTCTCTCTTAACGGTTTTTGTGGTAAAGTTTATGTTGTCTGATATTAAGATGGCTACACCTGCTCTTTTTTCATTTCTGTTGGCATGGTATGAATGAATCTTAATAAAGAATGGATGGGAGAGGGAGTGGGAGGTGGGATGGTTTGGGGGTAGGAGGGTGGGTATGGGGGAAAGAACTGCTATATTTGAAAACCTGTACCTATGAAATTTATATTTATTAAATAAAAGCTTTCTAAAAAGAGAAAAGTGAATTGAATAATTTTTATAAGAGAAATTGTTTAAATAAACAAAACTGAAGGTTTGCATTCCAGTTATACTACACAAACACTGATTTTTTTCCCTTCTGTGTGATTAATGAAAGATAATTTCAAAATAGAAGAAATCCACACAATAGAGGTAAATAGCATTCACAATACTCTAAAAATCAGAGTTGCAAGCAAAAGTCTGCAGAACTGTTAAACATTACACCATTCTTGCACCACCAAGATGTGAGCCAGTGTAATATAATAGATACAGATTCCATAGTTATGCAATTATGGATTTTAATGTTTAGCTTGCCTGTAATCAAGACATTGAAAATGTACTTGCTTATCCTTTTGACTCTCTGTGTTCCCAAGCATCTTATGTCCAATCATTTCTCAAAGTTTGCATTTAGGAAAAATTCTGATAGCATAACATTAACAATTTAAAAACTTCAGTTTAGATTTAAAGTGTAAGAGATGATGTTATAGTGTTAGTATTTTTAGAAATCCGCAATCCCACACTCTATTGAATTCTCATTTTTCTGTATTATATCTTCTTGTGTCTGTCTTCTTCCCACAAGATTTCACCTTTAACTCCCTACTTCAAAAGTACAAGAAAGTCACATCTGATATCTACATTGTCACCCAAGAAGAAAGTGAAAACTGTCCTATACTACATTAAATATTTTTAAAATAAAGTGCAAGATTCTAGTTTTAAATAGTTTCCAATCTTATTTTAATAAACAAAGCTCACAGAAGTGCAAAAATTACCAAGACAGTGTGTAAGCAAGTGCCACATAGGAGACACCTGTGTTTGTATGAATGTTCAGTTAAAGGACGTGTGCGCATAATACATAAACCTCTGATACAGGTCTTGTGGATACCTCTTGTGGTAGTACACATTTTGTGCCTTCATAATACCATCTCTTTTTTATGGGGCTTGTCAAGTGTACAATTCCTGTGATCCCTGAACCCCATCAACTTCTGCTGAAGATAAAGAAGCATGAGAGAAAATATGAGACCCTCAAAGTCATGAAACTTGTTCGGTGAGTGGTTTGTTGAAAACATGTCCTGTATTTACTGTGTCCCAGGTACTGAAAAGCATGTTACTTACCTTGTCCCATTTGATCATCGAAATTTTCATATTAAATATCAAATTTCATTGTGCCCTTCAATGAATAAGTGAACTAACTTCATGAAAGATTTTACAATTTACTCCAGGTCACATGGTGGGCATCTCAGGTGTTCTGACACCAGGGCTGTGATAGCTTCACAGAAAGCCCCACTCAAATTACTGGGGTTGGGTTGGATTGGGGAAATGAGAGATGACATGGAAATTAAGAAGCAAAAATCTAGGAGAGTGCCATGCAAATATCTCTATATGCAAAAATTCAGTGTTTAGGTTCCAATTTCTGACAGAGAAAGCCATTGCATGAGTGAAGCTTGCTTTCCCCAGAAATTGGAAGTTTATTGTCAAAATTGATTAAATTTTAAGTTTATAAATTAAGGATTGCTGACTGCTAGGATGAATTAATACAAAGTAGAGAACTAAACAAAGAGACAAAAGCTTTCTTCTTTACATATTTTTTCGTTCCATTCCATTTTGCACATAATGATGTGGGTTTTTTGACAATGGGGTTATGGTGAGGAAATCAATGTACGTCTACATCTTAGAGTTTTTGTGGGCATTATATTTGATTGAGAAATAATATTACAGAATAAAATGTACCTTGAGTTTGAATTGCCTTAATGATTTTGTAATGTTTGTGTTTTCTAAATTTTATAGCTGTAGGATTCATATTTGCATATCTTATTGACTTTATTGAGTATTTGAATCTTTGGAAATGTCGGATCTGTTAGTAGTGTTTTAATGAAGCACAGCTTTGGAAGTGCACATGTAGCTCAACCTGTTTTAGTGACAGATGATACAGGCTGCTGCTGCAGATAAAACCCATCTGGCTTCTACTAGCTAGTTTAAGAAGAAGTGTATTAAAGGTACTTTTCTGACTTCACCTTTACTGGGAAATTATAAAGGGAGGAGTTACAAATTGCGAATGTAAAATTTTGAGAACAAGAAATTACCTGCAGAAGGGTGTCTATTTTTATCTGTTAGATGACATTTATACGCTGCTGTTGTATTTACATGACTGGAATATTGGCATTTTCAAGCTGTGGTGTCACCTGGTATACAGAATATCTTGTTTTGCAAATTGTTAGGTAACAAAAGGTTTTAAAGTGATATTTTGAATTTTTTTGTTTGATGCGTAAGGGTGAATTTTGAATAAACTTAAGTGAATTTTGCTGAGCTATTTCAAATAAACTAGAAGTAAAATCAATGGGAGATAGCATGGATAAATTTCCCAGTTCATTGATCCAGGAAAGGCAGTGCAAGGCTTGGAGAAGCTGTGGGTAGGACTTCTCTGATCCTCTGTGATACCCCCTACAAAGGGGATTCTTACACTCTGTGTAAATAATAGGGTTTATAAATTCTCTTAGGTTAATTAAAAATACTTGAACAAGTCGGGGTGGCAGTTGTACTATTTAGGACAAAGTGAAATTTTTTCTCTGCTCCCCCTCCAGCTGGAGAAAGGAGGAGGGTTTTAGTAGAAGTTTTACACGTTCAAGACATGGTAATGGGGTACAACTCAAAGGGAAGGTATTTCAAAATGCTTATGGGTTAGAATAGTATATTTCTTTAAATGCTTTCTTCTTCCATATACTATAGGAAACCCTTCATGAGGCATATACAAACAAAGAAAGAAAAGTAAAAAACAAAAAACCTAAGGCAACGAATAGAAGGCAATTCCACCGAAGCTATTGGCAAATTTTGTTCATGTTCTTTAAGCAAGCAAATATTGTTAGATCTTATTTGTAACAGGAATTTGAAACCAGATTTGGGGTTGAGAGAGGTTGTAAGCTAAACAGATCTTTCAATATGCTATGGTTTTGACCTGTATGGAGTTACCTAGGTGAGGGTATAAAGCTTTATGAGTCTGATTACCTAACTAGATAGTTGTAGCGAATTCAAGGCAAAGCTCTGCTCTTGGTAACATGATATATCTTCTTTTCAAGACAAAGTTTTCTTTAAAGCCTTATGAGAAGGAATGGCAAGTCCTGGGCTATTTTTACATCTGGGTTCTAATGCCACTTTAAACACACTTTTCTATACCTCACCTTGATGTTCCTGAACTTAGTTGGTAGCTACTGCCACGTTTTTATAAGTTTTACTTTTGCAATATAGTTTTATCTGTCATGGCTGGTCTTAGCCTATTATTGCTACTTTAATCAAAATTTAAGTTTGTTATCATTAATATGGTAGAATCAAATAGGTTCTCTTTACTGCTAGATATCTATCCTATTAAAATGATCCTCTGATTTAAGACTTGATTGGAGGACTTTTGAGTTGAGTGGATTATTCTATGGTGATGAAGGAGCTTTGCTTTGTTAAATCACCCATAAGATGCCAACTGATCTTATAAAAATGTAGTTGTTGCAGTATACATGAATATCAAATGTCCATTACCCCTTACACTTTCAACATGGTTTGAATTAATGGCCTCATGAGGAATTGCATTTCAATTGCTTTAAACTACAAATTGGATTTGGATTCTGAAGCAAATCTAGTTTTCTTTCCTCCTTGCCTATGCATGAGTCTTTACCTATACATGTTTGCAATTATTCAGAGAACATTATCTTGAGCATAGAGGTTGGGAACACAAAGAATCTTTCCAGATGACTTAACAGAGCTGATAAATGTTTTGCTGTCCAACCATTATTTACAATTGAGGAAATCACCTACCTTACAGAGAAGATGTTTCATGTATTGGTATACATCATAGTCTCTTCAGCAATTGCCAAAGAATCAATCTGATATTTTAGTTGAATTAAGGTATATTATAATGCTCCAAAATAGAAAATTATTCCACCGTTAATAAAGAAATTTCAGTAACTACAGAATGCCTTCTTTTTCTCCTAATCATATCAGTATAGTTAAGAGGTTTAGTATATTTTTTCAGAATCATATGCACTTAGAATGAATAAAAGTACTAAAGGCTAATTTCTGATGTTCAAGCCTTGAAAATAATTATAAATGAAATTTATAATTATTAACATCAATATAATAAAAATAATTAGCATTTTAGAGCTAGGAAGATGTCAGTCAATTTGACTCTCAGTCCTTCCATTCCCAAATGTGAGATTTTTAGCAAATTGCTTTACTTATCTAATGTTTTCCCTTTATCTTTAAAAGTACCATAATGCTGTAAATCTTTTTATTTATTTATTTATTTATTTGACAGATAGAGTTAGACAGTGAGAGAGAAAGACAGAGAGAAAGGTCTTCCTTCTGTTGGTTCACCCCCTAAATGGCCGCTATGGCCGGAACTACGCTGCTCTGAAGCCAGGAGCCAGGTGCTTCCTTCTGGTCTCCCATGCGGGTGTAGGGCCCAAGCACTTGGGCCATCCTCCACTGCCTTCCCGGGCCACAGCAGAGAGCTGGAATGGAAGGGGGGCAAGAGGGACTAGAACTCGGTGCCCATATGGGATGCCAGCGCCACAGGCGGAGGATTAACCAAGTGAGCCACGGCACTGGCCCCTATAAATCTTAATTAATACAGATTCTGGATTAATTATATTTGGAACATCTATAACTAATAATAAGTTATAATAAATAGCATTTATTCCCTACCTTGATCATAATTTTATATTAGTTCTTGTATGCGTAAACAATTTAATAACTTACACTCATGACATCATCATATTTGGGACCTAACAAACTGTTGCTATTAAATGTATATTGCCTTTCTTTTTATGAACATGAATCCTGGAGCCAAACTGCTGTGATCTGCATCTCAACTCCCTCTCATACAAGTTATGAGACTTTGGACAACTACTTAAATTCTTTGCACTTTGGTTTCCTTTTTCTGTAAAATTGGGACAATGTAAATGTCTTACATCATTGTATATAATATTCTCAGAAGATTCACTGACTATAAAGTTAAGTCCAAAATAAGTTATAGTCATTTAATTTAGGAAACTATCTGAGGGGCTGACACCATGGCGTAGTAGGTTAATCCTCCGCCTGTGGCACCAGCATTCCATATGGGTGCCAGTTCTAGTCCCAGCTGCTCTTCTTGCAATCCAGCTCTCTACTATGGCCTGGGAAAGTGGTAGAAGATGACCCAAATGCTTGGGCCCCTGCACCCACATGGGACACAGCAAGAAGCACCTGGCTCTTGGCTTCGGATCGGTGCAGCTCTGGCCATTGCAGCCTTTTGAGGAGTGAACCAATGGAAGGAAGACCTTTCTATCTGTCTCTCCCTCTCACTGCCTGTAACTCTACCTCTCAAATAAATTAAATAAATAAATATTTTTTAAAAATAAAGCTATCTGAAATCACAAAATTAACAAATGGAAGAAGTTTTCTGCCTAGAATTTTTACTTTTCAATTAAAGTGATTTTATCCCCTAACTACAAATTATCCCTGGAATTTTTTATAAATAGAGTGTAGTAATGAATTTCTGATAATGATACACAACTGCATGAAACTCAACTTGTAATAGTTCTATTTTCCTTTCCAGACTGTGTTGATAATAAAGAAAGCTGTGCAGATTCTAAACCTGAGGCCCAGGCCTGAGTTAAGATAATTGATTTCATAAATTTATTGCCTTCAAAGTCATTGACACTAACTGAAAGCACACTAACCTCTGTTTGAGTCGTTTATTAGACTGCAGCTATGGATCCAAGATCATTGATTGCATAAATCTCTTGCTGAAATCCACAATATTGGCATTCTAGGTTCCCAAAGGCCCTCATCCAGTATGGAGTCAAATGCAGTCAATAGTAAAGTGAATAAATTATTAATGTCACATCTACTTCTTTACAAATTAAGTCAAGGATTGTTCTAAGTGATAAGTACAAATGATTCACCATTTGCAGTTGGCTTCTTATTTTTTAACACCACTTTTGCCAAAAGTCCATAGGACTGATAAGATATAGAATCTGTAACTGAATGCACTGAAATGCTTTAATATGCATTAAAGTTTCCTTTTGATTTTATTATTTATCAGGTAAAAGGGTTATGTTGTCCCACTTTTAGAAACTTGACTATTCATTGTTCATTTAAAATCTGCAAAGGACAGCAGGGAAAATTCTCTTCTTTGATAGCTTTCAGAAAATTGTTGATTCTTCTTGGATTTTTTTCAAATTTCATCAGAAAATGTGCACAGTAAAACCTTCCAAATGTCAAATGCCTTGAATAATGATAGGATATAACTTGTCAAACAAATAAAAATCTTTTACCCATCACCTAACTAAGGAAAAGCAGAAAATTATTACCTGAAAGCTACTGAAACAGATCAGAACAAGAAAAATACACTATTTCCCTAAATCTCTATAGCATATGAGGTCGGGCAATGTTCCCTGAGCTTCATGGGAGTAAACATGAGATATCAGTGCTGGTGCCGTAGCATAGTAGGCTAAGCTTCCACCTGCAGTGCTGGCGTCCCATGTGGGCACTGGTTCGTGTCCTGGCTGCTCCTCTTCCATTCTTCCTATCTGCTTATGGCCTTGGAAAGCAGTGGAGGATGTCCCAAGCGCTTGGACCCCTGCATCCATGTGGGAAAACAAAGAAGAAACTCCTGCCTACTGGCTTTGGATTGGCTCACCTCTGGCCGTGGCAGCTATTTGTTGAGTAAACCACAGACGGAAGACCTTTCTCTCTCTCTCTCACTCTCTCTCTCTCTCTTTAACTCTACTTCTCAAATAAATAGTAAATAAATAAATAAAACAAAAAGAAGAAAACCTGAGGTATCAATGTACATTGTGTGTGATTCTGGGTGTGTGTCCATGTCTGAGTTTTGCTGTGAGATAGTGATATCATCAAATAAATTGTGGCCCAAATATAGAAGAACTTTATAGTAAGGGGGAAATTGCAGCATTGAAAATAATATTTAGGGTATGTATTATGAAGCCCTAAAACAAACAAAAAACAATCAAAGAGCATCTTAAAGTCCTTTGAGGAACTTACCTTCCCCATTTAGTTATTTTCATGTTGAGTGGAGAAGTTAAGGAATATATAGTTCCAAGGGAATAAGGTGCATTGATTTAAAGTAGACTTTAGAAATTCTTTAATCCTTCCATCCAAAACAAATAGGCAGGATGGTGATTCAGCCTATGCTAGAAAGCATAAAAATAATAGCGATCATGTCCCATTGCACTCAAGTTCTGAATACTGGTTATGTACTTCACAATAACCCTGCTTATTCATCTCAATCATTGTATGAAGAAAATATTGTCACTTTTGAGAAAATTGATTAAAGCATTCAGGACTTCTCTCAGTATCAAAAGATTAATGAGCTACCCTGAGATATGACTTCATTTCCCTTTGCTTCCCAGTATATGCTCCTAATACCTACACTATGCTGATTAAGTTTTGTGGATGGAAAATTTTAGGCCTTAGAAAAGTTTTTCTTATATTGAGCTGAAAGAAGCAATCTTATAAACTTCAGAATGAGTTTAAAACTTCTTTATACACCTTTCAATTAATTTTAAGAGAGAAGTTTTTTTTCTTTTAGTCTTTTGTTAGTTAAATATTTTAGGTACAAATCTAACAGAAGCTTTAAAGAAAGAAAGATCATAAAACTAGGAGGCAATTCAGCAAGCTTCGTAAAAGCCCTCTTTCTACTTCACCAAAATCATCTTAGATTTTTACAACAGGCAAAATTAAAGAATAAGTTCTAGAAGACCCCAGTCCTACGCTAGTATGCTGGCTAAAGTAAGTGCACATCAGCATGGATTCATTTCTGCATTAGTTGTTACCCTATATGGAAAAGACTAGACAAGGATAACATTATGACAGGTATACACTGATAGGTCTACATGGGAGTAGGCATTGGAAAGAGGATACCCTGAGGTGTAGATCAACTATAAGGTATATAAGTGTTGTATGGACCTCTCCTAACCCAACCAAACTTCTCAACAAAATGCTTTCTTCAAGGAACTACAGTAACATAAAATTTCCCATAGTAATTTAATTTTCTAGATTTAAAAGATACTCATTTAAAATAACTTTCTCTTGAAATACAAATGCCCCTAACAACTTTTAGCTTAACAGATCCCATTATATACTATCAGTAGGCAACTGAAGTGGTAGGGAAAGGAATTGAGATTTGTGGTTTTCTCTAACTTTTGCGTGCACTGGAGTCATCCAGTGGGCTGTAGCAGACTCTCAGAATTTCTGAGTTATTTGGACTGGTGTAGTTCAAGAATTCACATTTATGATAAGTTTCCGGGTTAAAGCTCATGTTGTTGGTACCATAGTTACACTTGTTAACTGTGTGGTGAGGCAGCAGAGTAGAAAGGAATATGGGAAGTTTCTAAAGGAGAAAAATGTGCCGGAGCCTAATGTGACTTAGTAGACACAGTAGGAGTGTTGGGTTTAGAATGCTCATTTGATAAGCCTGTCCTATTTTACAGATAAGAAAAACGAGGCATACAATTGCAAAGCAGTATACCCTTCTGCTGAATGCTAGTGAAAAAGATTGAGGGGATGGGGGACCCAGCTGTGGTGAAGTGGGCTAAGTGCAGCCTGCCACACCCACATCTCATATTCGGCTATGGTTCCAGTCCAGCAGCTCCACTCCTGATCCATTTCCCTGCCAAAGAACCTGGGAAAGCAGTGAAAGATGGCCCAAATGCTTGAGCCTCTGCACACTCCGAATGAGGCTCCAGCTCCTAGCTTCTGTTTGGCCCAGCCCCAGCTGTTGCAACAATTTTGGGAATGAATCAGCAGAGACTTTCTCTCTTTCTGCTCTGCCTCTCGCTCTAACTCTGCCTTTCAAATAAATAATTAGATCTTAAAAAATATGTTTAGGATAAGAATCTTGTGACTTCACCTTTGCTTATAAGTCATAAACAATTTTTCAGATCTGAGACTCAGGGCTGAAGCTGAGGAGTAGAGGGTAAAGCCACCGCCTGCAGTTCCGGCATCCCATATGGGTGCCGGTTCGAGTCCCTGCTGCTCCACTTCTGATCTAGCTCTCTGCTATGGCCTGGGAAACCAGTGGAAGATGGCCCAAGGACCTCTGCACCCCTGTGGGAGACCCAGAAGAGAATCCTGGCTCCTGGCTTCGGATAGGCTCAGCTCTGGCTGTTGTGACCAGTAGGGGAGTGAACCAGCGGATGGAAGACCTCTCTCTTCCTTTCCTTCTCTGTTTCACTCTGACTTTCAAATAAATAAAAATAATCTTGAAAAAAAATCTGAGACTCACTGGGACAATTAAAGTAGATTGTGAAAAATGCAGATTTCTAAATCCTATTCTGGACTCAGAGCCAAGAGGGCCTTAATTTTAATATATTCTTCTGGTCATTTAGATAGCTGAATTGTGAGGACAACACCCTAAGAATCAGAGCAAATACTATCAATTGCTAAGCAGGCCTCACATTGTAAGAGCAAAGATCTGCTTCAGCATAATAGCATGCTGTATAGCCTGAGGGGAGCTGAGACAGAAGGTTAAAATAAATGGCACATTTGTTACCCAATCAGGTTGCTTAAAACAAATACCAATCAACAAGACAAAACAAGATACCAACTCAACATAATTGCCAAAACACCCATCCTACTTTTATAGAAGGAATATTAGTTTTGTAATAAATGTGAACATAGAATACCCATGTCTAATCCTCATTGGGCAGAAGACAACTCTACCTTAACAAAAATTCCCTCTAAATGGTCACTTGGAAAATAATTTCCAATCTATGTAAATATTTATAGTATGATCTCATAGGAGTTTATAACTGTTCCCCTGTAGTACAATGCAGAATCTAACAATGGAAAGGGAAGAGACAAAATAAGAAACAAGACTTACTGAGCTTTACCTTTATTTCTTTTAATTTCCCCTAAATATGCAATTTTACTTATTCCTAACTAGGAGAATTATTCTTTCCAAATATTCTTTCTTCGTTACTCTGCTTTTCTACCATTACATATGGAAGCCTAGTAATAAAAACAATTATCTCATCAAAGTTGCATATCATGAAATTCCCTTACCTGTCCCATTTTTTCTACATATATCATTAAAATAAATAAAATCACTTTTTCTCAAAGGATAAGGAAATAAAATCTTTATCAAATATCTTTTTGCTGAGTATCTGGATTTAAAGCACATGAAAATGAAAAACACATTTTTATGAACACTGAAGGTAGACTATGAAACCCTACCATAAGTCATCTTACTTTATATAACACACATTAGATTAGAGTGGAGGTCAAATCAATTTCTATATGAATGCATATTCTGCTTTAACTTCAGGAAAAATGATGTATCTCTGCAAATCATTTTCTGTGCACTTTCTATTATAAAAATATAAGTTCTGAAGTATAAGAATTACTTCAGCAAACTCTTTGTAGACTCCTTCAATGAACAAGCCAAAAGATCTTAGAGTATTTTTTATGATATTCCATGATTGACCTCGTTTTTCTCCATTTCAGTTTCATTTTTCATTACCTCGCTTTTGCCACATCTCCTATCCTTTCCTGCTCCACTACACATATAACCTTACAATTCTTAATCATAGTCAGATTTACCATGAGTCTGAAGAACCTGATGTGCCTGGCTTTCTACCAGCACAGACTACAAGTTGCTGGGTATTGTAGAGAATTGTGAATGAGGACCTGAAAGTCAGGTTACAGTCTGGAAATATTTTTATGGGAGCATTTCTGGTAAACTGTCTAAAGAGATCTCAAAAGAGAGTCATAAATCCCTGAGCTTCCAGTAATTTCTTCTTTAATCCTACATAAGGATTAACTTTTGTATATATATTTAAACCTCATATGCATATTCGTTTTCTTAAAGATGACCATGTAAAGGATGCAATTGCAAACCCATGACACCTGTCTTATTCCCAATATGTTCCGATTTTCACTTATACTTGTTTCTTTGATGAAGTTATTTTTAGAATGCTGTTTCACTCTCCTAATTTGTGCCTCATTTTTCATATCTCTGAGTATAAACCATTGTTTACTTTTTGGCTCAACCACTATAGCCTTCTCAACTATCAATTTTTAATTAATATACATCTCACCTGTATATTTTTTGGTCTCTCTTAAATCATAAATCCCAAATGTGTCTTGATTCATATATCATTAGTTATTTATTTTTAAAACAAAAATCATTATCTCTTAAGGTGTCATATTTCCATCTTCAAGATTCAGTTTCAGGGCCTTGCATTGTAACATATCAGGTTAAGCTGCTACTTGCAATGCCAGCAACTCATATGGATGCCAATTTGTATCCCATGCACTCCACTTCAGATCCAGCTCCCTGCCAGTGGCCTGGGAAAGCAGCAGAAAGATAGCCCAAATTTTGGACCACTGACACTCATGTGGAAGACCTGGAAGAAGCTCCTGTCTCCTGGCTCTGGCCTGGCCCAGCCCTGATCGTTGCAGATATCTGAGGAGTGAACAGCGGATGGAAGGTCTCACTCTGTCTCTGTCTCTTCCTCTCTCTGCGTAACTCTGACTTTCAAATAAAATAAATGAACTAAAAAAAAAAAAAAAAAGACTCAGTTTAGCTCCTTCATGAAACCTTTATTATCTCCTCATTTGGCTGGGTGGGTATCTTCTGCAGTTTCTCCCATAGCATTCCATATAAACAGCTTTATGAGTGCTTTCTCTGCACCACAGTAGTTATCAGGGATTTTGTTGTTGTTGCTGCTTTTTGGGCTTTTTGTTTGTTTGTTTTTTTATCTATGGAAGAAACTTGGAGAATCTTTCTTTCAGTTTAGTGTCTTTAGCATAGTGCTTCGCATAGATTAAGCACACAACAGATGCATACTGAGTAAATGAACTAACGAAAAGAAAGTATAGATTTTAAAGGGATTTGTAAACAATTTTTATTTATTCTGAATTTATTTCATTTATTTTGTCATTTCTTGTCCTAGCTCAGCTCCAGGGAGAACTTCAAATCACTTTTCTCTATTTACTGTGTAAGTATTATCTATCTCTTAATATATTCATATACCTAATGAATACAGTGATGTATTTGTTTTGTTCACTTTTATTCTTTTCAAAATGCTGAGCAAAACTTATGCTCATCAGTTACATGTTCAATGATCAGCTTATAAATATATCATTATCTGACAAATAACTTATTTCTAGGCAATTGGTGTAATTGAATATTAAATTTTCAGGTCTATCTCCTGTTTTTTCATTGTTCTGGAATCCAAGAAGAATAAGCTAGTTCCCAAATACACATAAACATATCATTTTTGTATATATCTGTGATTTGTCAGCTGGACTGGACCAAGGGATATTTAGAGAGATGATAAAACATTATTTCTAGGTGTATCTATGTGGCTGTTTCTGGAAGAGATTCATGAATCTAGCCTCTTCGTTTGACCTTGGACACCCACCATACTCTAATCTGGGTCATCTGCACTCTTGGTTCTTGGGCCTTTAAACACTAAATCAATAAATTATGGATGACAAATTTTCATGTGATTTCTCTTTGGCTCAATGGTTAACCCATAGCTTGGAATGCCCATATCTGATATCAGAGTTCCTGGTTTAAGTCTGGATCCTCAATTTGCTATCCAGCTTCTTGCCAATGCTCATAGTCAGCATATAGTGGAGGCAGCAGATAATATCTCAAGTATTTGAGTTCCTTCCATCCATGTAGGAGATTCACATTGAGTTCCAAGACCCCAGTTTGGCCTGGCCCAGCCCTGGCTGTTGTAGATATTTGGGGAGTGAACCAGCAGCTGGAAAATCTCATCCATCTGTCTTTTTGTCTCTCTTTTCTGACTCTCTGCCTTCCAAATTAAAAAGAAGGAGAAGGAGAGGGAGAAGGGGAGGGAGGGGGGGGGCAGCAGGAAGGGGAGGGGGAGGGGCAGCAGGAGGGAAGGGGGAGGGGCAGCAGGAGGGGGAGGGGGAGAAGAAGAAGAAGAGGAGGAGGAGGAGAAAGAGCAATGTTAAAAAGAAAAGCAGCATCTTGTATTTCTTGAGAATAGGAATGGTTTAAATGAAAATTATTTGATCTTATTATACTTGAAAACTCCTAAAATTTGGCAAATGCATTATCAGATGTTACAGACTTAGAGAACTTCTCTTTAAAGTTTCAGTTCTATTTACTTCTCATTGTTTTGAGCTAAAATTCAAATGACACAGGAAAGTATACCAGGTTTTAGATATTTGAGACGATATACAAAGAATCAAGCATATTCTGGTTCCTAGATCCAGAAATCTAGATGGAGTTCCTGGCTCCTCCATTGCTTCATCATGGCCCAGATCTGGCTGCCGTTGAGCATTTTGTGAGTGAACCAGCAGACGGAAGATCTCTCCAGGTCTCTGTCTCTGTCTCTCTGCCTTTCAATAAAATGAAAATAAATAAAATTTTTGAAACTTTTTTTAAAATATGAGACAACTCCCACAAAAAATCCTCTTTTATGCAATAAATACCTGCATGTACCTTCCAAAAGAAAAGATTTCTGAGGACAGTATTTTTTGTCTCTTTTACTCATCTAAATCTCAGAGTCTAACAGCGTTAAGTAGAACACATATTTGGAGAAAGAGAAAACAGACAAGAATGCAAAATAAAAAGGGAATAAAATATGAACTGAAAGCAAGATCAATTAGAATATTGCTGGTCGTTAAGTACTTTTTGGATTTAATCTATGATGAGTCATAGGAGTTCTCTGACTTGAGGAATGGCATAAAATAATTGCCTAGCTGAGGCTAGGTTGAAATATACATGAAAAAGTTCAAGTAAGAGATTATCACAATATGACATGTGGAAAATGTCAGTATTTGCACCAGGGGGCTTGTGGTGTGGTGAGCAGGAAAAGATGCTGATTTTAATAAAGTTATATATTAAAACATATCACCTAACACTTTATTTGCTGTCTATCTCATCTCTACTTACAGGCAAGACCACTTACGTGGAATTTCAGGTTTGGGTAATCAGTCAAAGAAGGAAACAAACTCAGTACCATGTTTACTTATTGATGTGAAAGACTACAAAGCATGAAGGCACATAATGATAGCATCACAAAGGCTTAAGCTAACAAGATGTATTTTTAATTTCTAAAATCACTAGCCATACATTTTGGTCACAAGGGAAAACACTAACGGAGTGTGGGTTACAACATTGCAGGAAGATTTCAGGAGTTAGAGACCCTATACTTAAATATTATTGATTACTTAGCACTACAGGGTTTGCATTTTCTATCATAGGTTTTTAAAATTTCAGCTGTGAACCATAAATTAAAAGATAAACCATAAAGGAAAAAAGTAATTAATGATAATAATAATAATGGATAAGCATCTTATAATCAAGACACAGCATGTGTAGAGGCATCCTGGAATCAATAATTGTACATAGCAACCTCAATAAGAGTCACTTTGTTATTGTAGATTACAGTCCTCAGCTGATTTTGTCAAAAGCTTGACTAAAGGTCAAGCTTGTCTTAAGACTTTCTGAAGCTATAGAAGAGATTTAGTGTCTAAATATTAATATTTTACTTTTAATATCGTTCCATCTCTTTTGTCTCCACACTATCGTACTTAACGTCATCATGCTTATATGGATTGACATACTTTTCACAATCAAGCATTGATGAATACTATGTGCCTCCCTTTTGATGAGCAGAAGACGTTACAGGTGTGGTCCTTGTTTTCATTAAGTTTGCATTCGAATAGAAGAAGACAGATAGTAAGTACATAAATTGAAAATTGCCAGATATTGGTAGGTGTTGTGTAGACAATCAAGCTGATGGGGCCAACGTTGTGGCACAGCAGGTTAAAACTCTGGTCTGCAGCATTGGCATCCCATGTGGGCGCCAGATCTGACTGCTTCACTTCCAATCCAGCTCTCTGTTATGGCCTAGGAAAGCAGTGGAGGATGGCCCAAGTACTTGGGCCTCTGCACCCCTGTGGGAGACGGGAGGAAGCTCCTGGCTCCTGGCTCCTGGATCCTGGCTCCTGGCTTCGGATTGGTGCAGCTCTGGCCATTGCAGCCATCTGGGGAGTGAACCAGTGGATGGAAGATCTCTATCTCTCTTTCTTTGCATCCCTCTGCCTCTCTGTGGCTCTGCCTTTCGAATAAATAGATCTTTTTTAAAAAAGAAAATCAAGCTGATTGGTCTTCAAACATTAGCAATTGGAGAACTTTGCAGCTGGAAAACCCTGTCTGAGCAGATGACATTTAAGCTAATCCATGAAGAGTTAAACCAAGAAGCATCAAAATGAGGTATGGGTGGGTAAGAGCATCACAGGGATTGATTAAAGTCACTGTATTCATAACAAATTTATGATCCTTAAGTTATTCTCTAATTCCCTCTTCAGACTGCAGTCAGAAAAGTCTTATTAGAATTTAAATCTAAAAAAATTATTGCTGTAATTTAAAATCATTCATATATCTCAATGCCAATCTTTAGTTTGGCTTATAAAGAAAGGGCCATCTGAGTAGAATTTCAGGTTTGCATTATCAGTTAAATCAGAAGTAAATGACACAAAACAAGAAGGTATACAATGGATAGTATGATGAAGACTTTAGAAAACCAAACACAGTTTTTATTTGTGCAGTCCCAACCCAGGACATTTTGTTCGTAGGGAACAAATTCATGGCCCTTGTTAACTTTCCATTCTCAACATTTGTACTCCTCTTTTCTGAACTCTGCTGCGACCACACTGAGTCCATGAAGTTGCCTCCAAATGCTCTGATCTTTCATACCAAGTGCTCCTGGATTTTGAAATGGAATTTCCATTACCCAGAACATCATTCTGCCCTCCATTCTCACTCCTAGACAATTGTCTTGAAGCTTTATTTCTATTTGAGAGTATGGAAAACATGATTTATCTCAAGGTCTAGTTGAAGTAAACCAAAATAGATCCAGACAATAATTCTTTTAGAAAAGGAGAATAATAATATGCTTAGCAACATTTGAGGAAGCGACCAATGGGAAAGTAAATTTGATTTTCATTTTTTTAAATGATTATCATTTGATGGATCATTGACAGGGAAAGATGTTTCTAGGAGAGAAATACTCCAGATCAGTGATAACACTGAAGACTGGAAGACATGAATAGAATCTGGGGTTCAAGTTATTATAAAATAAGAACTCATATCAAGTGGGTAAAATAGGCCATGTTCTAGAATATGTTGAAAGAAATTCTGAGGAAAACAAATATAAATCGATTAAATACTTCAAAGGATTAAATATGAAAAGTTGCACCTCCAGAGAGAGAAACTGACCAAGAGAAAAAAGCAGCCAAATATGCTGTTAGACTATACCATAAAAATTAACTTTATTTATCATTGCGATGTGTTAGGACTCTTCACACTACTTTGTAAGGGAAACAAATCACTTAATTCTCATAAAAATTATACAAATAGAATCCCACCTTTGTCATGTTTTCACAGATGAAAAAACAAACTGAGCTTAGAGACCCAAAAGTCACTTAACCAGTAAGACAAACAATTAACATGAATATATATACACACACACGTATATATAGATAGATATATATGACAAGTTAAGAAACTTTAAGTGGTAGTCTCATTATTTCTACAAATTAGTTTTGCAATCTTATACAACCAGTTAAGCTAAATGTGCATTATTTACTTTTTCTGTGTGTTAATCACTACTTGATGTTTTTAAATAACATTCAACTACATCAACCTATAGCTCTGTCTTCCTTTTGACCTGTTCTTATTGAATTTATTTGCAAAAGGGTAGCCTAAGTAACATTTCCATATTTCAAGAGCACAAAGAACTAGGCAAAACTCAGATAAAAGTTAATTATAAAATCATTATAGAGCCGGCGCCGTGGCTCAATAGGCTAATCCTCCACCTTGCGGCGCCGGCACACCGGGTTCTAGTCCCGGTTGGGGCGCCGGATTCTGTCCCGATTGCCCCTCTTCCAGGCCAGCTCTCTGCTGTGGCCAGGGAGTGCAGTGGAGGATGGCCCAGGTGCTTGGGCCCTGCACCCCATGGGAGACCAGGAAAAGCACCTGGATCCTGGCTCCTGCCATCGGATCAGCGCGGTGCGCCGGCTGCAGCGGCGGCCATTGGAGGGTGAACCAACGGCAAAGGAAGACCTTTCTCTCTGTCTCTCTCTCTCACTGTCCACTCTGCCTGTCAAAAAAAAAAAAAAAAAAAAAAAAAAAAATCATTATAGACAAGCATAAAAGAAGACTTTGCTCACAATCACATAATCTTGGTTACTCCCTAGTGGAGCATCATCAATTTTAAATGTACTCTGGGATTATTTTTTGATTTATGCAGCCCTTACCTATGCTTCTTTCATATAAAACAACAAATGAAGTAGTCAAGGGTAGGACTGGCAATTTTACAATTACTAAACAGTCCACTATACAAGTAATGTTTATTTACTATGTATAAAATGCTGGTAATAAGTGACAATATCTCATTTAATGATCAAAATATTTCATCAACATAATTATTAGCTTCTTCATTTTACACACAGGGAAAAAGTGGCTCAAATATGAATTATTTGCCCAGGAGCACTGTTGTAGATCAAATCATTCCTCCCTTTAAATTAATGTGTTTAAGCCTTAGTCCTCAAGGTGACTACAAAGACTTTAAAGAGTTATTAATGAATGTTATATGAAGTCGTAAGGATGGAATCCTAATGGCATAAGACTGCTGTTCTTGTAAGAAGAAAAAGACACAAGAGTTGTACACACACAGAGGCAAGGCCAGGAAAGGATATGGTAAGTAGGCATCCATCAGCAAGCCAAGAAGAGAGTTCTCACAGACTTTTGGGCAATCCTATCAGGCTTTTGATATTGGACTGCTGGTCTTCAGAACTGTGCAAAAATAAATTTTTGGTTTTTTAGACTACCACTCCATGGTATTTTGTTATGGTAGCCCTGGAAAACTAATACAGTCACACAAATGATAAACATGAAGCACATTGAAATTGTATTGAACACAACCCTATTTGACTCTAAACCCTCTTTACTACTCCAAGTTCATGTTGAAAGAATGGATAAACCCTCTGCATAGTGGTAAATTATGATCAGTTCAGGAAATAGGAAATATTCAAAATGCCTGTTATTCAAAGGAGCAAGGATCTCCATTTGTGTTGCTCCAAAGATAGTAAGAGTGAAAACACAGTTGTCAACTAAATTAAAAAGTGTGGCCAGAGCTGTAGCATAGCAGGTAAAGCCTCCATTTGCAGTGCTGGCATCTTATATGGGTGCTGGTTCAAATCCTGGCTGCTCCACTTCTGATCCAGCTCTTGGCTATGGCCTGGGAAAGCAGTGGAATGTGGCCCAAATGCTTGGGTCCCTGCACCCACGTGGAAGACCCTGAAGAAACTTACCTCTAGGCTGGCGCCCTGGCTCAATAGGCTAATCCTCCGCCTGTGGCACCGGCACACTGGGTCCTAGTCCTGGTCAGGGGGCCAGATTCTGTCCTGGTTGCCCCCTTCCAGTCCAGCTCTCTGCTATGGCACGGGAGTGCAGAGGAGGATGGCCCAGGTCCTTGGGCCCTGCACCCGCATGGGAGTCCAGGAGAAGCACCTGGCTCCTGGCTTCGGATCAGTGCAGTGCGCCAGCCACAGCGCTTTGGCCGCAGCGGCCATTGGAGAGTGAACCAACGGTAAAGGAAGACCTTTCTCTCTCTCTCTCTCTCTCTCACTGTCCACTCTGCCTGTCAAAAAAAAAAAAAAAAAAAAAAAAAAAAAAGAGAGAGAGAGAGAGAGAGAGAGGTAGAGGAAAAAAAAACCTACCTCTGGACTTCGGATCAGTGCAACTCTGGCATTGCAGCCATCTGGGGAGTGAACCAGCCGATGGAAGTCCTCTCTCTCTCTCTCTCTCTCTCTCTCTCGCTGCCTCTGCCTCTCTGTAACTCAGCCTTTCAAATAAGTAAATCTTTAAAAAACAAATAAACAAAAGATGTTTGCAATAGTGTTTTAGAAGCCTAATTCCTAAGTCTTAGAATTATTATTTCAATGGTTAAATATAACAGAGGAGAAACATTTAATGTAAAAATATAAATAGTTGAACAGGTACAGAATGGTGAAGAAAATATATGTTGGCTTTGATTTTCATTTTCTTTTCCATATAAAAATTCAATATACCATATATAGTAGAATAATGAACAGTTTGTAAAAAGTAAAATTGCTATGGATTCCATGTATTAAAGGATTTATCTTAGAAGTGAACTTTTGCCATTATAGCACATTATAAGCTTTCAAAAACTCTATCAGGGCCAGGTTTCTGCTCACAAAGTATATTATAGACAAAGAGGATGCAAAGGAAAATAAATTCCAGAAATGAGAATTGGAGAAAAAATACTATTGAGAAACCATGACTGAAAATTTATTTTCCAGAAAGAATAGTGAATTAATGAAGCAGGATTTTATTTGTATGGCCCAACTAAATTGTTGAATTCATTCACATCTTAGGTCAAACACTTTAATATGTTAATTTATTTAGTATAAATTTATCTTCAATATTATATTTCTAGGCTAAAAATAGCCTAAAGTACAATTAGTTCTCTTTTGTAGTATCCAGTATTGAACATATAAACCAAATAAGACCGACTTAAAACTTTTGATATCAGAAATATTCATGGGGTCGGCTCCATGGCTCACTTGATTAATCTTCCTCCTGCGGCCCCGGCATCCCATATGGGCACCAGTTCTAGTCCCGGTTGCTCCTCTTCCAGTCCAGCTCCCTGATGTGGCCTGGGAGGGCAGTGGAGGATGGCCCAAGTGCTTGGGTTCCAGCATCCATGTGGGAGACCAGAAAGAGGCACCTGGCTCCTGACTTCGGATCGGGGCAGCACTGACCATGGTGGCCATTTGGGGAGTGAACCAACGAAAGGAAGACCTTTCTCTCTGTCTCTCTCTCACTGTCTATAACTCTACCTGTCAAATAAATTAAAAAAAGAAATATTCATAAAATCATTGGGTGAACAAGTTACTGGTTAACTCACATGGAGCCAGGCAAATTGGATTCAACCACTCTCTCAGTAGCATGAACTGGTAGGCTTCAAACCCAGGGGAACAGATAGTACAATTTGGATCTAAAGACATAGAGAATTTTCTCTGACTCAAGAATTTTCTCTGACATTGTCTTGTTCTATGTAGGTCTTCCTTCTACTAGTTGGATAAAGCTCTTTCACCTTAGGTATCAATCTATTTTAGTTTACTGATTAAAATGTTAACTCATCCAAAACCACCCTTGCAGAAACATCCTAAAAATGTTTGATTGCATATGTGGGGACCCACTGTCAAAGCCAAGTAGACATAGTATTAATCTTCACATGGTCTTTCTTATAGCTACAGGGTTTGTCTTATCTATTACTAACATGTGTTCGTTGTATTTTCATGGGATAGTTAGAGCACATAGGTTAAAACATGCTTATTTTCTCTTCATTTAAAGTAATTGGAAGTGTAAGAATTTGAGTTTTGCACTGGCTAGCTTTAAGAAAAGAGTCCTAGACTCTTGTGAAGAAGAAACACAGGGATCAGTGTCTCTGAGCCATCTGTGGCTCATTCTTGTCTTCAGGCCTTCAGCTTTCTAGACAATTTGTATTCTGATGATGACGCACCTTGTATTGCGAATGCTGCTCAACCGCATGTTGATAGCTGAATAGTAGATGGGCCCTTATGCTTCCTATGATAGCACAAACATTTAATATTGTTGCAACAGCTGGCTTAAAAATCCCAGCTAAAAAATAGTACTCTACATTCCTAAATTCTTCTTGATCTTCATAATTTAGTAAGGCAGTCTGCTACTAAATGTAACTGTCCCCAGGAAGCAATAACTTCCTCTTATCAGTTGTTTGGTTTTGGTCGGGAAGAAAGCACTGAGTAAGTTATACAAATCTTTTTTTTTTTTTTTTTTTTTTTTGACAGGCAGAGTGGATAGTGAGAGAGCGAGACAGAGAGAAAGGTCTTCCTTTACCGTTGGTTCACCCTCCAATGGCCGCCACGGCCAGTACACCGCGCTGATCCGAAGCCAGGAGCCAGGTGCTTCTCCTGGTCTCCGATGTGGGTGCAGGGTCCAAGGACTTGGGCCATCCTCCACAGCACTCCCGGGCCAGAGTGGAGAGTTGGACTGGAAGAGGAGCAACCGCAACATTATCCAGCACTCCGACTGGGACTAGAACCCCGTGTGCTGGCACCGCAGGTGGAGGATTAGCCTATTGAGCTGTGGCACCGGCCAAATCTGTTTAGGTAAGTAGAAATTATCCTGATGTTTGTTTTCTTTCCCCTTTATTGACAAATTTAGGCCAGTCTGTTGGTATACTCTTCAAAAGCATGCCTAGAATGTTCAAACTTAATTATGATTCAACCTCCTTCTGTCATTTGATTGACATGGTCCTTGATTTTAAGGATAAAGACTGCTTAGGGCCGGCGCCTTGGCTCAATAGGCTAATCCTCCACCTTGCGGTGCCGGCACACCAGGTTCTAGTCCCGGTCAGGGTGCCGGATTCTGTCCCGATTGCCCCTCTTCCAGGCCAGCTCTCTGCTGTGGCCAGGGAGTGCAGTGGAGGGTGGCCCAAGTGTTTGGGCCCTGCACCCCATGGGAGACCAGGAGAAGCACCTGGCTCCTGCCATCGGATCAGTGCCATGCGCAGGCCACAGCGCACCAGCCGCGGTGGCCATTGGAGGGTGAACCAACGGCAAAGGAAGACCTTTCTCTCTCTCTCTCACTGTCCACTCTGCCTGTCAAAAATAAAAAAAAAAGAGAGACTGCTTAGCTGATTTCATTGATTATTGAGTCTCCCTGTGGGGCCCACACACCTGTGAATAAAAGGATTATATCTGTTTTCAAATATTCCTTTGGAATAGGCATTTGCTGTTGGGCTGAGGGCACTGTTTGGGATGTCCACATCCCATATTGTAGTGCCTAGGTTTAAGTACAGCTCACCATCCAAGAGCAGCTTCCTGTTGATGCACAGCAGGTGATTTCTCGAGTATTTGTAACGTATTGAATTTGGTCCCACATAATTCAGAACTATCATGGGCCTTTGGAGAATGAGCTAGCAGATGGAAAATTTCTATCTTTCAGCATCTCTCCCATCCTTCCTTATGTATTTATCTGCCTTTCAAATAAGTAAAATATATGTGTACATTTAAAATTTCCAGGGCCAACATTGTGGCACAGCAGGTGCCAGTTTGAGACCTAGCTGCTCCACTTCTGATCCAGCTCTCTGCCAATGACCTGGGAAAGCTGTGGAAAATGGTCTAAGTGCTTGGGTACCTGCACCCACATGGGAGACCTGGAAGAAGTCCAGGTTCCTGGCTTCTGTGTGGCCCAGCCCTGACCATTGTGGCCATTTGGGGGTGAACCACTGGATGGAAGATACCTCTTTCTCTCCATCTCTCCTCTCTCTCTGGAACTTTGCCTTTCAAGTGTATAAAAATAAATCTTTAAAAAATACATATAAGATTTCCTTTGTCCTTTCTGCAGTTAGACCTTTCAGTCAAAAACTGTGAGCTGAGATGATTTCAAAAGGAAGCTAAATAGAACACATTCATTTTATGGCAATGGAGAGGCCATAGTGACCTAGGCACCCATGAAGGGAGGAAGAGCAATAATGAGATTATCTTTTTTTTTTTTTTTTTTTTTAAACAGGCAGAGTGCACAGTGAGAGAGAGAGACAGAGAGAAAGGTCTTCCTTTGCCGTTGGTTCACCCTCCAATGGCCACCGCGGCCAGTGCGCTGCTGCTGGTGCACCGCGCTGATCCGAAGGCAGGAGCCAGGTGCTTATCCTGGTCTCCCATGGGGTGCAGGGCCCAAGAACTTGGGCCATCCTCCACTGCACTCCCTGGCCACAGCAGAGAGCTGGCCTGGAAGAAGGGCAACCAGGACAGAATCCGGTGCCCCGACCGAGACTAGAACCCGGTGTGCCGGTGCCACTAGGCGGAGGATGAGCCTATTGAGGCACGGCGCCAGCCCAAGATTATCTTTCAAACTCGTTCCTTGGAGTCATTCTCACAAAGGTAATGACTAGTATGGCTTTCACAAACTATTGCAAGCAAGAATATTAAATTCAACTGACTATCAGATGTACCATTTCCTGCCAAATAAACTTGAATTACATTTAAGTACCATTCCTCTTAATCTTTCTGGGAAGTCTACTACAGACAGCAAAGGTTAGTCAGTGTTTTTCTACCTACCACCTGTGTGAACCATCAGGCTGTTTCCTCCATTCACTTTTTCTGTAACACTTATTCAACCATTCCATGGCACAGATGAATCCAAACTTGCTCGTGATATGGCTTCCACTAAGCAGCTCCTCCAAAAGTGAAGATTAAGCACAACTGTCGTAACTGTACTAGAGATCCTAAAGCTTACTGGTGAACAAAGACTGTATTGGAGGAAATGACAAGCTAAGTTCCCTGACTGATGTGGGTTTCGCTTGAGATGAATTCTAAGGTACAAACTCAAGAGAATTTGGCCTACCTCTGTTAGAGTAAACGGAGTGGCTCCTGGGGTGGTGTACTCATGGGAGATTTTACCAGAAGTCAAGAAATGTGTTTAGGAGCACGTGGTAGAAATATACAGGATCATTCCTCTAGAAGTGCCTGACTCTTCTACATGATTTATGAGCAAGATTCTGATTTCCTTTACTTCCATACTGTTTTCTTCACAAATATTTGTATATCTGACAAACTGGAAAGGAAGAGATAGTGTTTACCTCCAAAGTGGAGGACAGGTTTGCTTACAGTCCTGGGAAAAAGAGGTATCATATCATCCTACTTGGGAGAAAACAGTACCTGCATGTTGCCCATTATGGGAGATTGGCTGTCATGAAGAGCTTCTCCCACGGAATGTAGTTCATGTCATGTTCAGGAGCCATCGGCTCTCTGTGTCACGGATTAAGGAGGCCGCTGAAGGAAAAACTGATACTTTTGCCTCCTGCTGTCACTGTAACACACTCTAACCAAGAAGTCTTGTGCTCTTCCTCATGAAATTACGGCAGACTGAATTCTGAGCTTCCAAGCAGGGTAAGATCTCAGACTCTTTGGGGCTCTAGAAACTCCTCCTCCTTTCTCCCAGTGAATCCTTTTGTATTTTATTTACCTTTGAAGATTTCCTTTAATCCATGTATCACCACACAACTGTGCAAATATGCCTTTTGTAATTTTTTCAACTAAAATTGGGGTGGGAAAGGGCATTTGACCTAAAAGTTGAGTTGCCGCTAAGGACACCCACTTTGCATGTTGAACTGTGTGGGTTCAATACTGGCCTCCAGCTCCTGATATCATTCTCTTGTTAATGAACACCCTGGTATGCAGTGGTGATGGCTCAAGTAATTGGGTTATTGCCACCCATGTGGGAGACCAGGGTTGAGTTCCCAGCACCTGGTTGCAGCCATTGAGGAGTGATTCAGTGAATGGGAGTGTTTTCTCTCTGTCTCTCTCTCTCTCCCCCAACTCTATCTCATATTTTTAAAAATAAATAAGAATTTAGAAATATTTTAACAAATATGGTAGTATAATGGAACTGTTAAGAAACACTTTTTTGGTTCACCTCCTTTTCTCATAATTAAATACAGTGGCTAAAAGAACGTGAACAAATTTTTTTAACATTTATTTGTTTGAAAGTCAGGATTACAGAGGTAGAAACAGAGAGAGAGAACCTTCCAGCTCTTGTTCAATCCTCAGGTGACTACAACAGCCGGCACTGTACCAAGCCAAAGCCAGGAGCCAGGAGCTTCTTTCCAATTTCCCACATGCTCTGCTATGTGAGTAGCAGGGGTCCAAGCATTTGGATCACCTTCTACTGCTTTTCTCGGCCATTATTAGAGTCGGATAGGAAATGGAGCAGTTGAGACATGAACTAGCACCCATATAGGATGCCAGTGTTGCTTGCTACACCACAATGCCAGCTCCAATGAATGAAATTTTAATATTAAAAATAGATGAATGCATCTCATTAATTAAACAAAAATACTGTGTGTTTTTAACCTTCAATGTAGCAAGAATAAAGGAAACTATTCATCTTAAGAAGAATTGTAATACACTTTATTATTCAGTATGGGTAGGCTTGTAAAATCTTATAAAATGTGAATTCCATTTTGATAATCTCAAGGTTATAGATAACTGATGCTACTTCGGTGAAATAAATATACACAGTAATTGTCATCACAATTCACTTGAACATACGAGAAAACACATTTTAATTACATTTTGATAAGCATACAGGCAGTATAAAATAGTAAATTACTTTTGAAAAGTTTTCACTGAATTTAGTCATTTCATTAATATGACTAGAAGTTTTTTTAATTAATCTACATAGAAAATACATTATACGGGGTCGGTGCCGTGGCTCACTTGGTTAATCCTCCGCCTGTGACACCGGCATCCAATATGCGTGCCGGGTTCTCGTCCCTGTTGCTCCTCTTCCAGTCCAGCTCTCTACTGTGGCCCGGGAAGACAGTGGAGGATGGCCCAAGTGCTTGGGCCCCTGCACCTGCATGGGAGACCAGGAGGAAGCACCTGGCTCCTGGCTTCGGATGGGCACCGTGCCGACCGTGGTGGCCATTTGGGGGGTGAACCAATGGAAGGAAGACCTTTCTCTCAGTCTCTCTCTCACTGTCTATGACTCTACCTGTCAAATAAAAAAAAAAGAAAATGCATTCTACACTATAGAATGCTTTTTTCTTGAAAGATTTATTTATGTTTTTGAAAAGTAGCATAGAAACAGAGACACAGAGAGAGAGAAAGAGAGATCTCTCATCTGATGGCTTACTTACTGAGTGGTCACAACAGCCAAGGGTAGGCCAGGCCAAAGCCAAAGGAGACAACAGTTCTTTCCTGTTCTCCTATGTGGGTGACAGGGAGCCAAGAACTTGGGCCATTATCCGCTATCTTCCCAGGTACATTAGTAGGGAGCTAGATTGGAAGCAGGGTGGCTAGACTCAAACTAGCACTTGATATGGGATACCCACTGTGTAACAACTATGGCCATAAGAATGTTTGTGTTTCAACTATAGAAAATTCACATACTTTTGTACATCTAATATCTTAGTTCTTAAATTTATTGCTTCAGGAATTGTGTCATTTTGTAAAAACAGATATTCTTCATGCATCCCACCAATCCATTGGAATCATTTATTCCAATCAGAGTTCTTTAACTACAAAAACAATCATGAAGGAGCTTAGTATTTTTAATATTTATTTATTTATTTGAGAGAGAGAGAGGGAGTGAGGCCTTCTATCCACTGGTTTACCTCCCAACTGGCTGAGCTAACAAGTCAGGAGCCAGGAGCTTCTTCCAGTTCTCCCATGTGGTTGGGTGGTGCCCAAACGCTTGGTCCATCTTCCACTGCTTTTCTCAGGCCAGTAGCAGCAAGCTGGATCCAAAGTGGAGCAATCAAGACATGAACTGGCACTCATATGGATGCCAGAATGACAGGTAGGGGCTTTACCCACTACACCACAATAGTGGCCCCCATGAAGGAGCTTTTTAATGTCGAAATTCACAGTCCACTTTCTAGGTTGATATTCTGCTTTACCGCATGCCCTTTATTTATCAGTGTTCATTTGGCCTTTATTATAAGCATATATTACCACAAACTTTTACTCCTTTGAAGTCTTGGGCTTCTCCTCATAACCTCTTCTTTAAAGTTTTGTACCACTTGTCTGACAATTTTTAAAAGAGAGAATATCACTGTAAATTATTTTAAAAATAGAACTCTTCTCCAGCCTTTGAACCATTCCATGGGTAAACTTTAAGACCAAGTTCATTAAATGGCTTGCCTTTAAAAGGGGACATTTACTGAAGTCTGGTGGGGAAATTGGAAAATGAGCTA
This sequence comes from Oryctolagus cuniculus, assembly GCF_964237555.1. Classification (NCBI taxonomy): domain Eukaryota; kingdom Metazoa; phylum Chordata; class Mammalia; order Lagomorpha; family Leporidae; genus Oryctolagus; species Oryctolagus cuniculus. The sequence goes on along the minus strand of NC_091436.1, from coordinate 76,286,114 downwards.
GGGGAAATCTGGAACTTTTCTCCAGGTTTAGTTTCCTGGAATACTGTCTTACTACATCTGTTAATTCAGTTTTTTTTTTTTTCTTGGAGCACATCCCTTTAGGCTTTCTGTATTTACGAGATCTATTGACTTTTGAAAAATTTATTTATTTAGTTAGTTATTTGAGAGGCAGAGTCACAGGGTTGGTGGGGGGCGGGGAGAGGTCTTCCATCTGCTGGTTCACTCCCCAAATGGATGCAACCACTGAGCCAATCTGAAGGCAGGAGCTTCTTCCAGGTCTCCCATGTAGGTGCAGGTGCCCAAGCACTTGTGCCATCTTTGACTGCTTTCCCGGGCCATTAACAGAGAGCTGGAGAAAAAGAGGAGCAGCCAGGTCTCAAATCAGCACCCACATGGGATGCAGGTGCAGCAGGCAAAGGCTTAACCTACTATGCCACAGCACCGGCCCCAAGGTCCATTGACTTTTAAGGCACAGCTTCCTCTAAGGACTGATCTTTGCTCTGTTTTGCCCCCGGCTTCCTCTTTTGTATTCCCAGGCAGTGTCTATCGGTGTCCTTCCACCTGAGTGTTCGCCACTCTGTGCACATTGGGACATGCACTGGGTTTCTTTTCTTCTGTGGTTCTCACAGGATATGTTGGTTCCTCACATCCTTCACTTCAAACAGTATGCTATTTTTCATCGGTCTATCATAATTTGTTTTGTAGCCATAGCTCCTTTCTTCTTTCATGAAGAGAAAGCTTATCTCTTTTTTCTTGACAGTTGGCCTCATGGAAATAGAAGACTAAAAGTGTTCTAACATAATCATTTTTAATGAGAAACTGCTTGCTTTAGAGGGAACATTTCATTACTTCTGGAGGTTGAAGAACTGAATAATTTTGAAAGCCATATGGACAGTCAAAGAAAGGAATCATTATCTTTAGATAAGCCTCTACCAAATAATATTAGCCACTACAGAAAATGACCACACTGCTAATTTTTAATTAAAGTTGAAAGGAGATGATTTCAATTATCATGTTGTCCTGCCCTTGTCAACTTTTTCTAGAATAGCAGACCTAAGAAATAAAATAAATTAGGGGAGAGATGGTTAAAGGGAGAACTAAAATTCTTTATATGCTGAGAAAGTCCACTATTAAAAAGGAGAAAGTTTCTTCAACTACCAGCTTCATCTGCTTTATTGATTGCATAGTTTATTCTCTAGGAAGAATTGCTTTCTTCTCTAGAATGATAATGCCCAATGAGTCCAAAGGACAATTTGGATGATTTTTTGTGTGTGCAATAGTTTCATTAATATCATTTCTTCTTGATTCTAGTGTTTTCCATATGTTAGCTTGTATTTTATGTTTAGGGTTCTGTGATCAAACACTAAATTTTATTAACAAGTATTTTCATAGTGTGGACTTAGGGGAGACACAAATAATTATATCTCAACAGAATCTTGCTAAAATAAGCCATGTTCCACACAAACAGTTGTTATAAATTTGTTGTTTTTGTAATTAATTGGAAAGAAATCCCAGGTGTTAATAATATGGCAAAGCTTTGAGATAAACACAAAACAATTAAATAGTTTCATAAGGTCAATTGTATTAGCAATAAAAACAGAACAGTCATTAATTTTCTGCTGACACACCAAGATTCTGTCCACGCACAACACGAATCTGTTTACACCTTGGCAGATGGTTCCTCAGTGGTAAACAGGAGGATAATACATTTATAAAGGAATTTGCAAAACTAAACAAAGCAAAACAAAAATATATCATGAGAGGGATTTTATGGTTTCTTCTAATGGAGTGTTGACTTTTGCAAATAAATATCAAGAAAGTTTCTGATTAGAAACAAAACTTGAAATTAAGTGAACACTGAAAATAAAATAATGGACATAAATAAAATTCTGCTCTGTGGCCTCTGACACATATTACACTTATTGGACTAGAGGCATAAATTCCTATTTTCTATATAATCCATTATTTTTTAAGAAAATCAAGAGTTAATAAAACACAAGCAAAATCCTGCCATTTCAGCCCAGGAGAGCAGTAGGATGAGGCACAAGCTAAGGAGAAACTCCTCTGACCACAGAGAATGGGATAAGATGTCTTTCTAGTTTGCTGAATGTCACTTTTCAGGCACTGCTGAGTTGGCCTTGAACAGCCATGAACATCTCATCTCCCTTGGTACCCTTCCTTTCCTCTTTCTTATTTTTATACTGTTCTTGCATGAACCCTCTCCTTTTATGCGTGTTGGACAGTTCTCTGTGCAAACTTTTTGCATTCTTCCCAGTGGAGCACTCATAGGATGAGGCTCTCTTACCAGCAGAGACTCCCCTTATCCCATTGCTATACTTTGAAGGGTCTCTTCCCCTGGATTTTGGGATGGAACCTGAAAGATCCAGGGAAATGAAGGGGTTAAAGAACACATAAAGTCCCACTGGTGGGATGGAGCTTTATAGGTAATTTCAACACCTGCCATAAGCTTTGAATCTCTATGCCCTTAAAACTTTTCTGAGTAAAATTAAAAGTCTGAAAGTAGGAACTAAACGACAAATGAACTTAGAGAGCTACAATGCCAGATACTGAGATCCTTTTCATTGATTCAGGATGGACATAATTTTTTTTCACAAAACTGAAAAAGCTCCATAGCTAAAACAAAATTAGTTTCAAATTTGTCTTCCAATGGCTTTTTGAAGTAGAGAATACAGTCAGAGTTCAAGCTTCAAAATAAACAAAACAATTTAGAAGTGGAAATTCTCTCTCACTGACCTCTTCTTGGAGGAAATCCGTATTACCTATTTCCAAAAAAGGTTTTTAAAGATAGAAATAAAGGCATGGTTTTTGAAGCTCTATAGCATTTACATACACAATGGTAATGTTTGTTGACTCCATAATAAGGACAAACACTATCACTTCATATGAACAGCCATTGAGTTAGAATGGAGTCCTGTGGAAATATCCAAAAAGGTCTACCAGAATATTTAATCTACCCATCACATCTCCTAACCCAGATTCCTGATTGCTTCCCTTGTTTTTACTTCTGTCTTAATATAACAGTTGCTTAATAGAAGGAGGAGTGTGGGATTCCGTCAGGTGCTCAATCTTCAACTGTCACTGTGGTGACAAGTTAGTCATGGTATCACTTTGCTTCCATTTCTCCATCTGTGATATGGAAAGACTAGAAAGCTGTTATTACTTTACAGGCAATAAGAAGTGGATAGGAAAATATTTTAAGTTGCTTAGGAGACATATGTTACATAAATACCTTGTACTGTATAATCATGTTTAAAACTGGAATAGAAGATAACTCAAGATGGGAATCTTGACTATCATCCCCACATCATAGCTCTTACATTTGAGGAGGAATGAAAAGTCTTCCCTTCAAAGTTATTAAAGGCTGAAGAATTGATATCAAGTATCCACTCTGAGAAGCGGAAACTTCTGAAGAATGTGAACTTTCCTAGTGCTCACTATTTCTGACATCTTACTTAAGTCCTGCTATTAGCCATATCTTCAGAAAAATCATGTGGACAGAACAGAATATAAATAAACAGGAATGAAAGTCAAAGTTTGTACTATTTTTGAAATCTGAGCCAGATATAGGTGTCATTTCACAAATAGTGCAGGGAGGATTAACAGTAACTTGGTAACAGATATAGGAAATTAGAAATAGAGAATCTAAGATAAAGAGCAAGTTCTCCATATAAAACAGAAAAATAACAAATGTATAATAACTTAATTGTCATTCCAACATTTATTTGCCCACTTAGAAATTACATTTTTGAAACAATAACACAAGGAATGGATCATTATTGTATTATTCACCACAATAGGGAAAATTACCTTACCCTGTAACCAAAAATAAATGACATCACAGTGGTGATGGGGCTTTAAGGAACTGCCATCTCATCACCTTTATGAAAATAAGTGTTTTCATAAACCTTAGAACAAGTTAAATCTCTAGTCATTTTATTGGGCAACATAAGGCTCTAAAATATTCTTTTTTTTTAAGATTTATTTGCTTATTTGAAAGTCAAAGTTACACAGAGAGAGAAGGAGAGGCAGAGAGATAGAGAGAGAGAGGGATGTCTTCCATCTGATGGTTCACTTCCCAATTGGCCGCAACAGCCAGAGCTGAGCCAATCCGAAGCCAGGAGACAGGAGATTCTTCCGGGTCTCCCACGTGGGTGCAAGGGCCCAAGCACTTGGGCTATCTTCTACTGCTTTCCCACGCCATAGCAGAGAGCTGGATCGGAAGTGGAGCAGCCGGGTCTCGAACTGGCATCCATATGGGATGCAGGCGCTTCAGGCTAGGGCATTAACCAGCTGTGCTACAGCACCAGCCCCTCTACAATATTCTTAATTGGGGGGTGTATATGTCTGTGGGGTGTGTGTGTGTTTATAATACTCACTTCTAAAAAGATAACACTACATCATATTAGAAGGTTTTTTTTTTTTTTTTTTTTTTTTTTTTTGGACAGGCAGAGTGCACAGTGAGAGAGACAGAGAGAAAGGTCTTCCTTTTGCCATTGGTTCACCCTCCAATGGCCGCTGCGGCCGGCGTGCTGCGGCCGGCACACCGCACCTATCCGAAGGCAGGAGCCAGGTGCTTATCCTGGTCTCCCATGGGGTGCAGGGCCCAAGCACTTGAGCCATCCTCCACTGTACTCCCTGGCCATAGCAGAGAGCTGGCCTGGAAGAGGGGCAACCAGGACAGAATCCGGCGCCCCGACTGGGACTAGAACCTGGTGTGCCAGCGCCGCAAGGCAGAGGATTAGCCTAGTGAGCTGCGGTGCCGGCCAGAAGCTTATTTCTAAACTAAGCACTCTTGGTTATAAAAAGAGATTAGTCTTAACAAAGTTAGTGTTATTCAAACTACATTTTCTCTCAGTGAAAAGTATGCCAGATCTTTAATCTGCCACTCCAGCACACTTCAGAGAACAGGCTAACAGTGAGGTAGTTAGGATGACTAAGTAATTAATAAGGAATGGATCTGCCATTCGCTGCAACAGCTGCGGAGGGTAGTTTCAAATCACGCCAGCAAGCATGCTAATACAGATGCAGACACTGGCTTTTCCCAGTGGTACTGCTTCATGTGCACTGGGGTAGCCCTTGGCTGCCAGATATTTTCATGCTGTTGGCCGTTTTAAATGCATAGAATAAAGCATCCGTGATAAGTCCAGTAGGCTACCATAGAGAGCATGCCATTTTGTTACCTCCTGTCCGAGCATTCTTTGATTGTGATCCTGCCCAAAATCTTCATTTGCTTCCTAGAGAAAGAAAATACAATACAGAACTTGGTTGTCTCAACTCTAAAAGCAATCAAGTACCCTGATACCAGACAAAGGAGCTCACATTCTCAGAGCATGTCTGCTCTTTCATCATCTCAGTTCCCTTGTTGCCATGGTCACCTCTCAGCACAAGAGAATGCCCCAGTAACATCCCTTTGATGTTGTGTTCCTCTTTCCAGTCTATTTCCTTGTCTAGGCTTTGTGTTTCTCCCACTCCCAGCACCACTTCTCTCCACTTCTGACACAGGCTGGCAAGAAGAAAGACATTGAAGATGCTAATAATTATGCTTAGAAATGCAGTCTGAGACTAAGTTCTCTGTCTCTCTAGAAGTATTGCTTGTATAGCAACAAAGAGAAAGTGAGGTCCTATACCATGTTTGTCATGCATTATGGATCCAAATTCTTTTTACAGGTCCTACATGAAGGTGGCCAGTGCCAACTGGTCTGTAAGTTATATCTGTAATCTTGATTGTAGAGAGAAAACAATTTGGTAGTACTGTATCAGTGAAGGGCATTATACTGTTCAAACTAGGGCTTGTTCTTGAAATTAACCTGTAGAACTAATGGAAGAGAGGATATTTCACAATAAACCTCAGTTTCAAATATACATAATCGGCCGGCGCCATGGCTCACTTGGCTAACCCTCCACCTGGAGTGCTGGCACTCTGGATTCTAGTCCCGGTTGGGGTACTGGATTCTGTCCCGGTTGCTCCTCTTCCAGTCCAGCTCTCTGCTGTGGAGGATGGCCCAGGTCCTTGGGCTCTGCACCCACATGGGAGACCAGGAGGAAGCACCTGGCTCCTGGCTTCAGATCGGCGCAGCGCGCCAGCCATAGCCGCCATTTGTGGGGTGAACCAACAGAAAAGGAAGACCTTTCTCTCTGTCTCTCTCTCTCTCTCACTGTCTAACTCTGCCTGTCAAAAAAAAAAAAAAAAAATATATATATATATATACATAGTCCCTTTTGTATTGAGATTTATATGTTCTTTCAGGCACAGACAGACATATGCACATCTTAAGAGTTTAGTATATTTAGTGTCATGTAAGAGGTTATGTAGGATGACCGCAGAGTGAGAGACAACCCTCAGAAAACAGGATTAAAGGCTATGTGTGTCAATTGGTAAAGTCAACAACAGGAGTCACTGTGCACTTACTCCTCATGTAGGATCTCTATCCTTAATGCACTGTACATTGAGATTTAATGCTATAACGAGTACTCAAACAATATATTTCACTTTGTGTTTCTATGGGGGTGCAAACTGTTGAAATCCTTACTTAATGCATACTAAACTGATCCTCTGTAAAAAAAAAAAAAAAGAAAAAGAAAAAAAGAAAAAAAAAAGAAATTATCAATTCCCAACTTGACTCTCACTGGGATTAAACATGACAATAGGTCTGCTCTGATTTCATCATCATTTAAAAAAAATCATCTATTATTTTTCACTTTATGTTTCTGTGTGGGAGCAAACTGTTGAAATCCATACTTGATGTATACTAAGCTGATCTTCTGTATATTAAGATAATCAAAAATGAATCTTGATGTGAATGGAAGGGGAGAGGGAGTGGGAAAGGGGAGGGATGCGGGTGGGAGGGACGGTATGGGGGGGAAGCCATTGTAATCCATAAGTCGTACTTTGGAAATTTATATGCATTAAATAAAAGTTTAAAAAAAAAAAAAAGGCTATGTGTGAGTCTATCCTTAAAATTGTTCTGTTCCTTGCTACTTGGATATCACATGATCTCTAAAATGTTATTTGTCCAACTAAGCAAATTTTGTTTTGGTTGTTATTTTATCAGCATGTCTGTTTGGGCTGGCAAAGTGATAATCGTTAATGTTGTGGTATATTATCTGCTGTGCTCAGGTTTGATGTCTGATGCTGGTGCTTCTTTTTAAATAAATCATCCATTTTGCACTACTGCCATTTGATTGTGTTTGTGCCTGGAAGGCATTTTACAAACAGCATGCAGAAGTAAAAAGTAAATGAGATTTGCATATTTGCAAAGTCTTTGAAGTCTGCTGGTGAGTGTTTCTAAAGATTTATAGATACTATCTTTCTATATGTATAAAACTCTATATGTAAGAAGCATTTTCCCAAACCATTTAACATCAGAAAATTATGAAAATAAGACTTGTAAATATCTTGTCTTTATGTTTATGTTTAAGGAAAAAAGAGGTCATTCAACTTTTAGAAGATAGAATCTGATTTATGTACTTATATTTAACAATTCATAACATATTAACTCAAAGATTGAGATGGAAAGCGCTTTTCAAAGGATTGGATTCACTGTATTTATACTCAGGAAATAATAATAAGCAGTCTGGCTCAAATCAAATCTGGCTAAAATAAAACCTTTCCCTAAGAAGACTAAAGGTGCCTAAAATCATGATCTTTTGGACATGTGGTAAATTGTGAAAAATCAGTACTTTATGGACTGGAGAAAAACACCATTTATAGTTGTTGAAAATCAATTTTATCTTTTATGTCTTTGGTGAAGAAATATTCCTGATGCTAGAGAACTGGGCTTTCCAATTCCATTTCCTCCTTCTAGTTGTCATTTTTATTAATGCCGTGGCGGAACATCCATATACTCTTAGGGAGGCTCAGTGGAGGCGGCAATGTCTTCCGAATCTTTCATCTTTCTTCTGTAGCATAGTTTGGACACTAAAATATCAGACTCCAGAAAAAAAATTCACCTTCTTTCTCCCTTGCTCATCTATCCTTGAATTATTTCTTCTCATACCCAGACAAAATATGAATACATTTTTATATCTATCAGTTTGCAATTATTTGTATTCAACTATCCATGCTAATAACAATAGCCTTCCTTCCCTTACTGTAGGCGGCACTGGAAATGTTAACATTAAAGATACTCTTAAGATGTTTACTTAGTGCATTGATTTTCAACTGGGGTGATTTTGTCTCTTCAGAGGACCTTAAGCAATATCATTAGACAATAGTCTCTTGGAAGAAAAATCATATCTAGTTGAAACCACTGCTTTGGAGTGCAAATTAGTTCATAGCCAAAAGCTTCATTGCACATTATTAAACAAATGATTAAAACTTGTATTCAAAGAGAATCTGGATCTGGATCTCTATCCCTGTGCAGATCCTGTCAAAGTCTAATTTAAAAGTACAGTTTGTATTTTGAAAAACGGTAATGCTTTCATGGAAAATTCATTCATCAGTCACCACTATTGCAACTTGCATTTGCTCTGACCTAGTCTATGGAGTGTGCTACAAAAATGGTAAGAAGAGATGTACTATTCACTATGAACCTCAACTTCTTCAGCTATAAAATGAGAATAAAGACACCTAATTAACTTGGTCTAAAAATGGAAAAACAACATTGACAAAGGTGCTAACCATCTCACTTGCAGTGCATTATTATTTACTTAATTATCTACCTTTAATTGTCAGAAGACAAATGTCTAACTTTTTAAACCTATGAAATAATTAAACTGCTATTGGCATCTATTATACATTAATAAAGTTTCAAAATGTAAGAACCATCTTTATGAGAAAATCGTATTTTCTCCAATAATTGAAACAAAGTAGTACAATGTACAAAAACGCTCCTTAGTTTGGTTAGTTCTATGGAGTTGTATACAGTGGACATGAGTGTTAGATACTGGAAGCAACCTAGGTTGAATCTAGGTTGACTTTTTAGGTAGTGTATTACATCATATGAGCGTTATCCTACCTTCGACTTCTTTCTATAATCTTGGAGATTTTGCCAATTTGCCCTCATGGCCTCAGCAAATGAAAGTCATTAGGGATGCTGAGGAAAAGAAGTGAGGTAATAATATATTTTTAAGTTTGAGAATTGATTTGTGAACCTAGGTTTTTTTTTTTTTTTTTTTTTTTTTTTTGACAGGCAGAGTGGACAGTGAGAGAGAGAGACAGAGAGAAAGGTCTTCCTTTGCCGTTGGTTCACCCTCTAATGGCTGCCGCGGCCGGCGCACCGCGCTGATCTGATGGCAGGAGCCAGGAGCCAGGTGCTTTTCCTGGTCTCCCATGGGGTGCAGGGCCCAAGTACTTGGGCCATCCTCCACTGCACTCCCTGGCCACAGCAGAGGGCTGGCCTGGAAGAGGGGCAACCAGGACAGAATCCGGCGCCCCGACCGGGACTAGAACCTGGTGTGCCGGCGCCGCTAGGCGGAGGATTAGCCTAGTGAGCCGCAGCACCGGCCAGAACCTAGGTTTTTGGGGAAAAAATATTTAGATAGCAGGAATGTGGGGTTTCTGGCTTATGCTTGTTTGTTGTTTAATCCTATAACCTTTAGAGCCTCTCATGGGCTAGTTCTCTTTCCAAATGGCTGTAGCAACCAAATCTGGGCCAAAAGGAATCCAGGAGCCAGAAATTCCAGCTGGGTCTCTCACATGGGTGGCAGGGGCCCAAGCACCTGGGCCTTTCTCCACTGCCTTCCAAGGCATATTTAGAAGAGAGCCTAAAAAGAAGCAGCATAACTGAGAGTGGAACTGCCATCCTGTTACAGAATGTCATGTTCATAAGTCGTTTAACCTGCTGCACCACAACACCATCCTGAGGAGAAATGGCTCTAAGGAAGAAGAAGCTAAGTAGAAGCAGGTTTTTTTTTTTTTTTTTTTTTTTTACTCAAATGTGTTTATTCCACAAATTTTACCTAGGATGTAACACAGTACTGAAATTTTTGTCATGCGTGACAGCTATCAGAAAATCAAACACATGGACACGCTGTAACAAAACTTAAATCTAGCAAGGGCAGTGGATATTAAATAGATAATAGCAGGGAGGATTATGTTAGCAAATCATGATAAATGTCATAAGAAGTTCTCAAAGTTGTACTTTATATATAATAGAAATTTGTAAAGAAGGATAGTCTGGAGTGCCAAAGAAATGATGAGAAATGAAAGTGACAAATGTTTATTAATGGAATGAAGCAATGTCATTTACAATACTAATAGCAGCCATGCAGATAATTAATAAGACTAACAGACCTAAGACCAAGATAAGGTATAATGATTTTATGTAAGTTGAGGAGCTAAAAGATGTTCAATTGTGGGTTTCAGATTCATTGCATTATTACATAACTTTAGATGCTATAAGATAGTAAGGTTTGAAAGAAAATAAGAATGTAAATTTCAAGATAAAATCGTAATCAAATGCGAATGAAGAAAAACAGAAAAAATAGTAGTGAATAAATAATGAAGAGAAGACAACAAATACAATTTTCTCCCTAGAAATTGACTGCAGTCAGGAAAATAAAATAGCACATGTGGAGATATAGTAATTAATTTCAAACTAGAAGGCCGGCACCGCTGCTCACTAGACTAATCTTCCACCTTGAGGCGCTGGCACACTAGGTTCTAGTCCCGGTCGGGGCACCGGATTCTGTCCCAGTTGCCCCTCTTCCAGGCCAGCTCTCTGCTGTGGCCAGGGAGTGCAGTGGAGGATGGCCCAAGTACTTGGGCCCTGCACCCCATGGGAGACCAGGATAAGTACCTGGCTCCTGCCATCGGATCAGTGTGGTGCACCGGCCGGCAGCAGCCATTGGAGGGTGAACCAACGGCAAAGGAAGACCTTTCTCTCTGTCTCTCTCTCTCACTGTCCACTCTGCCTGTCAAAAAAAAAAAAAAAATTCAAACTAGAATTAAGTTTCAGTGATGGCATGCCCTTTTTGCAGTTTATAAGTAAACTACATGCTCTAAGACCAACATCTGAGACACACACCTGACCTCTTGATACACATACACCACAAATATACATATACACAACACACACCCAATTTAATTTTCCCATACAAAGTGAAATCTGTAGAATTTGTCAGGTGAACAGTGTAGAATCAACAGAAAAAGAATAAAAAGAAGAATGAAATGTAACCAAAATAGAGGAATATAGAGAAAATTAGGAAAACATAAATATCCTCTAGTGATCATCCTTTCCTTTAAAAAACAAACAAACAAACAAACAAACAAACAAAAAAAAGAAAAAGGGTTTGTTGGTGCCAGCACTGCAGCATAGTGGGTGACGCCACTGCCTGCAGTGCCAACATCCCGTGTGAGCACCGGTTTGAGTCCCAGTTGCTCCACTTCCAATCCAGCTCTCTGCCATGGCCTGGGATAGTAGAAGATGGTTCAAGTCCTTGGGCCCCTGCACGCTCGTAGGAGACCCAGAAGAAGCTCCTGGCTGGCTTCGGACCGGCCGTTGCAGCCAACTGGGGAGTGAACCAGCGGATGGAAGACCGATCTCTCTCTCTGCCTCTTGTTCTCTGTTTAACTCTGACTTTCAAATAAATAAATAAATCTTAAAAAAAAAAAAGGAGTTTGTTTACTTGGAATGCAGAATGACAGAGTTGGAGAGTGAGAGCAGGAGTAAGAGAGAGAGAAGGAGGGGAAGGGAGGGAGAGACAGAGAGATGTTTTCCATCCACTAGTTCACTCCCTAAATGGCCTCAACAGAAAAGTGTGGGACAAGCCAAAAACCAAGGGCCGGAAACTCCATCTGGTTCTCTCACACCCATGGCTGAGGCACAAGCATTGGAACATGCATCTGCTGCCATCATGCCATAGCATGCTCAGAAGTAAAGTTGCCGGGACTTGAACTAGGCACTCTGATATGGGATGCAGGTGTCCCAACCAAGGACTTAACACACTGTATCACCACAGAACAGTCTCCTCCTCCTTTAATTTGTTCCAAAATGATTAATTTCAATAATGACTTGCTCGATTCTACAGGATGAACAACTGGCTTTTTTTTTTTTTGTCAATTTTTACACTTTCATCCCCAAACAAAAGCTATAACATATCTATAATAGTCTACATAATACTAAGTCTACATGACAACAGGACTGAATAGTAAATTGATCAATTAAATTTTGGAGAAACAAAATCATAATGATGGCTTAATTAAGCTTACTGATTGGTTAAGGAAATTAGAGTGATAAGATAGCCTGCATTAAGTAGAAAAGCATGTGTTTTGATTTCCTGAACTTTCTGTTCCCCTCATGAAATCCCTCAATTCAGAATACTTTTTTTTAAATTTCTATTCCAGTTCTTTTCATTTTACCTTCTGTTACTTACAATTCAGTCTTATTAATTTGACTGATGGCACTGTGTCTTACTGGAGATTATAAAAGTGTATTCTTTCTCTCCTTTCTGACTTCTTAGCCCTGTTTGCTGTAGGTAATCAAATGGGTCATTTGGCGACCATTTATTTCTCAATTCTTCTTTTGAATGTAGTCTTGGAAGCACATCACCACACATTTTTCTTCCAAATGACAAGCCGCAAGAAATTTCCTGCTACTGGGTATGCTAGGAAACACCAGGTTTTCAAAAATGGCTGAATAGAATTACAAAATATTACTCATGTATTTCATACAAAAATTTGTATAACCATACAACACCATTTTCTTTTATTTGTCTTTATGAAAATCTGATTCACAAATAATTAAAAGAAAATTTACTTTTATGAAATTTGAGCCAATTCATTTTTTTAATATCAAAAAGCTGACACTCAAAATTTCACTTACTTTCTTATAGCCTAAAGATTTTTCTCCCTTCATGTACTTCCATCTCTTAGTACTAATTGACAAATTATTAAAAAAAAAAAAAACTTATACAAAGTGCTTACCAATTATACCTACCCAGAAGGAAACACCCACTCATTAGTTCATTTAGTTTCTAGAATCTTCTTTGAAAAGGTTAGGTAGATACCTAAATTTAAGGACTCCAATTTAACTTATTTAGGAAAATAAATATGTCATAGTATCTCCCCAAAATGTCTCTTCTTCCCTTTCATGACATTTTTCAAACATATTATTGAAAATTTATGTGGATTATCACTCAGATCATCAAAAAAGTCTTCTGTATACATTCTGTAGCAATGTTGATAAAATAGAACCAGATAAAATTCCCAATTGGTCCTTAAAATCAGTAAAGCAAATATTATCTATTTGAAATGTAAATTTTAAAGATTAACCTAAGTGCAGGCACCATGTGGTATAAATGTATTCTGTAAGATGCATTATTTTCACTTTCCCCATATGCTATTTATATCAAATATATTTTGTTGATAGTGACAACATACTATTATCTTATAGGTCTTTTTTATACAAGTTACTGATCAATTGCTCTCTCATTTGCGCTTATGTGTGGGTTTGCACAAACGGATGTACAGGATTTTAAATTTTTATTTTATTGAACTAAGCAGTCTTCAGCCTACAGGAAGTTTGCAGGAAACAGAAATTTTAATACTTCAAATAGTTGAAGCTTTGAGACATCAGACAACTTAAGTGTGCTATTTATTTATCAAAATCATTTAAAATGATGACAACTAGATAAAGCATCCACAACCCTCCATAAATACAAAAGGACAACCAGACTCCAAATGATGAGAAATACAAAGCAAAGTAATTGAAGGAATACAAATCTGTTTATTCTCACTTATCCTGAACACACATTTCCCACTGAAGAATTAAGGTTGGTTTTCCGCATTTCCCCACAATTCATTTGTCAACCACTCTTCACTTATCCTTGCTTCTTAAATACCTGTCATTCCTTTAAAGTTGCTAGTAAATTTTTCCTGTTTTCAGATTAGGTCTGCCAATGTTTCCCTACCACTGTATGAACTCAAGACAAGTTATATTTTTATGCATTTATTAGCTCTGTATAGCTATTTTTATAAATCTGTTCTATGTCCTCACATAGGACATTCTTTTAAGTGTTTAAAATCTTGTATCTTCTACATCAAGTAAAATATTGAAAATATATCTATTGACTTGATAGATTGATCTGACTGCCTAAGAGAACATCAAGCTTATTGCTACACAATTTTATTGTTTACAACTATAGAGCATGTATTCATACAAATATTAAAATAATAGGCAATATAATTTTCCAATAAATAACTTCTAATAATTCCAACATCTTGGTTTTAAAAGAAGGCTTTGTTTTAAAAGATGTGATTGTGCAACAATTTTACTATGATACAGTGATTCATTAAACATGTAGCATATTGAACTTGAGTCTTTTCAATGTATAAGGATGGACTTAGAATAAACATTTTGGAGAATTGGATTCTAATTTCTATGTTCGATAGCTACCATGATTTGAGAATGTAAAAGATTCACATAAAGTCCTTCATCAATTTTGTATCTTTATTTGATGACATGTTTTTTTAAATATTTACTTTATTTATTTGTAAGAGTTACAGAGCGAGGTAGAGACAGAGTGAGAGTTCATCCATCTGCTAGTCCGCTCCCCAAATGTCCACAACAGCCAGAGCTGAGACAAGCCGAAGCCAGGAGCCAGGAGCTTCTTCTGGTCTCCCATGCAGGTGCAGGGGCCCAAGGACTTGGGCCATCTTCCACTGCTTTCACAAGCCATAGCAGAGAGCTGGATCAGAAGTGGGTCATCAGGGACTCAAACCCACACTTATGTGATATGTAGGGGCCACAGGCTGGGGCTTTAACCCACTGCACCGCAACGCCAGTCACTCATGATCTTTACAATAAATATGGAACAGAAAAATTCCTAAATTTACTTTCGTGTGTAAAATGGCATATGATCTGAGTACACTGCAGTAGTATAGTTGTTTGAGCTTTTGTTCTCACAGAGCTTCTTCATGATGGAACTTCCAATACAACAACAAAAAAACTGCATTTACTTATTTGTTTGCTTATTTAAAAGGCAGAGTAACAGAAAGATTGAGACAGAGCGAGCAAGCGAGTGAGAGAGAGAATGAGAGAGAGAGAGATCTTCCATCCACTGGTTCATTCCCAATTACTTACAGCAGTCAAGTTGAAACAGGCAAATGCTAGGAGCCAAGACCTCCATCCTAGTGTGACAGGGCTCCAGTACATGGCCCATTACCAACTGGCTTCCCACGTAAAAGCAGGAAAACTGCTTGGAAGAAGAGAAAGCAGAATTCAAACGCAGGTACTCTGATATGGGATGTATGAACGTCCCAAGTGATCATTCAACCCACTCTGCCATAATGCCCACCCATTCCCCATCTTGAAACTGTCACGTGGAATACTGAGATTACTAAAAACAAAGAAATCACTAACACTTAACATAAAAAAATCAGTGAAATTATAACTCCTAATTTCCTTTTACTACACTTGATCTTAGCTAAAAGACAGAGAAGCGATTCTCTCCTAATTTCCTTTTTATGATAAAAATATTGTAGGTTAAATATACGTCAAAAGTCAAACTACCACATGAATTGACAGATGTTTGTTAACTGATTTATTTATTATGTTTTATATTTCTATTGGAAATAGCGACATTTCCACAAGATGATGACTGATCCAATACTTACCATTTTCTTCCTATTCTTCTATTTCCTTTTTATTCATAAATATGCATTTGAATGCTGAGTTAAAGGTACAAAAGCAGCTATACAAACAGTATAGGCAAATAATAAAAACACAGAAGTGTGTAAACACAAATTATAAAAATTCACAATGAGAAAATCTACATGAGAGCTAATTGTATGCATTATAGATGAAACAGATTTGCCTCATGTGTTTTATCCATGCTTTCTTGCTTTGTCTTTATTTATTAGGCTAATAAAAATGTCAGTAAATGCACGTGGTGCTGACATCTGCTGGCAGAGATGTTGGCAACAGTATGAGATGGGTAGAGTTTGACCTACAGAGGCAGGTGTGGAGCACCTGTTTTAGTAGCTGCTTAAGATTTATTTATATTTCCAGGACTCCTAACATCATGCAGAGGAACGTGTGAGATGTTAAGAAAATTACATTTTCAAATCTTGACTCTGATGAATGGAATGCCTGTGGGCAAGTCATTTAACCATGCTAAGTCTAGCCATACTCCCCTTCTACTCTTTCCAGTTACTGTGCTTGATTTGGTTTCAACCATTGTTATCTATAGGACAATGAAGAAACATACATGGTAGGTGTGGGCTTTTGAATGGATAGTTAAGGCTCTGCTTGGGACAACCACACCCCACATTAGAGTGTTTGTGTTTGGGTGGCTTCTCCACTATTGATGCCGGCTTCCTGCTGTTGTGTACTCTGGGAAACAGCAGGTGATAACTGAATTCTCTGGTCCCCAACATCCCATGTGGGAGACCAGGACTGCGTTCTTAGCTGTTATGGTCATTTGTCAAATGAACCTGCCAGTAGGACAGTGGAAGCAGAAGAAGATGGCCCAAGTCCTTGGGCTCCTGCACCCACATGGGAGACCTGGAAGCAGCTCTTGGCTCCTGGCTTCAGATTGGTGCAGCTCCGGCTGTTGAGGCCATCTGGGGAGTGAACCAGCAGATGGAAGACCTCCCTCTCTCCCTCTCTCTCTCTCTCTCTCTCTCTCTTTCTCTCCTCTCCCATACTTCCCATCCCTATCCCTCCCTCCCTCCCCTCTCCCTTCCTTCCTTCATCCCTCCCCTTCCTTCTTTCTCTGCCACTAGAATAATTTTTTAAAGAACATAATTTAGAAAACAATTTTTAAGGTATTAAAATACAACATGATCCAAATTAAATATAAATTAGTGTCAGAATTCCACCTACCAAAGAAAAATAAAGAGTACTAAATTTAAAAACAAACCAAAGGTTTGCCAATCAAATACTTATAAGCTTCAAAAAAGGGAATGGGTGCCAGGAGCCAGATGGCAGCTGAATAGGACACTCCAGTGACCATCTCCCCACAGAAACATCAATGATTTGAACAACAATTCAAGCATACAGTCACCTTCTCATGAGCTACAGAAGCCAAATGAGAGACCACAGTACCTAGTTTTGATGTAGAATTAAGAAAAATCTCATTGAAGAAAGCAAGGTGGAAAGGATTACCTGTATTAACCGTCCTCTCAGTCCAACTTGTACACTGTGGAGACAGGGAATTAAGTTCAGTACCGAGATTTGAATTACCCTAATTGTCCTACTATAATAACAGAAATGAAATCTTATCTTTTGCAACAAGATGGATGCAATTGGAAACCATTATACTTAGTGAAATAAGCCTGTCCCCAAAAGGTAGATATCATTTGTTTTCCTTGATCTGAGGTGAATAATAGAGTACCTAAAATGTAATATATTGGAGTGAAATGAACATTGTGAGAAATGAAGTATTCAAAAAGTCAAATAAAAAATACACTGGAAAGTCTTAATAATAGACTTGGTGAGACAGAAGAAAATACCCTTTATCTCTTCTAATTACAATGGGCTGGAGTTGGAAATAAATAACAAAAAGACTCTAGAAAATCTACAAACACATGTAGACTGAACAACATGCCCTTTAATGAACACTGGGTCAGAGAAGAAATCATAAAGGAAGTAAAAAATACCTTGAAGCTGATGAAAATGAAAATATAACATATGAGAATTATTGGGATATACCAAAAGAAGTGTTCATATGGAATGTTTATGCAATAAGTGTCTATATAAAAACAAAACTGGAATGGTATCATATGACCCCAAATTATGAAGTAACTAATAAAAATTAAACAAGAAATTAACAAAATAGAAATAAAAAACTAACAAAAGTTCAGTAAAATGAAGAATTGTTTTTAACATAAAAAATTAGAAAATTATTTGCCCAAATAGCCAAAAAAGGGAGAAGATCCAAATTTTAAAAATCAGAGATGAGAAATGTGTTACAATTGCTACCACAGAAATAAAAAGAGTCATTAGAAGTTATTACAGGCAGATATATGCCAACAAATTAGAAATGCTAGAACTGGATAGATTTCTATACACATATAATTTACCAATATTGAGGCCTGAAGACAAAGAAAACCTGAGCAGATCAACAACCAAGACTGGAATTGAATCCGAGCTTTCCAACAAGTAAAACCAGCTGACTGGATTGCTTCACTTGTGAACTCTACCAAACTTGAAAGGAAGAATTAATTCCAGTTTTTCTTGAACTATTCAAAACAAGACAAAGGGAGAGAAACCTTTCAAACTCATTTATTAGGCCAGCGTTAACTTAATTCCAACACCAGACAAAGCACACAACAAAAATGGAACTATAGGGCAACCAATATCCCAGATGAAGATAGATGCAAAAATCACCAAAAGACACTAACTAATATAATCCAATGATATATCAAAAAATCATCCACCCAGATCAAGTAGGATTTATTCCAGAAATGCAGGGATGATGCAACATGTGCAAGCCAATAAATATGATACATCACATCAACAAAATAAATGAAGGATAGAAATCATATGATTACCTTAATAAGTGCAGAGAAAGCATTTCATAATATGTCATTCTTTCAGATAAAAGCCTTTTAAAAATTGGGTATATAAAAATATAGCTCAATAAAAATGAGGTAATATATGACATACCTATGGTAAGCATCATAATGAATTGAGGAAAATCTGTAAACATTTCCACTAAAACCTGGAACCACACAGAATGGAAGCCCACTCGCACCACTATTATTCAACATAGTTCTGGAAATTTTAACTAGAGCCATTGGGGAAAAAAAATCAAGCGGATACAAACTGGAAAGGAGAAAGTCATATTATCTCTGTTTGCAGATGATATGATCCTTTACATAGGGAAACCAAAATACTCCACTTAGAGACTATTAGAACACATAAAAGAATTTGATGAAGTGACAAGATATAAAATCAACATATAAAAATGAATAGTGTTCTTATACACTAATATTAGTTTGATTGAGAACTTGTAAGATCAGAGCCCGCGCCGTGGCTCACTTGGCTAATCCTCCGCCTATGGTACCGGCATCCCATATGGGCACTGGGTTCTAGTCCCTGTTGTTCCTCTTCCAGTCCAGCTCTCTGCTGTGGCCTGGGAGGGCAGGGGAGGATGGCCCAAGTCCTTGGGCTCTGCACCTGCATGGGAGACCAGGAAGAAGCACCTGGCTCCTGGCTTCGGATTGGGGTAGTTCCAGCCATAGCAGTCATTTAGGGGGTGAATCAATGGAAGAAAGACCTTTCTCTCTGTCTCTCTCTCTCTCTGTCTCTCTCTGTCCGTAACTCTACCTGTGAAATAAATAAATAAAAAATCTTAAAAAAAATTAAAAAAAAAAAAAGAACTTGTAAGATCGGTCCCACTCACAATAGCAACAAAAATTTAAATGCCTTGGTATTTAAATACCAGGGTTATGAAATACCTCTACAATGAGAATTATAAAGCATTAATGAAAAAATATAAGACAAGAAAAATGAAAAAAATTTCACGTTTGTGGACTAGAATATCATCAAAATGTACATACTCTCGAAAGTAATTTACAGATTCAACATGATTCCCACCAAAATTCCAAGTACATTTTTCACATCATCTAGAAAAAAACAGTCCTAAAATTCATATGGAAACAGCAAATACCTCAAAGCGCAAAGTCACAGCAATCTTAAACAATAAAAACAAAGTTGAAGGCATTACAATACCAGATTTAAAGACATACTACAGGAACTTACATTGGCAAAAAATTAGACATGTAGCCTGAAAGAATAGAATAGAAATCCCAGAAGTTAATCCAGGCATTTACAATGAACTTATCTTTTACAAACAAGCTAAAAGTCATCCCCTAGGAAAATGACAATCTCTTCAATGAATGATGTTTGGAAAATTCAATTTGCACTTGCAGAAGCTTAAAAAAACACTTTATACTCCCTACAAAAATCAGCTTATAATGTATCAAGAATCTAAACCTAAGACCTAAAACTATCAAATTACTATGGGAAAACATAGGGGAAATCTTGCAAGATAGTGTCCTAGGCAAATACTTTTTGAATATAAGACAGCAGAAGCACAGGCAATAAAAATTTTTAAAAAAGATATGGATTTATGTCTAGCCAAGAAGCTTCTACACAGCAAAGGAAATAATTAACAAAGTGAGGTAGCAACCAAGTGAAAGGGAGAAAATGTTGGCAAAGTATGCATCAGATAAAATATTATTAACAAGAATACATATGGAGCTCAAGAAACAGACGAAGGACATGAATGGGCATTTTTCAAAGGATGAAATTAAAATGACCAACAAATACCTGAAAAAATGTCTAGAATCACCAGCCATCAGGGAAATGCAAATAAAACCACAATTAATTACCACAGCACCCCAGCTAAAATTTTTATTATGAAAAAAATCAAAGAGAGTAAGTTATGGCAAGGATGTAGAGAAAAATATACCTTAATACACTGTGAGTATGAATGCAAATTGGTACAACAATTATGGAAAACAGTTTGAAGATTCTGCAGAAAACTGAAAATAGATCTACCATATGATTCATCTATGGTGTTGCATGGAATATATCCAAAGGTAATGAAATCAGCATAAAAAAGAGTTATCTACACTCCAATATTTATAGCAGTTCAATTCGTAATAGCTAAGATGTGTAATCAACCTAGATATCCATCAACTGATGACTGGGAAAAACAATGCATATATGATGAAATATTACTAAGCCATAAAAAGGAAAAAAACCCTGATATTTGCAACAAAATCTATGCAGATGTAGATCATTATGCTAAGTGAAATAAACCAGACCCAAAACAATAAATATTACATGTTTTCTCATCAGTAGTAGTTGATATAAAGAATATAAAATTTTTGTGGATGTCATATCATTCGGTTAGTAGTTATAACTATTATTTTAGTGAATCATACAATCTAAATGACAACATACTTCTTTTCCCATATTAATAAAAAGAAATGGACAGGGGTGTAATAGTGAGGATGCTTGGGGTACTGTTAATGTTTTGTTCTTAATTTGGGCATTGGTTATGTGTGAGATCATAGGACAAAAACTCATTTGTCTGTATACTTATGCTTATTTCTTGGTATATATACTGTATTCCAATAAATATTAAAAATAAAAATGAATCATCACTGAAGAAATACTCCAAATAAAAATGGACGATAGAGCTAAGCAGAAGTTTCTCAAAAAAGACACTCATATGATCAATGTTTATATGAAAAGATGCTTAACATTAATAGTCATCAGGGAAATGTAACTCAAAGCCACAATGAGATATCATCTTAGTCTAGTTAGATTGACTATATTAAAATAAAAGCAATAATAACTGCTGATGAGGATACAGAGAAAAGGAAACCCTATCACTATTGATGGGGATGCAAATTAATATATCCTTTATGGAAAACAATATAGAGGTTCCTCAAAAAACTAAAATTATAACTTCTATATGACCTAGTGATCTTAATTTTGGGTCTATATCCAAACAAAATGAAAAGTGGTCTGTAGAAGAGACACCCAAACTCTCATGTTTATTTCAGTTCTACTCACATTAGGCAAGAAATGGAAACAGAAGCTGGTGTTGTTGCACAGCATTTTATTTATTTATTTATTTACAGGCAGAGTGGACAGTGAGAGAGAGAGAGACAGAAAGAAAGGTCTTCCATTTCTGTTGGCTCACCCCTCAATGGCTGCTGTGGCCAGCGCGCTGCACCGATCTGAAGCCAGGAACCAGGTGTTTCTCCTGGTCTCCCATGCGGGTGCAGGGCCCAAGCACTTGGGCCATCCTCCACTGCACTCCCGGCCACAGCAGATAGCTGGACTGGAAGAGGAGCAACCAGGACAGAATCCAGCGCCCCGACCGGGACTAGAACCCAGTGTGCCAGCGCCGCAGGTGGAGGATTAGCCAAGTGAGCTGTGGCCCCGGCTGCACAGCACTTTAAACCATTGTTTATGATGCCAGTATCTCATATCAAGAGTACCAGCATTAGCCTCAACTACTGTCCTTCTGATCTAACCTTCTGCTACTTTGTCTGGGAAAGCAGTAGAAGATAGCCCAAGTACCTGGGCTCCTGCCACCCATATCGAAGACCACACTGAAGTTCCAGGCTGTTCTTCGGTTTGGTCCAGGCCAGCATTTGGGGAGTGAACCAACAGATGGAAGATTCTCTCTCTCTCTCTTTCTCTTTCTCTGTCCCCCTCTTTCAAATAAACAACAACAACAAAAAAAGTAAAAAAAGAAGTTGAAATAACCTAGATCTGTAACCATTGATGAATGGATGCAGGGAATGTGGTATATAAACACAATGGAGTAGTATTAGGTCATTAACAAATAAAATTGATGAAATCTTGTCATTTGTAACAACATGGGTGGAAATGGAGGTCATTATATTAAGTAAACTAAGCCAAACACAGAAAAACAAATGTAGCTTGTTCTCACTCATATTTGGAGTGTAAAAAGAACAGGTGATCTCATAGAACTTAAAAGTTTAATTGTGGCTGCTAAAGGCTGAATAGGATAGGAAGGACGGAAGGGTGGAGAAACTAAATATTAGGTACAAACTTACAATTAGATTTGATTAATAAGTTCTGGAGTTGTATTGCATAGTAAGAAGACTCTATATAATGTCATTATGCTGTGTATTTTTCCATAAGAATATTGAAGATAGGATTTTGAATGTATTTACTATAAAGAAATGTTGAATATTTGAGTAGATAGATATGTTTACCTTTATCATATTATACAATATGAACATGTATTCAAATAACACATAATATCCTAAAAATATGTACAGTTTTATGTGTCACTTAATTTTTTTATTTGAAAGGAAGAGTTACAAAGAAAGAGGTGGAGTGACAGAGCATATTTGGGATGGTGGCCTTGTT
The DNA here is from genome assembly GCF_964237555.1 of Oryctolagus cuniculus. Taxonomy (NCBI): domain Eukaryota; kingdom Metazoa; phylum Chordata; class Mammalia; order Lagomorpha; family Leporidae; genus Oryctolagus; species Oryctolagus cuniculus. The sequence continues at coordinate 76,263,282 of NC_091436.1, read as the reverse complement.
GCATTTAACAAATTTAAAAAAGAAATAGAGTCAGTGATGTGGCATAGTGTGTTAAGCCACCTCTTGAGACACCCACATCCCATATCAAAGTGTTGGTCGGAGTCCCCTACTCTAGTTGTGATCCAGCTTTCTGCTAATGTACCTAGGAAACAGCAGGAGATGACTCAGGTCCTTAAGTCTCTAGCACCCACCTAGGAGATGCTGTCGGAGTTCCTGGCTCCTGGCTTTGGCCTGGTCTAGCCCCAGATGTTGTGGCCATTTGGGGAGTGAACTGAATTGAAGATTTCTGTCTCTTTCTCTCTCTGTCTCTCCCTCTCTCTAACTCTGCCTCTTTCAATTTTCAAAAACTAACTTATAAAAGGGAGGTGGAATAATGCTGCGAAAAAAGTATGCAAGAGAGCATCAGAAGAGCTGAATTTTTTTGGACAAGTCACTCTAACATATCCATGCTTCATGTATCCTAATAGAGATAATATACTTATTTCACAATGCTTTTGTAGAAATTCCGTGATAAACATATACTATGAGAATCTTAAAAAAGTTATTTATAAATGTAAATAAAATATTTTGCTGTATTTTATTCAATATATCGATTTTGTACAGCTATTATCTATAAACATAGCAGATTTTATCCTGGTTGACATTTTGTTTAAAAATGTATAATACAGATTCTAAAATTAATAGTCTAGCTAATTTGAAAGATCCAATTGAATCTGAAGGCTCACATGGGACTAATTTTATATTTCAAGCTTGACTCAACACACTAGATATGATGTTTGAGTAAAAATCATGGGAACAATGACAGAGAATCCATGATTTTCTGAGACTGATTTCATTTGAAGCAGCCCGACCTGTAGTTCCATCAAATGCACTCTGGCTTGCCAGACATGTTCTGATATTTGCTTTTAAATAGGATCACATTAAACATGTAGGAGAAAAAAATGAGTCATGTTGCCAAGGCAAATGACTTCTAAGACGGAACTCTTGTTTGCTTTCAGCCCAGGACCCATTTGATCTCAGAGAGAAGAATGATGTGACTGGGAGCCTACAAACAGGTAGAAACCTCAGAGGGCAGGAAGTGTTTGAAGATTACAAGGCAGGAGGTCATATTAACTGAGAAGACAGTTACAAACTCATTGTTAATTTGCCAGCTAACCAACTCCTCCCGTGTTTCAGCCTTGCATTTTTTTTTCTTATGACTCACACCCTAAACACTTTTTTATTTTTAAATCACTAGTAGGCTGTTCGGGAGTTTAAACATGAAACTACTGTAAAAATAATTTTTTCAATTCTTTATCACAATCCAGTGCATAAAATAATGACTCAGAACAATGTACTTACTACCATCAGTAATATCCGTCAAAAACTGCCCAAGGCTTTATCCACAATCTTTGACAATTTCTTGCACCATTTGTTGATAGCTTAATTAGCTTAGCAAGCAAATTATTGTCCATTACACAGTTTCTGACAAAAGTAATCGTACTCTCATAAACACAGTATTTTGAGATGATTTCTTTTCTGCAAAAAGATTTTTATTTCCTCACAGCTCATTCCTACACTATTTTCAAAATTAAAAACCCACACACTAAGCTGTAACAGAATAATATATCAAATGTCATTTGCTGTTTCTTCTCACATTTAATTTTTAATGTCCATAATAGAAATTACTCTGTAAATTTTGCAATCATACTGCAGAGATTAATGGTTTTTCCTGAATTTATGATAGACAGTAGTGGGGAATTAGAATCCTGAAAAAAATAAAATAAAGCATTGGAGAATTTAATCTTTGGAGACTCAGACTGAATAACCCCAATACAGTTAGTTATAACTGTAAAAATCTGTTATTATACTAGAATTTCCCTTGGGTTTATCAAAATGTCTCAAAACCACAGAAATTTTCAACAACCAGAAGCACAACTTAACATGAAGATCAAGCTTTCCAAGCTTGAAAGAAGTCATAATTGTATTTTATAGTTTCAGATATATATGGATCTTACTTAATCTTAAACCCAGACAGCAATTAGAATTATACTTAGAACTGAGAACTTCTAAAATGTCTCTGTACTGTTCTATAGCAGAATAAGTAAACATTGGGACTGCTTTTAAATCTTTCTAATCAATTAATGACTATTGCTGTTGGTAAATATTGCCCCTAAAGACAATACAATTGGCTTCTTATCCTGGCATCAGCCTATTCCTGTCTTTGCAACCAAGATAAACAAAATTCTGTAATCCACACAAAACCAGATATTTTTTTCTCTTGCGTTTCAGTTTATCTTTGATAAGATAGCATTTAACAAATCTTGATGCTCATCAAATCTTTCTTCAAATTGTTGATTCTACATATAGGCTCATCAAATGCATGCTTCATTCATTATTGTTACTATTTTGTACATTTGTAACACTTTTACTTTATTCTGCCTTATAGTTCTCATCTCTCTGCTGAAGATATGTATTTGATCTTGAATGCTATGAATGTCTCCCATTAAAACATTTAACCTCTTAACTGTAGCTATTGCAAATTTCCTGTTACATAGTTCCAAAATCTGTGTCATGATTTGATTGCTTTGTCTCTTGGGACTGTGTTGCTTTATCTTGTCTTCTCATTCTCTCCATATTTTCATTATGCCCAAAGAGGGACTTCCTGTGTAGAATATTTAAGAACAAGGGAAATTATTTTATACTTGGAAATGAAGAATGTGTTTCTCTAAGACCATTAGTTAAGGTGTTGTTACTCCAAAGTTGTGCAGGGTTTGTGTTTGCTGTTGTGATTTTACTGATTACTCTAACAGCACCATTAGCTTCAAATTTCTTTAAATACATCGCTTGTGTGCAAAGGAGGGGCTAGTTTTCACAAGGTTTTTGTTTGCTTTCCTTCAATATTTTCCAGACAACTCTCAGTTTTGTTCTCTGCACTGCATCTCAGAGCCGACCTTTCCCTGTTAGTCTGGTGAGGGTGGGTGTTCTATGTTGCCCTAACATAGTTTCTGTCTTAGGCAAAGACAGGATCCCTATCTTTCTCTAGATATTTAGGATTTCTTCTCTTCTCTTCCCTCACCTGCAATGGATTTTCACAAGTACTCTGATGGCAACAACCTGCTGTACTTCCCTCTATAGATTAAAGCTTTTGTTCAAAGGAGAAATAGGAGGGCGTGTATGTACCCCTCCCTAACCCCTCAATGGAAGCCCTGTTACTTTGTCCCTGTTCTTCATTCAGGAAATTTTTCTTCAAATTCCCACACCTTTTACAAAGTGGGTGAGATTTGTGGATAAAACATTTCAAGTGGGTGTGTAAAGTCATTATTTTTTAGATCTCAGGGACTTCACCTCTTTCACCAATACACTCTCTCTGGGCCTATCACTCCAATAACACGACTACCAGTGAAACCTAGGCTCCAGTCTTTTCTCATCCCACCTGTTTCTCCTTGTCTTTTGGGTCAGATGACTGCTGTGTAAGCTCAGCTATCCAGAGACTCCAAGAATTATTATGTGATTGCTCCTTATTTGTCTTCTACTCACTGTGAGATTGAGAGTCGACTTCATTGTTTGCATCTGTAAATGGAAACTGCAAAGCAGTGTCAGTTCTTTGAATTTTTAACTTTTGGGATACTTTCTTTGAAATTTCCTTCTATAGTCTTACTAAAAATAAATAGTCAAGGGGCCAGCACTCTGGCATAGCAGGTAAAGCTGCCGCCTGCAATGCCACCATCCCATATGGGCACAGGTTCAAGTCCCTGCTGCTCCACTTCTGATACAGCTCCCTGCTGATGGCCTGAGAAAGCAGTGGAAGATGGCCCAAGTCCTTGGGCCCCTGTACCTATGTAGGAGACCTGGAAGAGTCTCCTGTCTCCTGGCTTCAGATTGGCCCAGCTCTGGCCTTTGCAGCCATCTGGGGAGTAAACCAATGGATGGAAGACCTCTCTCTCTCTCTCTCTCTCTCTCTCTCTCTTTTTCCCCCTTTGCCTCTCAAATAATAAAAAAAAATAAAAAAAAAATCAAACGACACAGCATTTCAGTTGAAATATTCAAAAACAGTTAAAGGTAAATATAGTAATAAATCTCAAAGAGTAAATCATTGAGTAAAATTTTACCTTCTCTTACTTTATGTTCTAAAATTAGTGTTTCAGAAACACTCATACATACAAACACACAGACCCACAAAATTAGTAAGAAATACTAAACACAAAGTACTGTTAGTTCTCTAAGGAAAATGTAAAGAACTAATAAATATTATTTCTCCCTACTGCTAATTTTATAATTTTTTCTCCCTGGGCAGCAGAAATCACTTTAAAGTTTCCTGATTTGATTTTACTTGGCTGTTGAGAGAAGCAATAATAGCCCTAATAATCTGTAAATATGGAGAAGTTAAAAAAGGTGCCTTGCCACTGGCCAAAGTTAATTGGTCAGTAAATCACTGGAAAGTCAAATTCCCAGCCAATTGCATGGCTCTCTTCTACTCTCTTTTTCCAAATAACTACTTATTTAAGCTTCTTGAATTTTTAGTAAGTGGATTTTAATTGATGTGATTTTCCACCATATTTCTCTATACTCTCTTTTCATTATTTTCTAATTCTAAAATTCCACTCCTAAATTTTTCTTCAAAGACGAATCTTATATACAAAGCAGAGCTCAAAACTTAGACTCCATATGCAGAGATGCTGCTTTTAGAAAAAATTAATTGATTTTAAAAAAGATTGATTTATTTATTTGAAAATCAGAGTTACACAGAGAGAGAAGGAGACGCAGAGAGAGAGTCTTCCATTTGCTGATTCACTTCCCAATTGGCTGCAACAGCCGGAGCTTGAGAGCTCTGGAGGCTTAGCTCGCCTAACTTATGGAGTGGATCTCACCCTGGCTAAGTAGCAAGGCTCATATAGAAGAGTGTTCCCAGACTTTCCTGTGCAGCGAGTCCCTTCGAAATGCAAAATCTGGGACCAGAGTTGTGGCACAGCAGGATAAACAGCTGCCCATGATGCTGGCATCCCATATCCGAGTGCCAGTTTAAGTGCTGGCTACTCTCCTTCTAATCCAGTTTCCTGCTAATGTGCCTGGAAAGTCAATGGTGGATAGCCCAAGTATTTGAGCCCTTGGCAGCCAAGTGAGAGATTCAGGTGGAGTTCCTGTTTTCTGGATCACACCTGGCCCGACCTGGCTTTTGTTGCCATTTGACCTGTGAATCAGCAGATTGAAGAACTTTCTCTTTCTCACTCTCTGTCTCCATCTCCTCACCTCTCTCCATCACTCTGTGTTTCAAATAAATAATTAAAAAAAATAAGCCTTTTTAAAAAATATTTTGAGGTTCCCAGAAGATGCCAGTCACCAGACCATATTTTGAGAGCATTTTTTTTTACAAAAATAGATCTCAGTTTTAGAGATTCTTGTACAGAAAGTCTGCGAGGGCAGGTTAACATTTGTGTTTTTTAAAAGCTCCAAACGTGATTGCATTGCACAGCTGCAGGTAAGAATAACTTCTGTGGCTACATTTCACCTTTGTGGAAGCGCTTTTAAAAGTCTTAGGCATTTTAAAACTTAAATTGTATAATATATGTTTCTCATATTTGCCAAAGTCCACGTTAAATTAGTGCATAAAACAAAGGTTCCTTTTTGACATATGGTGAAATGTAAAAATATGAGAAATTAATATTTTAAATTCAAATTTTTCACATAGGCTTCTTAAGCAGGACATACTAATTTAGAATGTCTTTCATTGAAATGAAAATCATTTTGAGTATCTTTTTTTGCATAATTCTCTTTCCTCTTAAATGGTGTGAGAAAAAAAATTGATCTTCTGAAGTGACACTGAGATTCTGGCAGTTTAAAGTTCTTCAAGGGTGACCTAATTAAGTTCTAAATCACAATCACAGCCAATAGCATTTAAGGCAGTCTCCTAGGAGAAGCCATCAGAGGGAGGTGCATTTGCAGTAAAGTTCTGCTGAGTCTTTGCACACCATCTCAGGGACCTAATGTTTCTCAGTGCTTAACTGACTTTAGACAGAGTTGTTTCTGCTTGGGTGTGGGTGGCAGGGAGGGGCTGGTCTCCCTTTACTTAGCATTTTTGCTTTACAACACTGTGGGTATAAACTTTTGAGATGTAAATCTTTCAAAAGACACCAGGTTTACAACTCAGGACTGTCCTCCAGGACCCAGCGGTAGAACTTTCCAATGTAATCATGAAGGGAGACAGTGACACTCCTTTCCCAGGACTTTATCTCCTGTTAAGGAAAGACTAAAAAGTTTACTTTCTCTTACGGTGAGGCCAATTAGCAAGTGCAGATGGCCTAAAATCCCTCCATGTCAGCTCTTGAAAAGTCTCCAGGCTTTGTTTCAGGACACCTAAGAAGTGGCAACCACACTTCTCCCTATTGTAATAGCCTTGAATGATGTCTTCCTTTTCTGTTTAACTTTGTCCATGTAATTTTTGCTTTGAGGTCACCTTGACCTGGAACATTCAGACTGAATTAGGAAACACTTTGTTTCATAAACTTGTCAGACAGAAACTAATTGGTTTCTCAAATTTGTCTTTCCCATTACCCTTCCAAGAACCAGGTCTTTATGTTTTCCCATAAAGATCCTCAGTGAGGCTTTTATTCATTCAACTGGCAGAAGGGGGAGCCAATAAGAACAAATGACTGGTAGAAGTAGGTTAGCCACACTTATTTTGTTAGCCTATGTTTTATCTTTTCTAATATTTGTTTTAGCCATTGGGCTGTAATCCCACAAGGACAAAGATGTCTGTCTGAGTCACGATTTCATAAGCAATACCTAGCACAGTGCTCAGAATACACAAATAAAACAAAGTTAGAGTGGCAACAGTCCAAATCAAAATTAGAAGTAACTGGAGAACATATTTTTTTTTTTTTTTTTTTTTTTTTTTTTTTTTTTTTTTTGACAGGCAGAGTGGACAGTGAGAGAGAGACAGAGAGAAAGGTCTTCCTTTGCCGTTGGTTCACTCTCCAATGGCCGCCGCTGCAGCCGGCGCACCGCGCTGATCCGATGGCAGGAGCCAGGATCCAGGTGCTTTTCCTGGTCTCCCATGGGGTGCAGGGCCCAAGCACCTGGGCCATCCTCCACTGCACTCCCTGGCCATAGCAGAGAGCTGGCCTGGAAGAGGGGCAACCAGGACAGAATCCGGTGCCCCGACCGGGACTAGAACCCGGTGTGCCGGCGCCGCAAGGTGGAGGATTAGCCTATTGAGCCACGGCGCCGGCTTGGAGAACATATTTTAAAATCAAACTTAAATGCCAGTGAAAACATGTTAGTGTCTTAAATAAAATTTAACAATGAGAGTACCATGAATTTGGTGAGAGGGATTCATGAATGGTCAATTCCTCAAACGCATCTCAAAGGTTCACTGATTTACATATTAGAAATCATTTTTTCTCAAGCCTTGTGGTTTCTAAGCTGTTGTCTAACTGACAGACATGGTCACCATTTTTCATAATTTTGTAAAATTTCAAGTAAGATAAAGTACCACTAATGTAAGTTTTGTCTCCAGAACGGAAATATCATTAAATAGACATTTAGTCAATTTGATGGAACAGACATAAGCCTCAGACATTCTCCCTCATTGCCCAAAGGAGATAAACTTTGGAATGTATTCTTTGCCCTTGAAACTCAATTGGGTCTCACACCCTAATGCCTTCACAAGGACCTTTCCTCCCCGGAAGTACAGGTAGGGACTCTCCATTCCCAGAACTATAGGCCTTCCCTCCTTGTGGATCCCAAAGCTACCACTAAGTACAAGTCTAATACCATTTTATAAATGAGAACACTGGAATCAGAAATGTCAAAAATTTTTTCAAAGATTTTGAAACTTTTGGAAGTTTTTCAACTTTCAAGTGGCAGAGCCACATCAAATCCAAGTTTATTTGATTTTTAAATCAATGTTTTTAATGCTTTAGTATATTGTGACTCATGAATTTCACAGAAAAATCATTGATTTTGACTACGTAACCATAATCAAAATAAAAAATTGAAAAAACATAGACTTAGGGGCCGATGTTGTGATGCAGTGGGTTAACGCCCTGCCTGAAGCACCGGCATCCCATTTGGGCGCCAGTTTGAGACCCAGCTGCTCCACTTCCAGTCTGGTTCTCTGCTATGGCCTGGGAAAGCAGTAGAAGATGGCCCAAGTCCTTAGGTCCCTGCACCCATGTGGGAGACCTGGAGGAAGCTCCTGGCTCCTGGCTTCGGATCAGCACAGCTCTGGCCGATGTGGCCAAATGGGGAGTGAACCATCGGATGGAAGATCTCTCTCTCTCTCTCTCTCTCTCTCTGCCTCTCCTCTCTCTGTGTAACTCTGACTCTCAAATAAGTAAATAAATCTTTAAAAAATTAAATAAAGCATAGACTTATTGAAAATAAAGCAAGCACAATTATCTTTAGTATTCATCTTTCTATACATCATTATCCTAGAGTTTAAAAAACATGCTTTGCCTACATGTGTTTCTAAATTTCAGCTCTTGCTGTGAGGCACTCATAGCTAGTTCAACACTATGGCTATTTATTATAAAAGCCAGTCCCTTTATTCACTTATTTAACCTCCTTTATCTAACTTTTATTTAGAAACATTTATGAAGCAACTACACTCAAATTATTTGACATAGTGGAGAACTTTATTAAGTATTCAGAGCTTTCACACACAAGGTAAAACTCTCCATGACAATTTTCCTAGCAATTTTCTTAGAAGTCATTTAATATCAGGAAAGCAGTTTAATTCATTTTTTGAGCTTGCTTTTGTTTGCATTGTCACACATTCGAAGATGTCTTTTACTTCTAGGCTCTCAAATGCACAATTAGTCTGGAAGTTGTAATATACCCAACATGTTTATGGGTTACATAGAAAATATATAGGCATCACAAAATAACACTTTTTTAAAAAAATTCATTTATTTATTTGAAAGTCAGAATTATAGAGAGTCAGAGGCAGAGAAAGAGGTCTTCCATGTGCTGGTTCACTACCCAAATGGCCGCAAAGACTGGAGCTGTGACCAGACCTTGGATGTTCTTCCAGGTCTCCCACGTGGGTTCAGGGGCCCAACGACTCACACCATCTTCTACGGCTTTCCCAGGCTGTAGCAGAGAGCTGGATCAGAAGTGGAGCAGCCGGGACTCAAACCAACGCCCGTATGGGCAACCAACTGCAGTTGGCGGTCTTACCCCCTACACCACAGTACCGGCCCCACAATAACACTTCGTTTGAGAACTTTCTTAAAAATGAACTTCAGGTCTAGAAGCATTTCATTAGTCTTGCTTGCTTGTCTTCCAGCACTGCTCACTCAGGTTCCTTACTCCTGCCCCAGTAGCTTCATACAAAGCTCCCTCATCACTACCACAGTGCAGCTCATTCCTGGCTGCACAGTAAAATCATCCAGAGACCTATAAAAATCTACTGATGCCTGGTGCTTCACCCTCAGTGAGGCTGCTCCTTCCCAGGTAAATTCACTATGTGATCTGATGGGCATCCTGTGCACTTCCACCAGAGCAAGTATTTTACTTTATTTACTTTTGGTATGTACTCATACAATTCTTTCAAAGAAAAGTTTCTACTTCTTACATAAACGGATGTAAAATCCATGGCATCCATATGACATCATGGAAATTAAACTATAACTCTCCCCATACACTTTGCAAGGGATGGTACTTAATATCATGAATCTGCATCTGTGATTAAACATCTGTAGAGCCCAACTTTGTCATTCGTAAAACAGGAACCACGTGATGATTAAGGAAAACAGCTCATACAAATTGTCAAAAACATGGTGGATAATCAATAAGTATGTGTTTAGGAAATCATTCAGTAAGACAGTAAGAGAAGATAAATATTCATCCTAGATATAAATAAGCAATATTAATTTCCCAGCAATAAGTAACCCCGCTTGGCATAAACAATAAAAGAGCATAATCTGTCCATAGTTCAGGACTCTAAACTTGAAAAGCTTCTTCCACGCATATCTTTAGCAACACGTAACCAACATGCTGGCCAGTCCACAGTCTCTCAGAGTAGATGCCTTCTTCATCTTCCCAGGCTGCAATACTTCTTTCCAGGCAACTCATATGCAAGGGAAATGCTCCTCACTCTGCTCAGATCTCACGCCACTCCCTTCTTAACACAGATCCATAAATCACTGCACACTGTATGTCCTCCCTGCCCCCACCTTGTGACCACCCTGCTCATCCTGCTCCAACTCCTGGATCTCCCCTAGTTCATCTCACTGCTGGATATTCCATCACTATGCACGGACTGAGTTGGACCAAACCTTTATGGGGCACTCTCGCACTTGGTAAGAGCCAAACATCAGGTTCTCCTCCACACACCACATCTTTCCAAACCCTCCATGCCCTCTATTCTTCAGGGACACCTGGGTGAGATGCCATCACCTCTCACAAATAGCTTTTCTCCCCAGGCAGGCTCACCCTTCTCAACATGGAACCTCTAGTTTACTTGGCACCTGCTAATAGTTCTTTGAAGTGTGTCTTTGTTATTTTGGGGCTACCATAACAGAGTACTGTAAACTGGCTAGCCTGTAAAAAATAGAAACTTTATTTTCTACTGTTTCAGGGGCTGCAGTCCAAGATCATAATGCCAGCAGATTCTGTGTCTGGTAAAGGCCTCATTCCTGGTTCACAACTGGCTGTCTCCCGTGTCCTCATAGGGCAGAGGGGCAAGAAAGCACCCTGGGATCTCCTCTGTCAGGACACTAATCTTATTAGGAAAGACTTCATGAGCAATCGCTTCCCAAAGACTCCACCTCTGAAGATCACCTTGAAGATTTGGAATCAACACATGTATTTTAGGAACATAATTAATCATCCAGTCTACAACAGACTGAAATGTTCAAAAAGAAAAGGAGATTCACTTCTTTTTAAAGGTATCATCTGCTAATATGTTTCTATATCAAAGTGATTTTTATGTGTATATGCCAAGTATGTATTTATACATATATACCTGTACATAAATATTGTTAACTGAAAAAATTTGTTACATGTTGATTCATAGGCACAAAGCAGACACTTCACTGAGGAGAATGTCAAATGACATAACTATCACATCTTAAACTTTTACCATACATATTTCATGGTTATAGTCACTCTTGTTTTCCCTGAGCACAAACCAAAGCAAACTAATTGAATACACTAAGCAGAAATACCTGCTCTCCAAAATCCTCTTCCCCCCACCCCAACATCATCACCAACAAAAAGTACTTTTTTTCTTCCCTCTATCAGTAGAAGCCAGCCTCATGGCTTTTTATTTCCTTTTTTCCTGAATCTCCCTTATTGCAAATATTATGGAAAGCAATTCAGCTTTGTTCCAGCTTCCACCTCCCAACTTACTTGCCAAAGCCCAAGATAGTGCTCAGGAAAAAAGTCTTAAAGCCACTAGGAATCCTCTCTTAAAATTCATCAGAAGTTATAAATGAAATTTCCCCACTGCCATAAGTGTGACACGAATGGCTGGGTATAATGGCACATGCCTGTATTATTAGCTACTTAAGAGGTAGAAACTGTGAGAGTGCTGAGCTCAAGGGTTTTGGCCTGCAGTGTATTCAGACTAAATATAGTAACATCATGTTAGGAAACCATAAAGAGATTTCTCATCAGCTTGGGAAAAATGCTTGAAAAGATGTCTCAGCACAACCATGGCAACCTTAATGCATTGCTTTCTTAAAATCCACTTATTTCATTTTCAATTCTGTGTTAAATGTTAAATTACTTTTTTCATTTTACGTTGCTTATTTGAGGAATTTACCGCAAATCTATAACAGAATAATAGCATATTTAGTTTTTACATATTTGTTAATTCATATTGCAGTGGATGTTCTATAATATATAACTTTCCATATTTGATTTATACTAGTTTTATATTCATATTATTATATATAATCAAATATCTTTGTGTTTGGCTTATAATATGTATATTTGTATATGAATCTTATATTTAATTCCAGATCATTTTTATTTATGTATTCCGGGTAATTTTAAGTCAAATTTGGATATTAACAGTGGTTTTTTTGATATTACAGAAAACAAAGACACACTGACATGCAAATACTGTTGTCAAATACCACTGTCATTCTGTACCTTACGGCAATTCACTGGGGCAATGAACCTTCCAAGATGAAAACAGAGCAGAACAAAACACACATGCTGCTTAAATCTCCCAAGGATGGCATTAAATCACCCATGTATGGCATTAAGTCACCCATGTATGGCAGAGCCCATTGGGAAAAAGAAGATTTCAGTGGGATATTTTAATGTTTTCAGATGACTCAACATTCCACAAAGGACAAATCTAAGATTTTTATAAGTATCTAATAATTTATACAAATCAAAGATATTATGCACTGCCATCTTTTATTCATCTCTTTGTAAATAAGGTATTACTTACAAGAAAATAGCAAAAAGATTGTGCTGCAAATTGCACTTGGACATATTGTCAACAGAAATTTGGGGAAATCCTTAAGGAAAAGAATATTATTTGGATAATGGTAGACACATCAAATGTAATACTCCAGTTTGTCAGAACAATCCATTACATTTATCAGAATAATAAAGCATGAAGGTTTCTAAAAAACACAGGATTGCTTAGATATGTGAAAAATAATACAACAAAATGAGTAAGTACATAAATTGATTAAGCTTAGATGTGCTGACATTTTCTTATTTAAACAGTGAAGTCTAATACTCTGGGGTCATTTATATAGCAATAATATGATTTATTAGTATTCAATTTTAATATTAGTAGTGAATGTGCTCATTTTAAAAGGTACATTTTAAAGCATAAAGATATCATTTATTTCTACAAAAGTAAACATTGTAAAGATGAAAAAAAGAGTGATCTTTGACATTTCTCACTTCATTTAGTGATTCTTATTTTCAATATCTAAGATGACAAGCACAATTGTTTAGAAAACAATTGCATGTTTAATTGAATAATTAATGATGAAATATGGATAATAAACAATAGCATTAGTGAATGAGATTCACTGAATATTTGTTGTCACAATGCTTTGTACTTTCCATGTATTAGTTCAATGAATTATCAGAGCCCTTAAATACTATTATCACATAAATGAAGAAAGTGAGATGGAGATGTTTAAAAGATTCTAAAATTCTTCAGTTTTAAAAAACATATATTTATTTTATTTAAAAAACAGAATTACAGAGAGAGGGAGAGGCAGAAGTCTTCCACCCACTGGTTCACTCCCCAGTTGGCCACAATGGCCACAGTTTTGCCAGGCCAAAGCCAAGAGTTAGGAGCTTCATCTAGGTCTCCCACATGGTTGGCAAAAACCTAAGTATTTGGGTTATCTTCTTTTCTTTTCCTAGGCACATTAGCAGGGAGCTGGTTTGTAAATGAACAGGTGGGACTCCAACCAGTGCCCATATGGGATGAAGGAATCACAAGTGGTGGCTTAACTTGCTATGCCACAATATTGGCTACAAATTTGTTATTGTTCTAACAACTTAGTGAAACTGAGGATAAACAAATGAGTCAATGTAAATAGGACATTTTAAAATCAGTCATATTTTGTAAACAATAAAACAGCCAGGAACTTGAGTCCATTCACGAAGTTTTGAAGATAAAACATACTTGAGATGTGAACTTTAAACAAAAAAGACATGGGTTGGGGGAGAGAGAGAGAGAGAGAGAAAGAGAGAGAGAGAGAGAAAGAGAGAGAGAGAGAGAGAATAATACAATATTCATCAACTTTAGTCAGATGTGGTCCACATAATTATCAAAGATTCTAAGCATCCTTCTCATTACAATTTTGTACACACGCTGAAAGCCAAGTACCTGGAGATTAATGCTCAGATCCTTACAACTCCATAACCAGAATGGTGTTGTCAAGTCTACGTCATTGCAAATCACTTCTCTAAACCACTGGGGGAAGTGTAGGGAGTGTTCTTTACATTGTGGATTTTTTTTTCCCTGGGGAACTTCATTTTCTTCAGGAAGTTTCCTTCCATTTCACATGTAAGTAGCAGCCCCATCAGCAGTGTCCGACTCTGGAGAGAGGAGTGTAAGGATCTCATCTTTCGCTCTATAGACTAGAAATTAATTTGGCTTGCAGTTCCTCCCTCATCATCTGAGATGGATGCATAATGGAGAGTTTCAATGAAACAGAATGATGATTTCATGTATAGATTTTTATTGGGTCGAGTATTTAATATATACAAAAACATTAAAATTCACTAAAACAGTACTCAAACTTACATGTTATTATTTGCTTATAATTTTTTTTTTGGACAGGCAGAGTGGATAGTGAGAGAAAGAGACAGAGAGAGAGGTCTTCCTTTTGCAGTTGGTTCACCCTCCAATGGCCGCCGCGGCTGGCGCACTGCGGCCGGTGCACCACGCTGATCCGAAGGCAGGAGCCAGGTGCTTATCCTGGTCTCCCATAGGGTGCAGGGCCCAAGCACTTGGGCCATCCTCCACTGCCTTCCCAGGCCACAGCAGAGAGCTGGCCTGGAAGAGGGGCAACCAGGACAGAATCCGGCTTCCCTACCGGGACTAGAACCTGGTGTGCCGGCGCCGCTAGGTGGAGGATTAGCCTATTGAGCCGCGGTGCCGGCTATTTGCTTATAATTTTAACTCTCTCTAAAAGTTGTTAATTAAAGAATATTAGACTTACAAATAGTATGGAAAGAACGTATAGAACAGCTATATATTTTACAGTTTCCCAAAATATTAACATGTGCCACAATTGTATAATTTTCAAATAACATTGATATAATACTATTAAAAGCTGCTTGTATTATTCTGCTCATGTTAGCCTACCAAAATAAAAGCTTGAATAATGGGCATTCATTTTATCACAGCCTGAGAATCCAAGATCAAGGAGCCAGCCTTGGTGGCTGGGGAGTGGCCTTCCCTAGGTTTTAGATAGCTGCCTTCCCTCTATATGTACATGGCTTTTTCTCAGTGCATGATTAAAGAGAAAGCTCTCTAGTACCTCTTCTTATCAGGGCACTCATCTTATTGATCAGGGTCCTACTCTTCTGACCTCACTTAACTCTAAATTCCTCTTTACTCCAAATACAGCTGCACTTCAACATATTAATTTTGAGGTATATAATATTCAGTCCATAGCACCATTAATCAATTAAATTCTTACAAATACAACCACATAACAAATCTAGGCTAGCAAATTCCATTTAATTGTTATGTCTCACTTGTCTTCCATTTGGAACAATTCCATTTGGAACATTTTGCAAAGTTTCATGAGAATTTCAAAAAGTGCTAACAAATCATTTCACAGAATATCCTGAAATTTGGGCTTGTGTTAGTTTCTCATATTTAGATAGTGGTTATAAATTTTTGGCATGATGTGACAAAATTATCATGCCATTCGCAAAACAACATACCAAGGAGTAGAGGATGTCAATATGTGTCAGTAATGATGAAATTAACTGGATGATCTGAGTAAGGCAATACCACATTTCTAAACTGTAACATTCAGGGGAGATAAACAGAGACCATGCAACATGTCCTGTTGCTCATTATACTTTCATCTCTAATTTCAGCACCTGTCAGTGATTCTTGCCTGCAGCAATTATTACTATGGTGATTGCCCAATGATGATTTTACTATTCCTTTTGTTCCTTTTAAGTTAGAATTTTCCAGTCAGAAAAAACTGTCCTTTTTCTTTCATGCATTTATATATTCAATTGTCCATTTACATCAATCTGTACTCATAGACAGTCATTCCATTTTATGGGTTATAATGAATTAGTGCTATTATTCCCTTTCACATTATCCTAAAATTTGGTCATTTTGAGCCCCTTCAAATTGACTCCTGTGTTCTTCTAATTTGCTTCCATAATGTTTTATAAAGTAGACTACTTTTTAGAATGGCCTAGTATTTACAGAAAAATATTAAGAAATACTAGTTACCCCATATCCTATACCCACTTTACCTCATTATCAATATCTTACATTTATTGTGAAACCTTTGGTGTTGTTGTTATTTGTATAGATTGTTATCTTAATAGCATAGTTTATTCATTAGTCTTTAATTTTCATTTAATGTCTCTTTTTTATTTCACAAGCACATCCAGAATATCCAGAAAGACACATTAATTTAATCAGCATGTGCCCTTGTTCCTCTCAGCTGACAGAGCTGGAAAATGTGCGTGTCTGTGTATATATATATATATATATATACTGATATATGTATGTATCATATATCAGTATATATATATATATACACACACACACAAGAGGTCTTCAAAAAGCTCACAGCAAATTGTTTTAATTTCTTTTCCCTGAATTTTTGAAGGCTCTTCAATTGTTATCCTTTGCTATCTGTATTAAAATAAATATGAATTTATACTTATGCCTCTAACAGTAACCCATTACTAAATGGATTACTTTCATCTCTTCTCCTTGCTTATCTGTAACCTTTGACACCAAAAGAGGAAATCTCATTCTGACTATCCACCATCCACTTACTTAATTTTTCAAGTCTAATATACTAAGAAAGTAATATCAGGATTATTGAGCCATAGTGCTACGTGAAATGAGAGTAGAGTGGTTACATGTAGTTGGCTTTGCCTTTAGACTTACATACTTATTCATTACGATCATTAGTTAGGTCAGCATTTACCCCCTTTCTCTTCACTGAAGTAATTTAATAGTTCATAACATACACTCTCTAGTCGCAATCTCTATTCCTTACTGAGATCCCCTCTCTCCTAAATGATTTCTAAGTTGCTATCACTAAGATAAACTATCAGTGCTGTAAAGGTCTGTGGGTTTTGATACATACAAACTCTCAGAAGAGCACCACTGCAATGTACACAGTAGTCTTAACTGCCTAAAAAATTCCATTTAGTCACCTACTCCACTCTTACTGTCGCCACAGTACTCTAGCAAACACTCCTCATTTTGTTGTCTTTGCAGTTTTACCTTTTCAGAATGTTGTGTAACTAGCATCAGATTGCTTGTAACTTTAAAAAATTAGTTGTTTCATTTAACAATATGCACTTAGGATTCATCCATATCTTCCTGTGCCTTGGTAGCACAATTCTTTCTATTGCTGGTATTTTACAGAATCGATTCACATTCACCTATTAAATGACATGTTGGTTGCTTCCATAATTGAATTTTGCCATACATTTTTTCTGGAATATCGACATACACTTTTATCAACATTGTTAGCCAATGCCCTTATATTTTAATCTGCTTCATTAAAACAATTTATTGGGGTCATTGACTCAACAGTTAAGATGCTGCTTGTGGCATCCACATCTCACATCAGAGTGCCTGAGTTTGAGGCTGCTTCAGCTTCAGAACCAGCCTCCTGCTAATCCACATAGTAGGAGACAAAATATTATGGCTCAAGTACTTGGGTTCCTGGAAGATCTCATTTTGTCTGCCTCTGTGTCTCTGTTTCTCTGCTTTTCTAATAAAATGAAAATGACGTTTTTAAAATAGAAATGGATGTATTTTAAAAGTTATTTTATAAAATTAATAAAACTATACATATATATTCAATTGACAAAAATATGCTGTATGACATGAATTTTTTAAAATAGGTTGTATTTGAATCGCAGACAGAGAGAGACAGAGAAAGACACAGACACAAAAAGTTCGCATCCTCTGGTTCATTATTCGAGTGCCTGCTATAGCCAGAATTGAGCCAGAATCTCACATTGGTAGCAGAAACCCAACTACTTGAACCCTCATTTGCTCTCTTCCTTGGAGTGCATTAGGAAGGAGTTGGAATTCTATCTCTTCATTCATAAACAAACACAAATTGATTCCCTATCTTGATCATTGTAAAGAATGCTGAAATAGACATGTCCTCTTAATTCCACTCTGTCCATACCTTAAAAATACAGCTTATACACTGAATTTTTAAATTTGGCTTCTTTCATGTCAACTGTCTTCCATACCTGAGTTCTGTACGAATTGATTAATCAAATATATGAATGAACGAATGAGAGGTTGAAATATCACTTTGTTTTATTGATAAAATTTAGAGTAAAAGATGCAACTTATAACTGCAGACTTATATCTCCAAATGACTGCCAGAATTAGCTATGTGTCTGCCAGCCACAGGAGTTGATGGAAAATACTGGACTTCCTTCAGAGACAGATTCCTTCCCTAACAGGGCAGAAAGGAGCAGAACACATAGACTGCTATTGTTTAGATTATTGAATAAAAAAGATTAGGAAAGATGTGTGCATTTCTGATTCCTTATTCTCACTTACTGTCTGTCATAGGCTCTAGTGACCCTGGATGAAAAGTACATAAGGTCTAAGGCTTGAAGTTAAGTCTAAACACACACCTGGTATAGCAATCCTACTGCATAACAGAGGCTGTGGCAAACTGCTGGGGGTAAGAAGCTCGTGCTAGAGCAGTGTACGTGATATCTAAAGCCACTTCTGCACATCATTATTCCTTTGCAAAATGCATCTATTTGCTATCTCTCTGTGTACTACATGGTGATATTTAAGGAGGACAATGCATAACACTCCTCTTTCCCACCCTTCTCCATCATGATCTTTTTTTTTTTTTTTTGACAGACAGAGTGGACAGTGAGAGAGAGCGACAGAGAAAGGTCTTCCTTTACTGTTGGTTCACCCTCCAATGGCTGCTGCGGCCGCCGCGCTGATCCGAAGCCAGGAGCCAGGTGCTTCCTCCTGGTCTCCCATGCAGGTGCAGGACCCAAGCACTTGGGCCATCCTCCACTGTACTCCCGGGGCACAGTGAGCTGGACTGGAAGAGGAGCAACTGGGACAGAATTTGGTGCGCCAACCAGCACTAGAACCCGGGGTGCCGGCACCGCAGGCGGAGGATTAGCCAAGTGAGCCGAGGCGCTGGCCCCATCATGTTCTTAAGATAAAGGAATATGGAAAGCAACTATCACCTTTTTTGCATAAAATGATGATTTTAGTAGGCTAGGAAACCAACAGTGTGCTTACTGCATATCCACTCAAGCAGACCCCAGGACATATGGGCAGAATTCTAACCTTGCTTGGATGAGAGAAGTGAAGAACACTTGGTCTCCTAGCAGAATGATTCCTAGGAGAAATGGGAGAAACTCAGTTGAAAATACACCATTAATTCTGCCCTAATTTATCAATCAAATTATACATGCTTGCCCAGACAAACTGAATGAGGGGAAAAGGAGAAACTAGAAGTTCTTAGAAAAATATCTCCTCATGAATGTTAGAATTAGATATTCACTGACTACAAACTCATTTTATTTTCAAATTTCTTTGCATGAATTATGTCATACTTTTGTCACATAAATGTTTCCCACAGAAAATATTGTCAATTTAATAATGAGAACAAATAGTGGCTTAGTAAAAGGACACTAAAGAAGAAATTCATGAACTCAATTTCTAGCTCATTACAGTACATTGGCCAGTCATATAACCTTGGGCAACTAGAAAATGAAAAAAGTGATACTCTCCATCTTACAGGTTGTTGTGCAAATCCAATGAGTTGATACATGTGAAAAACAAGCTGTTATTATTATCTGTACATTTCTCCTAGTTTTAATAGTTTTATTGTTTCTTTCTATCTGCCATAAGATTACTTCATCAAGCTTTCAAAGAATTCTTTTATTTTTGTTTGCTTTATTTTATTAAATTGCCTCTAATCATCATTTACTTCTTTTAGGTGTATTTTAAGTTAAACTTTAATATGTCATTAATTTACTATCTTCATTTTTTTAAGATTTACTTTATTTATTTGAAAGTCAGACTTACAGAGATGGGTAAAGACAGAGAAATCTTCTATCCACTGGTTCACTCTCCAAATGGCCACAAAAATGGCTGGAACTGAGCCAATCTGAAGCCAAGAGTCAGAAGCTACTTCTGAGTCTCCCAAGTGAGAGCAGGGGGCTGGTTTCCCAGGTACATAAGCAGGGAGCTGGATTGGAAGTGGAGCAGCTGGGACTTAAACCTGCACCCATATGGGATGCAGGTGCTGCAGGCTGGAGCTTTAACCCACTGTGTCACAGCACAAGCCTCATATCTTCACATTTTTAAATAGCTAAATTTGTTATACATTTTTCTCCAAATTACATTTTAGAGTCATTCTGAAGTTTTTAGAATATCATATTTTCATTGCTGTTCTATTTTTAATTAATCGTAATTTCTAGAACAGCTTTTTGCCCCTGGCTTTCTTAAAAAATCTTTTACTTTCTTTTTTTAAAATTTTTTTATTTATTTTATTTGAAAGTCAGAGTTACACAGAGAGAAAAGGAGAGGCAGAGAGAGGAAGAGGGAGAAAGAGATCTTTCATCCACTGGTTCACTCCCCAATTGGCCGCAACGGCTGGAGCTGCACCAATCTGAAGCCAGGAGGAGTTTCTTCCAGGTTTCTTTTGTAGGTGCAGGGGCCCAATGACTTGGGCCATCTATCTACTGCTTTCCCAGGCTATAGCAGAGAGCTGGATTGGATGGGGAGCAGCCGAGACTCGAACTGGAGCCCTTATGGGATGCTGACATTGAAGGCGGTAGCTTTACCCACTACACCACAGCGCTGACCCTACTTTTAATTTCTAAACATGCCAAATTATTTTATTGTTTTGTTTCTCACTCTCTTGAACCTATTTCCAGTTTTAATACTGAGCTTATAGATGAAGGTACCACTGATTGTGTTTTGTATGTTGTATTTTGTAAAAACAAATGATTTAAAATTGTCAGCATTTTCTATCAGTAAATGGTAGTTATCTCTTTTTCAGGAAATTTATGAATAAATCTCTAAGCATGTGAATTTTACTCTTATAGCCTTAAACATTAGTACTTTGATGTACTAATAATTTTGATATTATGCTAAATGTATTGCCTATTCTTCACTCAAAGTACTTAAATTTGCAAAGCCATGTGATTGAAAATATAAAATGGCCTTATGAGAAAATTTCATTAGATTGAATTTTCTAGTATCTATTTTAAAGCTAAAATAAAAATTTTGCTCTACTTAGATAACAGGACTATTTAAAATTATTATTAGGGAATTTCCATTCATTTTTTAAAATATTCCTATTGAAATTTATAAGAAACACAAAAAATCTTTCATAATTATTGAGTGTAAAGAAATTTTAAAATACTTTCTTATTAATATACAAAACCAATAAATATATGAAACCAATAAATGTATGAAAAGTAAACTTGGTTTTTAAATTCTTATGAGGACATATGATATTATAAAATTAAAAAAAAAAGAAAAAAGAATGAATGTCTCTGTGTATCAGTATTGCTGCAAATACAGTTTTGTAAAACTTTGTTTTATACCTTTATCAAACCAATGGTTAAGAATGCCATATTAGTATAGTTTTAATGATATGTGATTACTTTAAATTGTACTGTATATGGGTGAAATGATGATTTTTTTCCATTCAATTGTTGTGTATAGCCATTACCTATAGTTCACTAAGCTGGGGTATTATTGTTTTTATTTGCTAAACTTATTTGGTGAAATAGTAAGCCTTCTTACTTAATTAATTTTAAAATATATTTTCTCTAAAAAAGGAAAAAAAGGGAAAGGGAAAGAGAGTAGGAGAAAGGATGGAGGG
This sequence comes from Oryctolagus cuniculus, assembly GCF_964237555.1. NCBI lineage: Eukaryota > Metazoa > Chordata > Mammalia > Lagomorpha > Leporidae > Oryctolagus > Oryctolagus cuniculus. The sequence goes on along the minus strand of NC_091436.1, from coordinate 76,241,746 downwards.
AAGACAGGAATAACATTATGTTCTATTCTTAGAATTATATCTACAAAGCACATTGACTCTGTTAAAAACTAATTAAGAATTAAAAGAAAAATAAAAATAAAATGAAAAAATCCAGAAGTTCCATGTTTATCATCTTTAAAGCAGAGTAGGAATCTAAAAATCTTTAATATTTTTTCCTTTTTAAAAATATTTATTTTTTTGAAAGGCAGAGTGACGAAGAGGAGCTCTTCAGTCTGCTGCTTCACTCCCAAAATAGTCACAAAAGCCAGGACAGCTCAGGCTGAAGCAGGAGCCAACAACTCTGGATTGGCGCCGCGTGCTGGCCGTAGAGGCCATTTGGGGGTGAACCAACGGAAGGAAGACCTTTCTCTCTGTCTCTCTCTCTCACTGTCTACCTCTACCTGTCAAATAAATTAAAAAAAACTTTTTTGGAGAATTCTTGCTTGTATGGACTTCAATTTTTTGCACCAAAATACACTTTAGTTTATTTTCCATGAACATTTTGAAATATTCTGCATATTAATGAGACTATCCAAATATGATGCACTTTTCTTAATGACAAATTGAAATGTTGATTTAGCAGAAAAATAAAATAAAACACTTTAAATATGTAAACTGCAAATGAACACTCAAATTTCCCTTGTTACTCAATCTGTAAGACTCATTCTCATATTCTCACTTTGCTTGGTTTTAAACATTTCCTTATTAAGCTGGCACCTGAGACCTGGCAGAGTCTTCACTACTACATGTTGGATTTCCCTGAGCCTCCTGTTGTCCACTTCACCGGTGTTCCATTTGAACCCTTTTGTCAGATATTCCTAATACCATGTAGATCCCTGGATTGAAAACTACTTACTTCCTAATTTTCAGAAAGTCACCTGAAACAGGTTTTTCCTCCCCAAATTTCTTTGATTTTATAGAAAGCAGTCTTACTCCCTCATGGAACAGCTGTGACTCAAACCAGTGCAAACAGAGCACATCGGCAGTGCAGGCAGCAGCTTTACCCACTAAGCCACAGGGCTGGCCAGTCTACAGGACTTTCACTGAAGAATTAATTACAATTCTTCTCAAGCTATGCAAAACAATGTAAAGGGAGCAAAATCTCCCAAACTCCTTCTATGAGCTAGCATCACCTTAATTCCTAAGCCAGAAAGAGATGCAACAGAGAAAGAAAACTACAAACCAATGTTCCTGATGTACATAGATGCAAAATCCTCAGGAAAATACTAGCCAATGAAATCCAACAATACATCAGAAGGATCATTCAGCAGGATCAAGTGGGATTTATCCCTACTATGCAATGATGGTTCAACATTCACAAATCAATAATGGTGATACATTACATTAAAAAACTGAAGAACAAAAATCATATGATTATCTCAATAGATGCAGAGAAAGCATATGATAAAATATGATATCCTTTGATGATAAAAACTTTAAGCAAGCAGCTATAGAAGGAATATTCCTCAATATAATCAATGCAACTTATGACAAACCCATGGCCAGCATCCTATTGAATGGGGGAAAAGTTGGAAGCATTCCCACTGAGATCCAGAACCAGACAAGGATGCTCACTCTCACCACTGCTATTCAATATAATCCTGGAAGTTTTAGCCAGAGCCATTAGGCAAGAAAAATAAATCAAATAGATACAAATTGGGAAGGAGGAAATCAAGCTATCCCTATTTGCCGACGATATGATTCTTTATTTAGGGGATCCAAAAGACTCCACTAAGAGACTATTGAAACTCATAGAAGAGTTTTGTAAAGTAGCAGAATATAAAATCAATCGACAAGAATCAATAGCCCTTTTATACATAGACAATGCCATTGCTGAGAAAGAACTTCTAAGACCAGTCCCACTCAAAATAGCTGCAAAAAATCAAATGCCTTGCAATAAATTTAACCAAGGATGTCAAAGATCTATATGATGAGAATTATAAAACATTAGAGAAAGAAATTAAAGAAGATACAAAAACATGGTAAAACCTTCCATGTTTATGGATTGGAAGGATCAATATAATCAAAATGTCCATACTACCAAAATCAATTTACAGATTAAATTTAATCCCTATGAAAATATCAGATATTCTCAGATCTAGAAAAAATGATCCTGAAATTCATATGGAAACACAGGAGATCTCGGATAGCTAAAGCAACCTTATACAACAAAAACAAAGCCAGGGACATCACAATACCTGACTTCAAGATATACTCTAGGATGTTTATAATCAAAACAGCCTGGTACTGGCACCAAAACAAATGTATAGACCAATGGAACAGAATAGAAAATCTAGAAATCAATCCACACATCTACAACCAACTTCTCTTTGACAAAGGAACCGAAATCAGTCCCTGGAGTAAAGACAGGCTCTTCAACAAATGGTGCTGGGAAAACTGGATCTCTGTGTGCAGAAGTATGAAGAGCCTTACCTTACACCTTATACAAAAAAATCTACTCAATATGAGTCAAAGACCTTAATATGCTCCAAGATCATCAAATTACTAGAGGATATTGGAGAAGCTTTGCAAGACCTTGGCATAGGCAAAGACTTCGTGGAAAAACCCCAGAAGCACAGACACAAAGCCAAAATTGACAAGTAGGTTACTTCAAGCTCAGATGCTCTGCACTGTAAAAGAAACACTCGGCAAATTGAAGAGGCAACTGACAGAATGGGAGAAAATATTAGAAAACTGCAATTGATAAAAGGATTAATATCCAGAATCTACAAATAGCTCATGAAACTCAATAAGAGCAAAGTGAAAAATCCAGTTAAGAAATTGGCAAAGTACTGGAACAGGAATTTTCAACAGAGGAATTCAAATGGCCTTCAGATACATTAAAAATTGCTCAGGATCACTTGCCATCAGGGGAATCCAAATCAAAGCCACAATGAGGCTTCACCTCACCCCAGTTAGAATGGGTCTCATACAGAAATCAACAAACAAGAAATTCTGGCGAGGATGTGGGAGACAAAGTACTCTAATACACTGTTGGTGAAAATGTAAACTAGTGCAGCTACAATGGAAGATAGTATGGGGACACCTCAGAAATCTGAATATAGACGTACCATATGACCCAGGCACCCATCCCCTGGGAATTTACCCAAATTAAAAGGAAATCAGCAAATGAAAGAGTGATCTGTACCCCCATGTTTATTGCAGCTCAAATCACTATAGCTAAATATGAAATAAGCCAGATGTCCATCAAATGAAGACTGGAAAAAGAAATTATGGTATATGCACACCATGGTATACTACCAGTGGTAAAAAAAAAAATAAAATCTGTTGTTTGCAACAAAATGGATGCAACTGGACGACATTATGCTTAGTGAAATAAGCCAGTCCCAAAAAGACAAATACCATATAGTCTCTATGACTTATGGCAACTTATAAAAGGTAAACTCAAGAGGTGAAATTGACACTTTGAGATGTGATGCTTTTGAACAGCCCTTGACTCAATTATTGAGGAACAGTGTTTTTTGTTTGTTTTTTTCTTCATACCATTTGTTGAGATATTTATTTAGTGTAGGGTTAAACTTATGAGTATAATAACTGAAAATAGATGTTTGTATAAAACAAGAATGTGAATAGAACAGGGAGGAGAAAAAGGGGTGGGCGTGTGGGAGAAGGTAGAGTAGGGCGGAAAGAATCACTATGTTCCTAAATTTGTGTATATTAAATGCATGAAGTTTGAATACTTTAAATAAAAGGTTTCTAGGTTAAAAATCATAATAAATTCATCCCTTTGTTTTTTAAACTAGGCATTTAGCATTCTGCAGAATGGAAACTTCATGATACCATATTTCAAAGCATACAACATTTTAGTAAATAAAACAGCCTGAGTCTGACATAAAACACAACACATAGATCAAGGGAACAGAACAGAAATACAAGAAGTTAAACCACAACATATTGTTAGCTCATTTTTGACAAAGTCAAAGAACATACATTGGATAAAAGACAGTCTTTTCAATAAATGGTAATGGCAAAACCGGTTATACATATATAGAGAAGGATTTAAATCCCTTTCTTGCACCATCTATCAAAAAGAAATCAACTCAAGATAAATTAAAGATCTAGATGTAAGACCTTTAACTGTGAAACTGCTGAAAGAAAATATAGGGAAGGCACTTCAAGACATTGGCATAGGCGCGATTTCTTGGATAAGACCCAAAAGTACAGGCAACAAAAGCAAAACTAGACAAATGAGATTTTATCAAACTCAGACACTTCTGCACAGCAAAGAAAATAACCAAGAGTGAAGAGACATTCAGTAGAACACTATAGAATATTATTCAACTATAAAAATGAGTGAAAGAATGAAATCTCATTATTTGCAGCAAAATCTATGGAATTGCAGGACGTAGCATTAAGTGGAATAAATCAGATGCAAAATAACAAATATAGGATGTTGTCCCTCATATCTTGGAAATATGTTTAAAAAAAAACCCTCAATCTGAACACAAAATAGTGATTACTAGAGACTGAAAAGGGTAAGATGTAAGAGCAAGTTCAGAAATCAGAGCTACTATTACTCAGCATGGTGGGGATACTGTAGCTTGCAATGCTCTAGCCTATATTCTATGAACAAATAAAAGAAAGAGGCTTCAAATCTCCAAAGAATGGGAAATATTGATTACCCTGTTTTGTTAATTCACATTACATTCATTGTTGAAATGTACTGTAGCCCATAAATATTTATAATTATTGCTTTTTTTTTTAGAAAATTCTGTGGAGATAACCTTTTAGATGAATGTTTACATTGATAATAGTATTGTAAACTCTTCTTTGGCTTTCAAAAATGCCTTCTAATAATAATAATTCCAAAAAAAAAACCAAAATTAGACAGCAATGCATTGAGAAAATCATGGAACTTAAACACTAAATCGTACTACTTTATCATATTATTCAGACATATATTCTATAAAAGAGTTGGATGGATTCAAACTTCAAATTTTTGCACATAGTTGTTTTTGTGCTAAAAGCTTGTAAAGATCTCATTTAGAAAATTTTCACATGTGTAAAAAGATGAAGCTGTGTTATGAACAGACGATACGCAGGGCAATCAATATTAATTCTTTTGCTTTGGATTTTGCGAGAAATCCAGAAATAATTGAGCATGTGGCAATGAAACCCTCAACTGTGTTTAAATCAATGAAAATAATGTAAAATTAAGAATTAATTTGATGAGAGATTCAGGCAAAGTGCTTCAACATGTCTATTAAGACGACATTTAAATAAACTCAGAGAAGTGTTACACATTTTTAAGGTATTAGCACAGCTAATACAGAAGGAATTATTAATCTTGGAAACTCAGTTCTTCCCTTTGGATGCTAGACAAAGAAATTTTGTGAAAAATTGAGACAAATGAGTTGAGCCTGCCTTGAATTCTGGTCATTAATAAAACATTTTATTACGATACAGAAGCAATGAGTAAGCATAAAGAGATAAACTCACGGATCAAAACTCTGGCGGTGCAGTCCAGAAGGGGCCATACGATCTCTTCTGGTCTGAAATTTTAGTACGTAAATGTACACAACTAAGAAGAGGATACAAAGAGGGAATTGACATGAATTCCATAGTGAATAAGAAGTATGTAAGAAATATTAGCAGTTTCTTGTTGACATTTATTTTTCCCACAGATGTGAAACAGTGTGTTAGGGGAAATATTTTCTACTTCTTTCTATTTCTTGACAGTATTATTGCAGTATCCAAATGCAAATACAAAATATAGACCACGGAACCTGGGGAGCATATGTTATGCCAGCATGTGTATTCACGGGATGCTAACCTGGTGCAAATTATGAGGCACCAGATGATCGAGATAAGCTAACACAAATCTGCAATGGCTGTCACTTGAATTTCTGTTTCTACTGTGTTGATTTTAGTTTAGTTTAGAAAAACTCGATACTTTCAAACCCAAATCTTCTGAATTTTGAGAATATATCTTAACTTCCGTATTTTTGTTAGTGTTTAAATGAGTTTTCCTTCAATTTCCATGCTCTATAAAAGTATTTTTTATCAAATACCAACTTCCTAAGTGTTTAATCATATCTGTTCCTAATTTAGGTATAGGGAATATTACATTTGATATTATACCTGTCCAGAAAGCTACCAAAATTATAGTACGTCTAAAACATGTGGCAAATTATATATAGAAAATAGGCATGCAATAGATAGAAAAAATGTAATATGAAGCATTGACAATAGAAATGTACTTGTTTTGTCAACTCTTATTAATTACTCTTCTATGCTGTATCAATTTATATTAATTTATGTATGTTTGAGCAAGAGCAGTTTCCCAAATACAGATCAAGTGGTGCTTGATGACAGAGATAAATTTCAGTGTCTAAGATTCATATTTAGGTAAACAATTATATTAAAACTTCAGGGACCGGCCAGTGCCGTGGCTCAATAGGCTAATCCTCCACCTGTGGTGCCGGCACATCAGGTTCTAGTTCCGGTTGGGGCGCCGGATTCTGTCCCGGTTGCTCCTCTTCTAGTCCAGCTCTCTGCTGTGGCCCAGGAGTGCAGTGGAGGATGGCCCAAGTGCTTGGGCCCTGCACCCGCATGGGAGACCAGGAGAAGCACTTGGCTCCTGGCTTCGGATCAGCATGGTGCGCAGGCCGCAGCACGCGGGCTACAGCAGCCATTGTGGGGTGAACAAACGGAAAAGGAAGACCTTTCTCTCTGTCTCTCTCACTGTCCACTCTGCCTGTCAAAAAAAAAAAAAAAAAACCTTCAGGAATCCATGATGTTTAAACTATTTAGATTTAAAATTCACTGTAGTTAATATTCTTGACTAACTATGTTAATAATAATAATAAATACATATATGTTAGGTAGATTTTGCAATATATTAATCATTTTTTATATATAACAACAATGTAATTTGTGGGATTATCTTTTCAGAAGTTATAATTTCATGATTGGTTGTTCCCCACGTTCTTCATAATTATTTCATATCTTATTTAGTTCTCTTTCCATTGTTCTGAGGAATCCAAAAGCAGGCTATGTTACTTGACCTGTATTAAAGTGCCTCTTTACTTTATAGGAAATTTGACTTGTTCTTCAAACTGACTCTCCTCATCATTGAGCTCTATATGCAAGTGATTAAGTGTGTTTTTTAATGGTAAAGATGGCTTTGTGGCCGTCTAAGTCATCCCTGAATCAAACTCTGCCAACCACTTTTAATGCCCTGCTTCCCTTTCTCCAAGCTCCAATACATGTATCTAAGGAAGATATTTGCAAGGAATAATTGTTGAGCAGCAGTCAAAGCATGTTTTTTTGCAAAAAGATTTATTTATTTGAAAGGCAGTATTAGAGAGAGAGGGAGATACAGTCACTAAAAAAAAGTGATTTAGGAAAGAAAAAGTGGAAATTTCCTGAAGGCAAGAAGGGAGAAACAACCTTTCCTTTGGTGAACGACATCAAGACTGTCGGCATGGCTGCTGAGATAAGGATAATTTTCTCCTAACCCCTATGAATTTTTAATTAACTTAAAATAAACCATTTGTTTCTCAGAGCAAATGAAATGTTACATTTTTCGGTGACACATGCTGTGACCCATACTATTAATGTGTGTGGTGCTTTTCAAACTGAAGGGATATAAGTGGCCCCAAGTCTGGCTCAAACAGTTCTCAAACTTCTGAATCATCTTTCTGGGCAAAAAGACATCAGGAAGCTATAGACCTTTACTGTAATAAGAATTCTGTGACACAGTTAGGTGTCTCTGATTGTATAATACCTCATCATGATGGGACAATAAAATAGTATTGAAATACAATCAGATATAATTGAGGTTGTTAGCCCCAAACTCATTATAATGCATCATTAATATTTATATCCTTCCATTCGTTTCAAAATTTTCACCTTTCTTACAAAAGGCTCAGATTTGAAAATATCATTGCTACAGATGAGGAAAGGGCTAAGGGGAATTCACAGTTCTGAATATTGTATGGCTAAATGGCTAAAATTTCACTTACCCAGTGAGTTTTTGCAATGCATCTAGCACAAAATGTTATCCTGTCATTCTGACTCACCGATTAAGCCAAAATTTACAGTTTCCTGGGGGAAGATGAAGAATTCACAACATTGAAAATAAAGCCTTGGAATTCTAAATGAGAAGAGAGGAAGAAAATTGCATTCTATTGAACAAAACACTAAAACAAAGAAAAGCATGGTAACTACTAGCCAAAGGAATTAGATACTTTTACCTTTTGTAATTGGAAAAATAACTAGGACAAATGCAAACTTGAGAAGAGGATAAGCAAGCAGTTATGGATCTGCAACCTGAAGGATTTTAAAAATTTGAAGGTATCATATAAGCAGCAGTGACGAAGTCTAGGATCAGAGGAGGGGAGATATGGCATGTCGGCTGAGATGGAACAGGTAGTATTTTCTCATCTATCCCCATGAATTGCTGGGTTCTGTCCAGCTTGTGTTGTATTTGAGAGATAGGAGTGAGATATTCAGTATAATTTAGTCAGGTTGTGTCTTTGAAGGCATAGAAGTATATGTATACAGTGAAATTTCAGGAAAATTAGGACAGTTTATGGCCTAAACAGAGAAATAAGTGTAACAGTTCCTTAATACAAAACCCAGTATTTGAAAGTTTTGGTCAAGGATCAAGTTGGGACATTTGAAGACTGAGGCCCTTTAGAATTTCTCAAAAAGTCTGTAGGGTATCCTTACAAATGTAATGATTAGCATAGTATATGGTATTCTTCCCCATGAAAATGTTAATATAACTGTACTAAAAACAAATACAAATAATCAATTAATAGGGGAGAAAAAAGTTCTAAATACTGGTATTATAAAATCAGATCTTCTTTAATCATTACAATAGATTTAATAGTAAATACAATTGAATATGATGGATTTTCTTTGATCTCATTTATTCTGACAACTGTTTGAAGTACACTAATGCCTTTATTGATGTATTTATACAAATGTCAGGATAAAAGGTTGCTTTAGAGAAAGCACCATAAAACATATAACAGAGTTAGCATTACAGTTTCATGGAAAAAGCTATAGTAAGTGTTGTAAATATATTATAGATTAGATTCCTTTAATAATTTATGTTTTCTTGTTTATTTATTTGAAAGACAAAGTTAACAGAGAGGCAGAGGCAGAGAGAGAAGTCTTCCACCCCCTGGTTCACTCCTCAAATGGCCATTCTGAAGCCAGGAGCCAGGAGCCAGGAGCTTCTTTTGGGTCTCCCACGTGGGTACAGGAACCCAAGCACTTGGGTCATCTTCTCCTTTCCCAGGTCATAGCAGAGAGCTGGGTGGGAATTGGAATAGCCGGGACTCAAACCAGTGCCCATATGGGATGCCGGCACTGCAGGCGTCAGTTTTATCTGGTATGCCACAGAGCCAGCACCCATTTGTATATTCAAAACCTAAGTATTAATACACTGCCTACTGATCATTGACATATTATTAGAGAAAGCCAAATGTTACTACTAAGAACAATTATACTACCTCACTGCATTTAATATATGACTAAAATTGTTTTCTTTTCAATTTAATATGCTTTATGAAGAACAGGGAAAATCAAGCACATAATTATAGGAAGTGAAATTAAGTAATCTTTCTCTCAACTCTGGTTTTTGGATTGGGAAATGACTTGAATGACTCTTGGCTAAATCCTCAATATTAGATTCCTATGGCCTTCTTGCCATATAGAGTATAGGTTATAAATTATTTACAAAATTTAAGGACTCCTTTAATACTTTTCTCATGATACCATTCAAACAGTAGGTGCTTTGTGGTAATTGAAAAATGTTACAAGTCATTTATCATTAAAGGTTGTTAAATTTTTATTTATGTACAGTGTTTCCTACACTAGTATTAATTTAAAGATATTCCTATACACCATCATTCCCACCAGTGTCTGTCCAGAGGCTTTTTGGCCACCCATTGCCTGGACATAAATATCCATCTATCCATGATAATCTCTTTTGTTTCTTCTCCATTCCAAATCATAATCCACTGGGCTGATGATCCATGTGTTTGTATCTTCCTCCAGGGTTGCAATTCCATACACCTTCATACGTCTAATGTGTTGCTGAGAAAGCTTCTTCATTTGATCTTAGCCAAAAGGCAGAGAACTAATAAAGGAAGAGCTTATTTTATAATTTATTAAGGTACTAGAGTGGTTTAATGTATTAGTGATTTAAAATCGAAATTAGAATACAATTTTCATTTAGTTATCTTTATTCTGCATAAAATGACTTCTGACTGCATTCTAAATTCACACAAGCCTTCTTCTTTTATCACATGTTATAGGCACACTGGCCTTTCAAAGTGAAAGCACCTCATTCCTACTTCAAAACCTTTGTTCATGTTGTTTTCCTTGCCCACAAAATTTTTATCCTTACTCTGTACCATGCTATTTCCTATTCATCATGCAAGCCTCAATTAAATGTCAAATCACATTTTCATAGAGTATAAAATCCAATAGTCATATTATAAATGTTTATCATATCTGCTATAGTGCAAAGAAATAGTAAATAATACTTGTAAATACTTATTCATTGGTATAATCCCTCTCTCACTCTCGCTCTTGCTCTCTCTGTCTCTCTCCATACTCTACCCGAAGTATCTGTCATCTTATCTACTTATTTGAATGACAGAGAGAGGCAGACATAGAGAAAGCTCCCATCTGCTTGTTCACTCCCCAAATGAACATAATAGGGGTGGGTTGGGGCTGAAGCTAAAAGTCAGGAAACTTCACATCTTGCACATGGGTGGCAGGGGAGCCATTACCATTGTTTTCCAAGTGCTAAGCACAATATTTGCAAATAATGATATTTCTCCAAAATACTTATTGAAGAAATGAGTGAATAACTGATATCCAAGGGGCAGAAATGACACTATATTTATGATTACACTCACTGGGGTCTGGTGTTGTGGCACAGGTTAAGCCACAACCCATTATGGAACGCCAGTTCAATTTCTGGCTGCTCCACTTCTGATCCAGCACCCTGATAATGTGCCTAGGGAAGCAGTGGAAGATGGCCAAAGCATTTGGGTCCCTGCTACTCATGTGGGAGATCTGGATGGAATTCCTGACTACTGTCTTTGACCTGGCCCAACCCTGGCTATTGCAACCTTTAGGGGAATGTAATTGCTGATGGAAGATCTTATTAACCATTTCTCTCCCTCTTTCTCCATCATTCTGTCTTGTAAATAAGTCTCAGATAATCACTCTTACTATGTTACTTTCCAACAGAAATCGACTCTGATTTCCTAAGTACAAAAATGACATTTCTGTGATGGGTGTTTAGTGCAGTGGCTAAGCAGCCACGTGGGATGCTCACATTCCACATTCGAGGGATTAGAATTCAAATCCTGGCTCCACTCTCTATTCCAGCTTCCTGCTAACATGCACCTTGGGAGGTAGCAGGTTATGGCTCAAGTAATTTTGTCTCTGCTACCTACATAAGACACATGGATTCAGTCCTTGGCTCCTAACTTTAAGCTAATACACCTTTGTCTCTTTTGGGCATTTGGGGAGTGAAATGATGGATGAGAGATCTAGCACCATCTGTCTTCCCCTTTCATTCTTTCTCTCTACCTTTCAAGTACATAAAATAATGAAATAATTTTAAATGGAATTTATTATAACATGTTAGAAATGGGTACCAGAAATACTAAAGGTACAACCCTGTCACCTTGGGATTCCTACTCTGACCTTGGTCTTTGCTCTACTCTTCTGCCCATCATTTGCTCTTCTTTTATTCCCTGACCTTCCCTCCGGTCTAGCTTTCTTAAATTTTTGGTTCATAAATTAGACATGTGGTCATCAATTTGCCTTTGAAATGACAACTTATGATGGCTCCGGCATCAGAATTAACAGAAAACACCCAATGATGTGTATCCACTCTACTTTAATACTCATCGTTAATAGGTCAGATTCTTGGAAATCATTTCTGTGGCTTACTGCTCTCCATTTAATTTAAGAATAGCTTTTTTTTTCCCCAGGAGGCATTCTCCAGGCCTCATGACAGAGACCCTTGTGAGAGGACCAAAGTCATTTCTAAACCCCCTTGCAGGGACTCTGTGTGAGGGTTAGAAAATATATGTTTTGATTCTTTTTTGTTTTTCATAACTCATATGTAGTAGTAAAGTTAGAATATAGCATCTTACCAGTTAAAATGATTAATGTCTCCTGAATAAATGTGCCAAGATATTTTCTTAAAATTCAGCATGTACTTTTGTTTATCTTACTAAGGCCACATCCTACCATCTCTTGGGAAGCTATTTCGTATTCAGTAAAAAACAAAATGATCCCATCTGAAAATTGTATGCCCAGTGGCTCATCTCTTCAGCTCCAAAACAGTGAACAGACTAATCTGAAATGCTCATCCTGGCTAATGAGGTATGTAATATGAGTGTTTAATGGAGATAGCTAGACACATAAATGCTTCCAAATCTGGTCTGCCTGGGGTGGGAAAAATTCAAGGGGGGTAGACATAAAGACAAACTTTATCATTCCAGAATCACTCAGATCAGACCAAATGATTTTCACTTGTTCTAGCTATTGAATACACAGAACATGCCAATTAATGGAATTGCACTTTGAGAGCAGATATTTTATTAGATGTCTGATTTTTCAATGGAACATTGAAAAATGTGTGCATTTTTACTATGTGATTATTTTTTGAACACATGTATTTAAGTACAATTTTAATATACTTTGAGATCACTACTTTCTCAGAGACATGAATGTCCAAATTTATAATTAGCTTTGTGAAATAAGAGAATTGCATGCACATAAAGTTATTTATCATGCACATTATTATGTATGTATTCATTATTGATGATGGCATTTTTCTTATACACTATTAACTATAATCTAGAACAATTTGGAGTTGCTGGACAATATGAGACAGTTATAATAAAGAAATCTCAGGGAGAAATAATTGATTTCAGGGAAAAAGATGGGAATTCATGAGAAAATTAATTTTAAATGAAAGGATTATTGTAGAGTTTTCAATAGCTAAATTGTAAGAACAATGACAGACGTCAATAATCTTCTCATAAACAAAATTTGGAAGATATAATAGAAGAAATTATTTATAATGACAGTAGAAATAATAAAATACTGGCCAGCGCCACGGCTCACTAGGCTAATCCTCTGCCTGAGGCGCTGGCACCCTGGGTTCTAGTCCCGGTTGGGGCGCCAGATTCTGTCCCGGTTGCCCCTCTTCCAGTCCAGCTCTCTACTGTGGCCCGGGAGTGCAGTGGAGGATGGCCCAAGTGCTTGGGCCCTGCACCCGCATGGGAGACCAGGAGAAGAACCTGGTTCCTGGCTTGGATCGGCGCAGCACACTGGCCACAGAGGCCATTTGGGAGGTGAACCAATGGAAGGAAGACCTTTCTCTCTGTCTCTCTCTCTCTCTCACTGTGTAACACTGCCTGTCAGAGAAAGAAAGAAAGAAAGAAAGAAAGAAAGAAAGAAAGAAAGAAAGAAAGAAAGAAAGAAAGAAAGAAAGAAAGAAAGAAAGAAAGAGAGGGAGGGAGGAATGAGGGAGGGAAGAAGAAAGAAAATACTTAATAATGAACTTATAACAAATAGAAATACTTGAAAGTATAAGGTGAAAACTCAATCACTTTCTATTACCAAATATACTTGAAAAATTAAAATAACATCATAAAAATGTTGAGCATTCCAAGATAACTTATCAATTAAATGTGATTTCCAGTAAAAATATCAATAAGACATGTTGATATTACATTTCAACTAAAAGTAATATGAAATAATGTTTAGGCGAACATTTAAAAAAAGACAATTAGGCAGGCAATACTATCAGATATAAAGATATAAACAATTACTTATAATTGTCTGAAATTATAGGCAACAAGATATCTTTTAGTAAACGAGTGACTAAACTATGATATACACAGACAATGAAATATTATTCAGAACTAAAAATGAAGTAGCCATGAACATGAAAAAATGATAAGGAAACTTAAAGTTACAATGAATCATAAAAGGCAGCTGGGAAAGGCCACATACTGTGTGATTCCAATTATGACATTCTGGTAAAGACCACACTATGGAGACAATAAAAATATACATGACTGACACAGGGATGGAGATGGAGAGATGAACAAGTAAGGGGTGGAGGATTTTTAAGACAGTGAAACACCCTACAGTCTACTATAATGGAGGTTACATGCTACTAACATTCCCCCCAAACAAATGGGAAGTGAAAACCTAAGAGTGAACTACTAATGCACTATACATTAGTAACTATGCATCAGTAACTGTAGTAACTGTACTCTGGATGATATTAATGTGTCAGTGCAAGTTTATCTATTGTGACAAACACATTGGTATGGAATGTTAACAATGATAGAGGCTATGCACACTTGGGGACACGGAGTACATGAGGATCTCTGTAACCTATGCTTAATTTTGCTATAAATCTAAAACTGTTCTAAAAAAAGTCCATTTTAAAAGTATATTATAAAGTCCTTGTAATCAAAACCCCAGGCTGCATATCCATGAATATACTGATAGACAAAACAGTAGGAAACATACACATAAAGTATGTTCAAATGAAAATTTTATATATACTATACATGTGAAGGAAAATGTAGCCTTTTAAAAACATCATGTTCAATAAACTGGACAGATATCTAGAACAGACAAAATGGAACCATTTTTGATAAGCATATCTGAAACAAGCCTACTTGGACCAATGATCCAAATGAGACCATGCTTGGCTTTCTTTACATGGTCCCAGGACAAATTTTAAGTTAAAAAGTAGGTTCAAGGGAGTATAGAAAGCATGGTCATGTTAATTACATAATTGTGTGTGTGTGCACATGTGTGTGTAATGTGTGTGTATAAAACAGAGTAGTGAAAACAATTATGCATGTGGATATAAAGAAAAGTGGAAAGAATGGAGGAGAAGAACTAAATTCTTTACAGAGCAGTGACAGCTGATAGATGTGGACAGAATGATAGAATTAGAAAAATAAATCACTTTCAACTTAGAGGTAGTAATTGAGTCACACAAGTAATATCAAAAGATGCTGAAGGACGGAGGACCTACAGGCAGAGCAAGGTCGCCCTCCGCGTGGAAGCTGAGACGCGGAAGCCGCACTGCAGAAGCCGAGCCACAGAAGCCGAGCTGAGCCGTGAGAGCCGAGCCGCAGAAGCTGAGCCGCAGAGTCTGCGCACCAGTGCTGGAAGGGGAGGTGAGGCAAAAACCTCGGTAACCTGAGACATTGGCGGGGAAAGGCAGAAAGAGCCTACAGGGAATGAGGCCTGAAGCCCCACTGGGGAAAGTTCACCAGGCTGCCTGGAGGAGAGAAAAAAATGAATAAATAAGGGGAACCGGTATGGACATTAGCCTCTCTCTCCACTCACCTTACACAGCCGAGCAAGACAAAGAGGAGGCACCATTTTATGTATGCAAAGTGGCGCCCACCATTAGACAAGCAGAAAAACCTGGCGCTGGTGGGGAGACATAACAGGAGGTTAGGACCTAGTGAAAGTGTGGAGCTAACGAACTGAGACTGTGAAAATCTGAGGGGGGCGAGAGAACTCACCGAGTACATAAACTCGGTAACCTTGGCAACCCGGTGAGAGACTGTGGAGAAATTTGATACCACACTGAGGGCTGCATAAACTCTTTGTGTGGTCACAGGGGTAGAGCAGACTAATACCCACAGGGACCAGATTTTATACATCAACTACCCTCAATTCCACTCAGCTATGTGGGATTACTTCCCAACTGAGTCAAAAAAAGAGAGAGAGAGAGAGAACAATCTGGGTGAGTCACCTTTGACACACCATTAACCCTGAAGAACCAAACAGAGCTCTCTGGCCACACCCATCACAGCTTCTAAAGATCCATCAAAAGCAGACAGTCCACTTAATCTAGAGCCATAGTATGACGAGAAAAAGCACCACAGCAAAGAAATCAAAGAATATCTCCACAATGCCAAACAAACGCAGAAACCAAGGTAACAAGAACAAGGAAGACACTACGACACCCCCAAATGAAATAGACACCCCAATTCAAGATTATGAAGATGATGATATAGAAGAAATGCAAGAAGTGGATCTCAAAAACTTAATAAAAACATTAAGACGTTCTCAAAAACAAATTCTTGAAATACAGAAATCCTTAATGGACAAGATAGAAAATCTTTCTTGTGAAAATGAAATATTAAGGAGGAATCAAAATGAAATGAAACAACTAATAGAGAAAGAAACTGTGATAGTGACAAGAAATCATAATGAAATGAAGAATTCAATAGATCAAATGACAAACACATTAGAGAGCCTTAAAACAGAATGGGTGAAGCAGAAGAGAGAATATCAGACTTAGAAGACAGAGAACAGGAAAGGATACAGTCAAACCAAAGAAAACAAGAGGAAATTAGAAATCTAAAAAATATTGTTGGGAATCTACAGGATACTATTAAAAAACCCAACATTCGGGTTCTAGGAGTTCCTGAAGGCATGGAGAGAGAGAGAAAGGATTAGAAGAACTTTTTAGTGAGATACTAGCAGAAAATTTCCCAGGTTTGGAGAAGGACAGAGACATCCCAGTACACGAAGCTCATAGAACCCCTAATAAACATGAGCAAAAGAGATCCTCACCATGACATGTTGTAATCAAACTCACCACAGTGAAACATAAAGATTCTAAAATGTGCAAGAGAGAAATGTCAGATTACTCTCAGAGGATCTCCAATCATACTCACAGCTACAAGCTAGGAGGGAATGGCGAGACATAGCCCAGGTACTAAGAGAGAAAAACTGCCAGCCCAGAATATTATATCCTGCAAAGCTCTCATTTGTGAATGAAGGTGAAATAAAGACCTTTCACAGCAAATAGAAATTGAAAGAATTTGTCGCCACTCGTCCAGCCCTGCAAAAGATGCTTAAAGATGTGTTGCACACAGAAACATGGTCATCAATATGAAAGAAGGTAAAGGGAGGAAACCTCACAGAAAAGATTGCAGGAAGGTCAAAACATATATTAGAAAATATCTTTGGCAATTGGCAGGGCAAAGTTATTACTTATCAATAGTCACATTGAACGTTAATGGCCTGAACTGTCCAGTTAAAAGACACCGATTGGCTGATTCGGTTAAAGAACAAAACCCATCTATTTGCTGCTTATAAGAAACACAGCTTTCCCACAAAGATGCATACAGACTGAAAGTGAAAGACTGGAAAAAGATATACCATGCCAACAGAAATGAAAAAAGAGCGGGCGTAGCCATCTTAATATCGGACAACATAAACTTCACCACAAAAACTGTTAGGAGAGACAAAGAGGGGCACTATATAATGATTAAGGGATCAATTCAACAGGAAGATATAACAATTATCAATGTATATACACCTAATTACAGGGCACTGGTTTATTTAAAAGATTTGTTAAGGGACTTAAAGGGAGACTTAGACCCCAATAGAATGGTACTGGGGGACTTCAATACTCCACTCTCAGAAATAGACAGACCAACAGGACAGAAAATCAACAAGGAGCCAGTAGATTTAAACGACACTATAGCCCAAATGGATCTAACAGATATCTACAGAACTTTTCATCCTACCAGAAAGCATTTACATTCTTCTCAGCAGTACATGGAACCTTCCCTAGGATTGACCACATACTAGGCCATAAAGCAAGTCTCAGCAAATTCAAAAGAATTAGAATCATACCATGCAGCTTCTCAGACCATAAAGCAATGAAGTTGGAAATTAGCAACTCAAGAATCCCTAGAGAATATGCAAACACATGGAGATTGAACAACATGCTCCTGAATGAACAACGGGTCATAGAAGAAATCAAAAGAGAAATCAAAAATTTTCTGGAAGTAAATGAGGATAACAGCACAGCATATCAAAACTTATGGGATACAGCAAAAGCAGTGTTAAGAGGAAAGTTTATATCAACAGGTGCCAACATCAAGAAATTGGAAAGGCACCAAATAGATGAGCTTTCAGTTCATCTCAAGGATCTAGAAAATCTGCAGCAAACCAGACCCAAATCTAGTAGGAGAAGAGAAATAATTAAAATCAGAGAAGAAATCAACAGGATTGAATCCAAAAAAATTACAAAAAATCAATCAAACGAGGAGCTCGTTTTTTGAAAAAATAAACAAAATTGACACCCCATTGGCCCCACTAACTAAAAAAAGAAGAGAAAAGACCCAAATCAATAAAATCAGAGATGAAAAAGGAAACGTAACAAGAGACACCACAGAAATAAAAAGAATCATCAGAAATTACTACAAGGACTTGTATGCCAGCAAACAGGGAAACCTATCAGAAATGGATAGATTCCTGGACACATGCAACCTACCTAAATTGAACCAGGAAGACATCGAAAACCTAAACAGACCCATAACTGAGACAGAAATCAAAACAGTAATAAAAGCCCTCACAACAAAGAAAAGCCCAGGACCAGATGGATTCACTGCTGAATTCTACGAGACATTCAAAGAAGAACTAACTTCAATTCTTCTCAAACTATTCAGAACAATCAAAAAAGAGGGAATCCTCCCAAATTCTTTCTATGAAGCCAGCATCACCTTAATTCCTAAGTCGGAAAAAGATGCAGCATTGAAAGAGAATTACAGACCAATATCCCTGGTGAACATAGATGCAAAAATCCTCAATAAAATTCTGGCCAAGAGAATGCAAGAACACATCAGAAAGATCATCCACCCAGACCAAGTGGGATTTATCCCTGGTATGCAGGGATGGTTCAACATTCGCAAATCAATCAATGTGATACACCACATAAACAGACTGCAGAAGAAAAATCTGGAACCAGACAGGGATGCCCACTCTCACCACTGCTATTATTCAATATATTTCTGGAAGCTCTAGCCAGAGCTATTAGGCAAGAAAAAGAAATTAAAGGGATACAAATTTGGAAAGAAGAACTCAAACTATCCCTCTTTGCAGATGATATGATTCTTTATTTAGGGGACCCAAAGAACTCCACTAAGAGACTATTGGAACTCATAGAAGAGTTTGGAAAAGTAGCAGGGTATAAAATCAATGCACAAAAATCAACATCCTTTGTATACACAGGCAATGTCATGGCTGAGGAAGAACTTCTAAGATCAATCCCATTCACAATAGCTACAAAAACAATCAAATACCTTGGAATAAACTTAACCAAGGACGTTAAGGATCTCTACGATGAAAATTACAAAACCTTAAAAAAAGAAATAGAAGAGGATACCAAAAAATGGAAAAACCTTCCATGCTCATTGATTGAAAGAATCAATATCATCAAAATGTCCATTCTCCCAAAAGCAATTTATACATTCATTGCAATACCAATCAAGATACTGAAGACCTTCTTCTCAGATCTGGAAAAAATGATGCTGAAATTCATACAGAGACACAGGAGACCTCAAATAGCTAAAGCAGTCTTGTACAACAAAAAGAAAGCCGGAGGCATCATAATACCAGATTTCAGGACATACTACAGGAAAGTTGTTATCAAAAAAGCATGGTACTAGTGCAGAAACAGATGGATACGCCAATGGAACAGAATAGAAACACCAGAAATCAATCCAAGCATCTACAGCCAAAGATCCAAAACCAACCCCTGGAGTAAGGACAGTCTATTCAATAAGTGGTGCTGGGAAAATTGGATTTCCACGTGCAGAATCATGAAGCAAGACCCCTACCATTCACCACTCAAAAATTCACTCAACATGGATTAAAGACTTAAATCTACGACCTGACACCATCAAATTATTAGAGAACATTGGTGAAACCCTGCAAGATATAGGTACTGGTAAAAACTGATTGGAAAAGACCCCAGAAGCACAGGCAGTCAAAGCCAATATCAACATTTGGGATTGCATCAAATTGAGAAGTTTCTGTACTTCAAAAGAAACAGTCAGGAAAGTGAAGAGGCAACTGACAGAATGGGAAAAAAATATTTGCAAACTATGCAACAGATAAAGGGTTAATAACCAGAATCTACAAAGAAACAAGAAACTCCACAACATCAAAACAAACAACCCACTTAAGAGATGGGCCAAGGATCTCAATAGACATTTTTCAAAAGAGGAAATCCAAAGGGCCAACAGACACATGAAAAAATGTTCAAGATCACTAGCAATCAGGGAAATGCAAATCAAAGCCACAATGAGGTTTCACCTCACCCCAGTTAGAATGGCTCACATTCAGAAATTTACCAACAATACATGCTGGAGAGGATGTGGGGAAAAAGGGACACTAACCCACTGTTGGTGGGAATGCAAACTGGTCAAGCCACTGTGGAAGTCAGTCTGGAGATTCCTCAGAAACCTGAATATAACCCTACCATTCAACCCAATCATCCCACTCCTTGGAATTTACCCAAAGGAAATTAAACTGGCAAACAAAAAAGCAGTCTGCACATTAATGTTTATTGCAGCTCATTTAACAATAGCTAAGACCTGGAACCAACCCAAATGCCCATCAACAGTAGACTGGATAAAGAAATTATGGGACACGTACTCTATAGAATACTATACAGCAGTCTAAAACAATGAAATCCAGTCATTAGCAACAAGATGGAGGAATCTGGAAAACATCATGCTGAGTGAATTAAGCCAGTCCCAAAGGGACAAATATCATATGTTCTCCCTGATTGGCGACAACTAACTGAGCACCAAAGGGGAAACCTGTTGAAGTGAAATGGTCACTATGAGAAACAGTGACTTGATCAGCTCTTGTCCTGACGGTTGATGTACAATGTAATACTTTAACGCTTTTAGTATTTTATTTTGTTCTAGTACTATTGGTTGAACTCTGTAATTAACACACAATTATTCTTAGGTGTTTAAATTTTAACTGAAAAGTGATCCCTGTTAGGAATCTGGAAAATATTATGCTGAGTGAAATAAGCCATTCCCAAAGGGACAAATATTATATGTTCTCCCTGATCGGTGAAAACTAACAGAGCACCAACAAGGAAATCTGTTAAAGTGAAATGGACACTATGAGAAACAGTGACTTGATCAGCCCTTGCCCTGACTGTAGATGAACAATTTAAACGTTAACCCTCTTAGTATTTTTTTTGTTTGTTCTACTTAATACTTTTGCTTGAATTCTGTAATCAATACAAAGTTATTAATAAGTGTTGAAACTTAACTGAAAAGTGATTGCTGTTTTATATAAGAGTGGGAATAAGAGAGGAAAGAGATGGACAATTTGGGACATGCTCAAGCTGACTTGCCCCAAACGGTAGAGTTAGAAACATACCAGGGGATTTCAATTCAATTCCTTCAAGGTGGCATGTACCAAAGCCATCTCACTAGTCCAAGTGATCAATTTCTGTTCACAATTGATCAGTATGATAGTACTAAGAGTCAAAGGAATCACATAAACAAGACTAGTGTCTGCAAATACTAACCGATATAATAAAAAAGGGAGAGAACGATCCAACATGGGAAGCGAGATACTCAGCAGACTCATAGAATGGCAGATGTCCTAAACAGCACTCTGGCCTCAGAATCAGCCCTTAAGGCATTCAGTTCCGGCTGAAAAGCCCATGAGAGTATTTCAGGCATGGAAAGCCAAGACACTCTGGGGGTATAAAATGACCTAAATGAAAGATCTCTGTGAGTGAGATCTCAGTGGAAAGAACAGGTCATCAAAGAAGGAGGTACCTTTCTCTGAAGGGAGGTGGGAACTTCCACTTTGACTATGACCTTGTCTAAATATGATCAGAGTCAGTGAACTCAAAAGGCCTCCATAGCCTTGGCAACTCATGACTAGATCCTAGGGTGATTACTGGTGCCATAAACAAGTGCGTCAATTTGTTAAGTCAACAACAGGAGTCACTGTGCACTTACTCCTCATGTAG
Organism: Oryctolagus cuniculus; assembly: GCF_964237555.1. NCBI lineage: Eukaryota > Metazoa > Chordata > Mammalia > Lagomorpha > Leporidae > Oryctolagus > Oryctolagus cuniculus. Next base: position 76,219,881 of record NC_091436.1, on the reverse strand, counting down.
GATCTCTGTCCTTAATGTGCTGTACATTGAGACTTAATGCTATGATGAGTACTCAAACAGTATATTTCACTTTGTGTTTCTATGGGGGTGCAAACTGTTGAAACCTTTACTTAATATATGCTAAACTGATCTTCTGTATATAAAGAGAATTGAAAATGAATATTGATGTGAATGGAAGGGAAGAGGGAGCAGGAAAGAGGAGGATTGTGGGTGGGAGGGAAGTTATTGGGGGGAATCTATTGTAATGCATAAGCTGTACTTTGGAAATTTATATTCATTAAATAAAAGTTAAAAAAATTAAAAAAAATTTAAAAAAGGCAATTTGTAACAAAATAAAAGATGCTGAAGCCATTTTGTAAAGGATTATTGGATTATTATATTTATTTAACAGGATAATCCTCTCATTTTAAAATGTACCATAAGAGACAGTTTGGCAATTACTAACGCGAAAGATGTTTCTTTATGAATATGAACTTTGATAGCCAGACTTTCTATTGTAAATGGTAGTACATCTTGGTATAATATCTTTCTTAATTCAAAAATATAAGAAAAATACAGTAAAACCTAGTCACTGTTCTTGCTAAAATTATTAATCTGAATCTATTTTTGTGACAACAATAAGAAAATACAACAATGCACCGAAAGTCTGGAATCCTGAAGAAATTCAATATTATGTATAAAGTAAGAGATGCAGTGATGTTTAAGAAAAGACACTAGAGAGACATAACCAAACATAATTTGTAAATAACAACTGGTTGCTAGAGATTTACGAAAATATTTTAAAGACATTTTGAGAATAATTAGCAAATTTGGAATATGAATAACTTATTAGGTGTTTTTTTTTTTTTTTTTTCAGGCAGAGTAGGAGAGAGACAGAGAGAAAGGTCTTCTTTCTGTTGGTTCACCCCCCAAATGGCCACTATGGCTGGTGCTGCGCCAATCTGAAGCCAGAAGCCAGGTGCTTCCTCATGGTTTCCCATGCAGGTGCAGGGTCCAAGAAATTGGGCCATCCTTCACTGCCCTTCTGGGCCACAGCAGAGAGCTGGACTGGATGAGGAACAACCGGGACAGAACTGGCACCCCAACCGGGATTAGAACCCGGGGTGCCAGCGCCGCAGGTGGAGGATTAGCCTAGTGAGCCGTGGAGCCATCCAGGTTGTGGTTTTAAAATATTGCTAATTTTCTCTGATGTTAGTTTATGAAAGGATGTGGTACTCTTGAAATTCATATGATTGTATTATTTGAAGAGAACATAAAATACTTGCAAACCACTTTCAAATTATTTAGAAAAGCAAATAAAATGTATTTATAGAAGGAATGCGATTTTGGGAAAAATATTAATGTGTAAGTCTATCAAGACACAAGTTGCATAGTCATCTGTTGTAATAGTCTTCTAACTTTACTAAAAGCTTGAGTTTTTGCAAAATAAAAAATTTTCTAAAAAGCAAAACTAGTTTTGTAATCTTGATATAACTTTTGTTAAACTTTAGAATAAATAGATAAAACAGTATTTATGTGATGAATCTTTTTTTAAAAAGATTTATTTTATTTACTTGAAAGGCAGAGTTACAGAGTAAGAGGGACAGTCAGAGAGAGAGTCAGAGAAAGAGAGAGAGACATATCTTCCATTCACTGGTTCATTCCCCAGATGACCGCAATGGCCAGGACTGGGCCAGATGGAAGCCAGGAGCAAGGAGCTTCATTCAGGCTTTGCACATGGGTGCAGGGACCTTAGCACTTGGGCCACCTTCTGTTACTTTCCCAGGCCATTGGCAGGGAGCTAGATCATAAATGCAGGAGTCAGAACTTGAATCCAGTGCCCATATGTGATGCTGGCATCAGAGGCGGTGACTTTACCACTATGTCACAATGCTGGCCCCATGATGAATCTAAATCCAAAGAAAAGTTTTCAAATATAGTCCTAATGTATATCACACCACACTCAGCCATTTGCTTAAATCCCTGTAGAGAGCAAAGTTGTGAAATTTAAGCTTATAATGAGAGACACAGCAAGAATTAAAATATTCTTGAAATATATTCTTAATGAGTTCAATCAATTACAGAATTTAAAAGGAAATGTGATCACAAAATATCCATCTCCAAATGCCTCAACCTCCCCCAGGAACACTGTATATTCCAGGGCTTGGATTTGCAAGAGAAAAACAACAAAGTTCAAGAATCAGACACACAGGGCTGGTGCTGTGGTATAGTGAGTAACCACTGCCTGTGATGCTAGCATCCCATATGGGTGCTTATTCAAGTCCTAGATGTTCTACTTCTGAACCAGTTCCCTGCTATGGCCCGGAAAAAGCATTAGAAAATGGACCAAGTACTTATTCCCCTGCCACCCACGTGGAGGATCAGATGAAGCCTCTGGCTACTGGTTTCAGCCTGGCCCAATCAGGTTGTTGGGGCCATCTGGGTAGTGAACCAGCAGATTAAAAATTCTCTCTCTCTTTCTCTCTCTCTCTCTCTCTCTCTCTCTGTGTGTGTGTGTGTGTGTGTGTGTGTGTAACTCTACCTTTCAAATAAATACATCTTTTAAAAAAAGGATCAGACATAAGCAGATTTAGAAGAATGTTCACATGATTCACCAGAATCCAGTCTTGCCGTCTCCTCCAACCATTGTCCCTTGTGTTGATGAAGTCCTCAGGCAGGCTCTTCACTTGTGCTTCCCAGATGTATGCTGGCTGCTCCAGTCATATTCCCATCCTCTGGCAACTGTAATAGCTGGAGAAGGTTCTTGTCACTCCTTAGATGCCCATTTGTGCTGATTCTCCTCTCTTGGAGAGATACCAACCTAAGGAAATGCCTGTGACCAGGGGCATGTGAAAGTGATTTATTGGGTCTGACACTATTCAAATCTAAAAAAGAAAAGACATTCTAACATCTTGTCATATAGAACTTAAAGAGGAGAAGATGTTTCCCAAAACAAAATTAAGTTCTCCTCAAAAAAAGTGAGATGAATTGGGACCAGTGTTGTGATATAGCAAGTTAAGCCACCACCTGCGATGCTGGCATCCTGTATGCGTGCTGGTTCATGTCCTGGCTGCTCCACCTTCAATCCGGCTCCCTGCTAATGGCCTGAGAAAAGCAACAGAAGATGCCCCCTGTGATTTTGCCCCTGCCGTCCACGTAGAACAGGATGAAGCTCATGGCTCCTGGCATCAGCCCAGTTCATCCTTGGCCATTGTGGCCACTTGGGGAATGAATCAAAAGATAGAAAACATCTCTCTCATTCTCTCTCTCTGTAACCTAAATAAATAAATAATTCATTCATAATAAATAAATAAATCATTTATAATAAGTAAATAAATTAGGATGAATGCAGCACAGACAGTAGCAAGAACTGTGAACTACCAGCACCATGGCCATTTCTGGAGCCCTGAATTGTACACATTTTATATTATTTTAACAACATTTGATGACTTCAAATAAGCTGCACGAGCAATTTCTAGAGATTTTAATTTTCTCTTCTAATCAGTATTCTCCCATATATTTTTAGTTTTATAGGATGAACTATCTTTGATTACAAATGTCTTGACTCTACATTTGTCTTTAGTGAGCTGAACTGATTTGCTACTTGGTACAGCTCACTATAAATTATAAGTCATTTCTGCATTAATTTGTTTCTCATTACTTTTTTGTGCAGTTTAATTTCTTGTCTCATTTTTACATTGTTAAATGAATATTCAGAGTGGAATGTTAACCCCCAAACCAAAGAGATTCTAGTTCAAGAATGATTCATTTTTAATAGGGAACAATGTCACAGTAATAAATTAATTTTCTGGAGCATAAGGTGCCTGTATTCTAGCAAAAGCATATATCTGTCACTTATGCCTTTCATTAGCGAGTCAAAATAGTGCCTGATGCACGTGAAAGGCCACCATATTAAAGCTATCCATCTATACACAACATACAATGAACTAAAAATGCAGAAATCATCTTGTAAATTAGTGTCAATAATTGTCGCTATCCTTCTTATGATTAAAATCATAGTTATATACCTAAGAAGTCTTTATACCTTGCACCGATCTATAGAGATTAACTCCTGATCCATTGGATCTTTCTGAGTCTTTTGTATAATAAATATTGGTCAGTAATTTTTCCTTCAGCAAGAAACGACCCTAAAAGCCTCAAAGGTTTATAACAGTTAGTTCTCACTCATGTTACATAAATGCTGAGAGTTGGCTTCAGCTTGACAATACTGCTGGATTTGGTTGGTTGGTCTTAGTGTATGTGACTTTTCTTCTTGTATTTTCTTTATTCCAGGACCTAGGCTTTGAAAGGTCAACCGCAACTACAACACAGCGTTGTAATGGCAGAAGACGGAAGTTAAAACCGGCAACTATTCATCCACCTATTTTTTTTTTTTTTGAATGCTTATTGTGAGTCAGGCTCTTAAATGCTCCTTTGAATTAATAACACCACAAAGAAGTAGAGACCATAAGAAACAGTTCAATGTGTTTTTTTCTTCATGCTCATTTCCATCTATTTGAAAGACAGCTACAGAGAGAAATCTTCCAACCACTGATTCACTCTCCAGATAGCCACAAAAGCCAGGACTGGGCCATGACAAAATCAGAAGCCTAGAACTCAGTCCAGGTCTCCCACATGGATGGTGGCAGCACTTGCTTCCCAGGGTGCATTAGTGAGAATTTGGATAACAAGTCAGATCAGAAGCAGAGCTGCTGGGAATGGAAGCAGCAGTCTGATATGTGGTATGGGATATGGGATATGGGATATGGAATGTGGGATGTGGGCAATCCCAGAGTGCAACTTTAGCTACCGCACCACAATAGCCACTCCTAAGGCTAGGAGTTGGTAAACACTTCCTATACAAAGCCAAATATCAACTGCCTAGCTATGGGGGCCACATGCAATCTGTACAGCAGCTTTGTCATCTCTTCCTCCTTATCTTGCTCCATTTTCTTCTAAAATTTCTTTTTCATATGTAAAGCAAAGTCTTTGCTCTCAGCCTGCATACAAACGGTGCCACCACCTACATTTGGCCCATGGGTTGCCATCCCCTGCTTTATAGGAACACAGCAGGAAAAGGGAATGTCTAGTACTCATATTAAGCAAAACTATCATTTCAAATAACTTCATATTAATTCTCTTTTAGCTTTATGAATCCCTAGTAGCTAAGAGAACAATGTGAAACTTCTATTTCAAATAGTATTTTAGTTCAAGCCTGTGTGGTTGTGGCAAATACATTTCACTCAGCCTTACTCTTTTGAGTTTATAGTTCAAACATTATGTTTATGGTTAACTTTTTACAATAAATTTGTGTTTACAAGATGGTTTATCTTGAACTGGGAAAAGAAGACAGTTGGTTTAGTGTTTAATGAGATAAACTAAGATCTTGGTTTTGTCACTTATTATCTAAGTGGAACATTTTTTTAATAGCTGATTTATGACCATGTTTGAAAATCTCAACATTTGAGTCATCTTGCAACTGTACAAGGATATGTCAACAACTTCATGGAAAATGCACAGTATAAAATTGGCTTTTCCTGTTATTAGAATTTTCCTTTTTGTAAATTAAGTAATTTGGAATTGCATTATGGATATTTTTAAATAGTATGTTATTAGACTCTGGGCCTTATTTAAATCCCAAAGAGGATATTGATTTTATTTTTGCTATGGTAATATGACCACATTAGGTTCTTGCTATGGATTCTTTTTCCCCAGTCAGTTTATTTTTCAGAGTTAATGTATTGCTATTTGGATCAGCCCACCATTTGTCTCATCCAGTGGCCAATCTGGTATGATTGAAAACTTATCCTGTATCTGAGTTTTCAAAACTTTTGGCATGATGTTTAAGGGGAAACCCACATGTGTTCACTTTGGAGGTGAGTTCCGATCATTCACAATTTCTGGGATTTCTGGTGACCTCCCTCTTTCCATGATGTCCCCAAATCTGTACACCTCCCTGAGACCTCCCTTTCTTATGCTCTAACCAGAAACATAACTGCTTGCTTTTTCAGACATTCCTACAAGAGTATTTTCATTCAGGACCAAATGATTGAAGGACAAAGAGAAAGGAGGTAATGAAGATTCACTTTATGGTCGTAAGACCCCAGCTCCTCTCACCAGAGAGAAGTGTTCCCTCCATGAGTTTCAGGGTCCTGCCTGCAGCCCCTGTTGCTACCACCCCATCATAACATTGCTTGGAAGTTGGAGCAGAAGTGAATGAAGAAGAAAAAAAAAATATCCATTTCTTCCTCTTGTTTTCTCTACAGATTAGAAAGAGTGGTTTTCATGGACCTCTTTCCTTCTGCTCTTTCCAGATGTCGGGCTGCCTTTAGTTCAGATTGGGTGACACCATAGGTCAGATGAAAACAGTGGTCACACCACTGGCTTCTGTAACTTTAAATTTTGAAATTCTGATTTCCTTCCCTAATATATCTGCTACAATGTACATCCCTCGGCTCTCAGATTGTTGATCTTTATGCATTCTATCTGGGATTTGTATTTTTTCAGTGGAAAGAATTATTTGGAATGTACTTACTCATTTTACCCAGAATATGAACTCCGAATTCCTCAGTAACTTTAAATGGGTATGGATTGGAATGAAATTAAAGGTTTAAAAGTGAGGAAAGTGAAGGGAACACACTACAAACAGCAATATAATTCCAGGCAAGAGGCCATAGGACAGCCAAAAGCAGCAAAGTGGTAAGGGGAATATTGCTTGCTGACCCACCAAATTGATTTCAGTGATTTATGTGCTCTAATGAGTTTGTAGGAAAAACACAACTTGGAACTCTGAAAGCATGCATTTCAGAAAATAAACCAAATAATGAATCCGGCACATCAACAGTTTCCTAATGAAACTCCTTAGAACACTAAGACAGTCTGCTGTTGTGCACAACACTTGATAAATCAAATATAACAATAGAAGTTGTCAGTCATACTCTTTAAAAATATTTGAGATACCCTGTTATAAATAAAATAATAAACATGCTGTGCATTACAAGAGTAGAATAAAAGGAAAAACCAATAGTAACTTCAAAAAGTGCAAGTAAAGCTAACTTGAAATGAATAATGTTAAAATTATCAATAAAAAGGTAATAATGATCCAAACAAAATTTAGGGATTAAAATTCTGCTAATATTTGTTAATTAAGCACTGGCAAACTGTATCAAGACATCTTGTTTGAGAATGCTTAGTTTTCAGTTTAACAATATTTTGATAATGGACAGTTTTATTCGAAGGATAAGTGATACGTGTCGCCGTCTCAATATGTGTTGGTATTAGAGTCTTCTTGGTTATTGATCTTCTCTCATTTGCTCTGAACCACAGGTGCATACATAATCAATGTTTTTTCAGTGTTATGATATGAAAACATATATGGGTATTTTTCTCAGTAAAATGATTTTCTTTTTGTTTTCTTAGACAAATGCATCATGAAATTCAACAATATAAATAGATCACAGGGAAGCCAGCAGAGCCTGAGCCTTTAGCACGGATTACTCAATCCAATCCTAATGTATGATGTTTCTCTGAAAAATTACTGATGTTTTAACCAAATATTTGATACAAACTGCTTTTCCCTTATACTTTGCTAATTGTCAAAGTTCTTTGATAACATCTTTTGCTAGATACTCCCAAACGTTGAAGAAATTGACTTCTCGGCCCAGTTTGGAAGTAAAGTTTTCTTTTATCAGCAGAAAGACCCTGTCCAGTTAATTGCAAGCTAATCCTACCAATCATAAAGTAAGTGGTTCTTGCAAAAGTACTTACATTACCATAAACTAGGGTGGGTGTTTGTTATAGTCCTTCAGAAACAACTTGGGACATCCATACCGCATATCAGAGAGCCTGCATTTGAGTCCCAACTCCATTTTCATTTGTAGCTTCTAATAAATTGTGAGGTTGCAGGTGATGGCTCAAATACTTGGATTCCTGCCATCCATATGGGAGACATGGATGGAGTTCCTGGCTCCTGACTTTGACCTGGGCCAGCCCTGGAAGAAGTTATAGGTACTGGGGAGTAAAGCAGCAGATTAGAGTGTCCTCCTTCTTAAATAAATAAGAAATAGATATTTAAATTAATTCATTTAAATAAATAAATAGACATAAACTATTGAAATTTTATGTAGATACCTACGGTATTGTGGTGACATTTTTGGAGTTATCTTTGCAAGATTTTCATTCAGACTGACCTTAATATACTTGCCAAAGCCATGAGATGAATGACAATGTTTATAGATGTGAATGTTAAAAAAGCTGGTACCTGTGAATGTTAAAAAAAATAATAGCAGGAGCAGTATCTCAGCACATTTATACACAGTATAAGTAATGAGAAAACACGTGTGTCTGAAAACATTTAACCTTCCAGATCTTATCCTTCAACTACAGAGGCAGGATTTGAAGAGTTTAAGGAAATAGTAATTTAATCACAAATGCCAAGCAGCTGCTGGCCATAAATGGTGTTTCCTGTTGTCTCGCCTTTGCTTTTTCTGATCGCAAAAACACACAAAGTGTACAGAGAAACTTCCAGATGTCCTAAGTTGCAACCCTGACAAACAAAGTGCAGTCTAAAGATGTATGGAGATATATGAGGTTGAGCATATTCAGCGATGCAATTATTCCTCTGCTGTGATTCATGGAGCCCAGATGCTGGCTCTGTAGCTGCTCCCTAGACCTGCATATTCTCTCCGGGTTCTCTGCTTTCTGACACATTTGAAATCATTCAGGCCCTGCTGAGCATGATTATTTTTTATGATTAATCAATAGTGAAATGAAATGGGCTCTGAAGATAATGAATAACATATAACAGGGAAGCAAAAGCAACTTTTTTATACTAAAGCAACATTATCAATTGCCTAAGTACCAACAAAAGAGTTCAGTCATGATTAGGATGCAGATGGAGGCAAAGTTTAAGAGATTGAACAGAGTTAAACGATTATAATATTCCAAGATAAAAACCTAAAATGCAAGTCTTCTCAAGAACAGTAATTTTAGATACTTCAAATCTCTTAATATCTAGTTTACCACATGAAGCAGTAAATGGATGTTTTGGAGACAGGTGGTTTATATTATATAATAATATAAGAAAATAATAAACATAAATTAAATATTACTCGAACAGACCAGAGATCCCAAGCAGAAAACTCAGAAGATGTATTATCAGAAAGGAAAATATCCGGCACAGGACTACATATTGCAATTTTCATATATCAACCTGCTTCAAGCATGCATGGTCAGTAGATGGCCCAGGTGAGATTTGAGGCAGAATACAAGTCATGATTCAGCAAACTCAGTAGATTTACTTCTTGATACCTATTTCCTGAAGGACATGAAATATGGTACATATGAGGAGATGAATGAGATATAAATCAAATATCAAAAATTTTCTAATTGTGTGTACTTTAAAAAATAGATGTTATGGTGCAGGATTACAGGAAGAAATAGAAAAAAATGGAAGTAACTAATACATGCTAATGTACTTCGAAACCTGTGGAAGAATAAAATAAGTTCATTTGGGTAAAATAAAATTTGAAAATCATGTGTATGAGAAGTCTTTAAAAAGATCTTGGAAAAAGCATGTTATGAATGTTTATGCATGAATTTAAAATAATTTGCATCAAAATAAATCTTTCATTAATTCAATTTTCCATGAATTTTTGAAGTACCCCTTGTACCTAAAAGAGATCAGTGGTATCTTATTTATAGAAAATAATTGTTCTGAACAAATACCAATATAAGGACAATGATCATGTTCTTTTTATTTTTACTGTGGCTCCACTGCCCAACTCTTGTTGGATGGCTAATAAATATCCATTGAATGAAGTGAAATGCAGAACGGTCTAAAAAAAGAAAAATTGTTCAAGGTCTGTTCAGTTATTAATGGGCATGATTTGGGAGAAAAAAATAAGAGAGATAGCTATGTGGGAGAAATTGATTTAAAAAAAGGCAGATCATGACTAACATTTGTACGGCCAACGTCTAAAAAGCATAATGTAAACTCTAACTTTTAAAATCATAATATGGCCAAAGGGAGGTACCATAGGTATCTTTAGTGATTGAGATATGGATGCTATTTAAGAAAAAAAAACAGTCTTGAAACCCTACATAGCTCCAGCTGTAATAGGAATGACTGAGGAGTGAAAAATACCTGAAAACACCTGTAGATATTCTAGTTGTTGACAAAGAACTAAAATATCTTATGCAAAGGAACCACAATCATCAGACACAGTCTGTAAAGACGAATTTACATGTAAAAATGGAGAAAAACAATAAAAATAAAGAGTGTTATATGAGAGATTCTCAATAGTCAACCTATACCATAATTAGAGAAAACAAAGATGTTACAGGTTTGGAGATAGCTGAGACCAGTCAACTTTTTAATATTACAACCTCTTTCAAGCACACAAATTTAACAAACACTGTAATTTTGCCATGTCTTTGACTTTTAAAGAGCTAAGACAATACAAGCCCTTTGAATCCCATTCATTTCCTCTCCTGGTCAAAGACAGGCATGAGTCCAAAGTCACTTCATGTTTATAGTTAATGTTTTTATAGCATATTAAAATTGTGATTCTATAAAATATTGATTATGTGTTTAAAATTAGATAGTCCATGGTTATATGTGTATAAAATTAGATAAATATTTAATGTTTCATCTTGCTTTTTTAAACTCAGTTGTTGATTACCCAAGAAAATTTCACCTACTTCATATGCTCAATGAATAAGATGTTTCCATTAATTAAATCCTCTTATCCAGTGTTATCAATATTTTACCTTATTAATTTTACCTATTCTTTCCACCAAATTCTCATCCTAATAAAATTTTAAAAATTAATTTAAAATGCAGTTTTGCAAAATCCATTCCAGTTTGTGAGTGAAAATTTCAAAAAAATTTATAAACAAAACAAAGTTTAAAACAATGCAAACTTTCATGAACTTTTTGAAGTCCCCTCATATTCATGATTAATATAGATATCAATATTCTCTTTGTTCCATAACATTTAGTAAAATGATTTGCCTGGCTTGATTATCTATATTACTAACTAGATGTAATATCTTCAAAACAAATTTGAGACATCATGGGGAAAATTATCCTACCCCACAGTTGTTTAGAATAGATGCACCATGCGATTCAAGTATATAACTAATTCAAATGAGGTTTGTTGGTTAAATGACCTCATCTAGCTTTCAATGACACTCATAAAATCTCATATATTTGACTTTTCTTAAATAGCTTAAACAGCTTAACATCATACAGGAAAAGAGTGATGGCACCAGAATGCAAGGTTCTGGGTTTATGCACAGAGCTTTGTGTGAATCTCATCCCTGGTCCTTGGTCCCAGTACTAATGTCTGAAACACTTCCCTTATTCTCATAATAATGTAGGATTAAATGCATCAATATTCCTATAATTTATATTCTTCTATAAGGGCATTATGTAAATATAAATTTCTCCATTCTAGGATAGGTTTTTCCTTTAGAATATTTGCAAATACTCCAGAAGAAAAGAAAATTACAATATTTATGCTCCCAAATTTCTTTTGGAAATCTTTAAGATTACACCTCAGGATTTCTATGATTATTACTCATGTTTTCTCATCTGATTTACCATGTTAAAAATCTAAAAGATTACTGATATTTAAAATTGCAGCAGCCTAACATAAATCGTAAATCTCAATAAATGTTTCATGTGCCTGGGGAGCCCTTGAATAATTTCCTATCAGATAAAGTTAGATTAAGACAGAAACAGAACTCTCCTTTTAAAAACATTCAATCAGCAGACAGACATAGATATCATGTCTGTGCAGCCAAGACAGTCAACTGTATTTGTGATACCTTGCAATCTGTGGACATTCTGCTCTTCAAATAAAAATGAAGTGTTTCCTTTTATGTAAGATATCAGATATCCAATAACAAATTGTTTTATAATCTTAAACCAAACTGGTAGTTCATCTTTTAGTTGGCTTTGATTTGGCTAAAAATAGGATTTTAAATGTGTTTGTTAGGTGTAACACAAATGCTCATGGAATATATAATATAATATATATAATTCATACACGATTCATGTATGATGTTTTAATATTTACATCAATACATGCTAAACACACATGCCAATTTCCTTAGACCAATTCCAGAGAATTACTTAATTATGGTCAGACAATATTGAATGTAATTTCCATTAGGGCTTTTTACTTTAATTCACATTTTTCTATTAATATTGCTGCATCTATTTTTTGCTACTTTTGCCCGAAATTTCTTTTTTTAATTCCTTTTTAAACTTGGAATTTTCTTGTTATTGCAGTCTATCTAGTAGTATCTTCTAAACTGAGTATTTTTAAATGTATTTTAATTACTTATTTTTCTCATCTTATTGAATTGTATTTACCATTTTTTAGTTTTTTTAAAATTATGATTTCCATAGTATTTCACAAATGTTTGAAATGTATGTTACAAACAATGTAGAATTCAGCAAAAAAACTTAGATGTAGTATGCTAGTGCTATTTATCTAGTTTTTTGAATATTTTATTTGACATTTAATTATAAAAAGATAAACTTCATGTAAATTTTTGCAATTAAAAACTGGAGTTGAAGAATAAAATTGTGTATATTATGGGGTACATATCCTGGCTTTATATGTTAATTTTTATTAAAAATTATTGATAAAAATTGTTGAATTCCCATTTATTTTTCTTCTCTTCATGGAAGAATAAACTTCATATATCTCCTATTAAAACTATGGTAAATTGTTAATACATGCCAATAACATTCTAATAAAATTAAAAGTTATTAACCATGTTAATGTTATTTCCAGAAATATAAGATAAATGGGTTACACTTTGCTGTTGTTGAAAATTATGCTGCAAAATCTCGTTATACAGAGTTGATTTTTAAAAGCTTTTAAGAGAAACAAAAAATAGAAGGCATAAAGTAATGAATACCTGTGTATGTACTTTTCAGCATAAGAAATAACCTGGGCTGGTGTTGTGACATAGCTTTATATGCAGTGCTGCCATCTCATGTGGGCACCAGCTCCTATCCTGGCTGTTCCACTTCTTTTCCAACTCCCTGCTAATGGCCTGGGAAAAGCAGCCCACAAGCTTGCATCCTTGCTACCTAGGCTCCTGATTTTGCCCTGTTCCAACCCTAATCATTATGGCCATCTGGGGAGTCAAACAGCAAATGAAAGATGTATTTCTATCTCTTCTCTCCCTGTAACTCTGACATTCAAATACATAAATAAAAATTAAAAAAAAAAAACAGAGCAAATGTTAATAGTGAAGTTGGATATGTTTGTTTGTTCTTTCCTTATCACACTCAAAAATGTTCACCACCCAAAATGCAAATCATTTCCATGTATAGCAATCTCAGGAGAATATCAGCATTCTGTGAGTATGGATTTTGTCTTACTATTTCAGTGCTAAAAACATAGAATTATATATGGCATAATAAATTTTTCAGAATTAGTGATTTTATTTGAATGTTCACTACATATGAATTTATCTCTATTCATAGCACGCAACATTATTCTGGAAGCTTTTAAACATTATATCAATGACATGGTGCATATTTTCTCCTGCAGCTTTCTTGTAGTCATTGTCTTTGAGATTCTTCAAACTTACATATTTAATTCGAGGTTATTGACTTCATCACAGTGTAGTATTCTACTGTGTAGATAAGAATCTATCATTGTCTTATGGGTACACAACGAGATTCTTTGAATCCTTTTGCAGGATTTATTTGGATCCAAGAAAAACAATGTGAAAATCCTTGCTGTAAAAATATTTAAAAAATAACAGGAACTTGCAGAATTGGATTAGATAGGGAATTTTACAGTGGCCCTCATTCATGTTGTTGAATATTGCTAGTTTTCTATTTTTGCTGTGTTAATAAACACTTATGAAAGGGGAACTTTTAGTTTTGTATATTTGAAAAATTTGTTTCATCCTCATTTGTGAATGATCATTTGAGAGCATTGAATTCTTAACTGATAGTTTTAAAATCAAGGCCTAATATTTCATCTTAGATATTATTGCTAAACAATGGTTTCCATGCTACATTTGATCTTCTATTATAGTCTTCCTCTTTTGATATCTGTTGGTCATGTTTTATTTATATGAAAATCTTCAATTTCAGTTCAAGTTTTTAGCTGTGAATTTTTATTTACCCTACTTTCCCTCCTGAGACACTTTCTCTCTAAGTTCTCAGCTTTTTTCAGATATGGAAATGTTTATGTTTTTTTAATATTGATTGTTACTATTCCCTTTTTCTCTACTACTGGAAATCCTGCCTATTCATTTATACTACTATCTTTTCTCTTACTATGATATATATTTTAAAATTTTGTGCTTATTCAGTTGAGAAAGAGAGAGTGAGAAACAAAGACAAAGAACTCCATTACTCTAGTTCACTCCCAAAATGCCAGTAGTAGCTGAGGTTGGGTCAGACCAAAACCAGGAGCTAGGAAATCAATCTGGGTCTCTCACATGGAGGTAAGCACCCAATGATTTGAGCCATCCTGGGGTCTGGATTAGTGGGAACTGACATCTTCACTGGTAGGCTCCTGATTGTTCCTGATTCATGTAATGTTTTCATCTGTTTAGTTGTGGGTACGTTCTGGGTAGATTTTCATTATGATATTCCAATTGATATTCACTAGAATTTATCACATCAACTTAATCAAACTTTATTGTATTTAAACATTTAGTTATTTTTTAATTTCCATGACTTCTACTTTCTACATTTTATTGAGTCCTATCAGTTTAATATACTTCAAAATTTTGTTTTGTGCTTCATAGATATTGTTCCTGTCTTTATTTTCTTTATTATCTTAAATCTTTCATGCTCATAGGACTTTATTCAAATATTTTTTAAGATTTATTTTTATTTATTTGAGAGACAGAGGTACAGTGAGAGGCACAGACAGAGAGAGAGGTCTTCCATCCGCTGGTTCACTCCCCAGTTGGCTGCAACAACTAGAGCAGAGCCAATCCGAAGCCAGGAGTTTCCTCCAGGTCTCCCACGTAGGTGCAGGAGCCCAAGGGATTGGGCCATCTTCCACAGCCTTCTCAGGCCACAGCAGAGAACTGGATTGGAAGAGGTACAGCCAGGACTAGAACTGGCAGCCATTTGGGATGCCAGCGCTTCAGACCAGGGCGTTAACCCACTGCACCACAGAGCCAGCCCCCAAATATAATTGATATAAGTAAAATTGATAAAACTTAAGTATATAGCTCAATGAATTTTGACAAATATATATTTGTGTCACCATTACCACAATCCAACAAAAAAATCAGTTTCCAATATCCTAGTGAGTCTCATCGTGCTCCTCACCTAACAATTCTCTTCTGTCAACATTTTACTCACAGAAAATACATCATTTGCCTTATGTCAGCACAGACTACTTTTGTCTGTTCTTGACAAGTAAGTAAAATCATACAGCATTTACTATTTATTCCCATCTTCTTTTGTTCAAAAATTAGGCTGAAATTGTCATAGTCCATTTCTGCTGAATGCTATGATCAATGGTGAATTAAGCCTTTGACTAAAGAGAGGATCAAAATTATGTCTTTGCAAAAATTAAAGAGAAAAAGAAAGAAAAGAAGGAAGGAGTTTGAGGGAGAGAGAGAGAAGGAAGGAGAAATATGTTTATTATCTTTGAACTGTACCAATGAAACATGAAATCTAATCTCCTTATGTGAATAAAAATTACTTAAAAATAGACACTTATTTCTCACAGTTCCAGAAGAAGGGAAGTTCAAGATCAAGGCACCAACAAATGTGAAGTCAAGTGAGAGCTCCTGTTTGCTTCCAAGACAGAACCTTACCCCTGTTTCTTACATGGAAGTAGGACAGAAGGTTACTGGGGCACTCCCTTCAACCTCTTTCATAACAGTTTTTTTGTTTTTTTGTCTGTTTGGCAATTATTCCCTATTTATCTAGCAGTTTGTGTCCTCTATCTTGCTTCATGGAGGAGTCCACATTAGAAATAGTTCTTATCCTTGTGACTCTCCATCATTGTCTTATTTTATTTGAGATTTCACTGATTTATTGTCTAGCTCTACTTAGTTCATACTCATGTGACTGCATCTCCTTCTTCTCTCTTTTTTAGATAGAATTTCAAACTTAAGACTTTGGAACTGGCCGGCGCAATGGTTCACTTGGCTAATCTTCTGCCTGCTTACCGGCACCCAGGATTCTAGTCCTGGTTGGGGTGCCAGATTCTGTCCCAGTTGCTCCTCTTCCAGTCCAGCTCTCTGCTGTGGCCCGGGAAGGTAGTGGAGGATGGCCCAAGTGCTTGGGCCCTGCACCTGCATGGGAGACCAGGAGTCAGCACCTGGCTCCTGGCTTCAGATTGGCGCAGCGGGGTTGAACCAACGGAAGGAAGACCTTTCTCTCTTTCTCTGTCTCTGTCTCTGTCTCTCTCTCTCTCTCACTAACTCTGCCTGTCAAAAAAAAAAAAAAAAGACTTAAGAACTGAGAACTGCTTTCAACTCTTCTCAGCATCTTTTCCCTAGAGAGATGGAAGAATGAAAGTCTAGCTACAGGCCATGTATTTCACCTGACTCTTGTCCCCTGAACATGCATGCCCCATTTTATATTCCTGTTACCCAAAGGGAAAAAAAATCCAGGGCATCATTCCCTGAGTCCATTCTCTAGAGTCTGGGAAGTATGCAGCTTCAAGTGTCATTCACTGTTTTCCTTCTGGTTTATTCATTGTTCTCGGAGATCTATAGCTCGATTTTATGTACCACCACACCTTTTAAAATGAATTTAAACATATATATCTATCATTGCAATCATTGGATCAGCAGGTGGTTAGTTAATATTAACTCTCAGGACCATTTTGACTAAAATAGCTTTGAATATTTTCATTTTAACTATTAAAATCAATATAATTATGATCATCATAATTGAAAATGTGTTTAAGAGACATGTAATTAATTATCTAACATGCAGATTTACTAGGATATACCCTGAAAATGTATTTCCATACCTTGTTCATTATGATTCTTTCCATTACCTTTACAGATGTCTAACATTGGTATGATAGTTTGCTCTGATCTGTTTTATAAATGAATGTAATAGCATATTCAGTAGTTAAAACACCAGCTGGAATATCCACATACCATATCAGAACTTTTGAGATTGTGTCCTGGTTCCACTTCTCATTCTGGTATGTGAGTAAGGTGAACCCTTGGAAGACAGCAGGTGGTGGCTTAAGTAGTTGGATCCCTACAACCTATGTGAAAGACACAGACTGAGTTCATGGCTGTTGGGTTTGACCTGGCCCATGCTCCAGCTCTTGTGGGAGCTTTGGGATTTAACTAGCAGATGAGCACTATCTTTCTACTTCCTGTCTCTCAAGTGAAATTAATTAACAAACCGAATAATGTAATGAAGACTCTGTATGAAATGCATTTTCAATTATTGCTTTCTTGTAACTGCAAGATTTTGCACTGATCCTTTTACATTCACTTTCTAAAGAATTCTTAGAGTCAATAATAAATGGTCTCACAACTGTCTGTGATCATGATATATAGCCTATATAGAGGTTAAACCAATGACTTTGATAAAATAGTGATACATTAATCTTGCCATAGAGAAACAAGATTAATAAGTTACAGCAAATGTTTTAACCTAAAGGTTTCTTCAAATGGTACACTTATATGAGATAGCAACTGGAACAACTGAAACAAACATGAAAATCCAGAGAGAATATTGGTTTTCCTTTGCTATATAAATGTCATTTCAAAACAATCTGCTTAATTTCATTGATTGTTTGCAATATTGATATCATAAGAAATTCCTGTCGCTCCCCCTCTTCGCGGAGGAACGACACAGGACCCTGCGCTGTTGTTTTGTCTGCTCGGCCCTTCCCGGGTTTGCTGCTGGTTCTTCCCGGGTTGGCTACCGTCCCTTCCACCTCCGTGGAAGGGCGGTTTCCCCTGCCACTTTCCCCACTTCTGCAGGGGAGCGGCACACCATCGGCCGGCTCTCTCAGGGGCTGCACAGGTGTTCCTTCAGATAGATGTTCCTGGTGCATGTTGTCTCTCTCCTCCTTTATAGTCCTCTTCCACCAATCCCAACTCTGCTACCCACACGCCGAGTACGCTGCTCTCCTCCAATCAGGAGCAGGTTTATTGGTTGAACTGGAGGCAGCTGTGTAGAAGCTGTTTCCTCCTCTCCCAGCGCCATATTGTGGGAGAGCAGATGCATAAAATAAGTCTTAATTCCAGTAACAGTCTAGTCCGAGTTGCTCCCCACAAATTCCCTTTTTGTACTTTTGACCAACTCAAAGAGGTGAAAATGAACAAAATTTATTTCAATGGATTTATCTTTTAGAAAGAACCAGAATTTATTACTCTCATATCTGTTACAATTAGAGACTTCATAACATGAAATCTAGAGAAATAATTTTGAGGAAAAAGGCGTAGGTACAAAGACAAAGCAAAGAAAGGGGAAAAAAAACCCTTTAAATATAGCAAAGAATTCTGGCCCTATATGAACTGAACAATTTAAAATTTTCATGAGAAGAATTGGTGATAAAAGTCATAAGTTGGTGCTGGCATTGTGGTTTAGCAGGTTAAGCTGCTACTTTCAAAGCCAACATCCCATATTGAAGTGCAAGTTCAAATCCCAGCTGTTCTGCTTCCAATCCAGCTTTCTGTTATTGATTCTGGGAAATCAGCTGATGATCTGCCAAGTATTTGGGGCCCTGACACCCACCTGGGAGCCCAGACAGTGTTCTGTGCTTCTAGCTTCTCCCTGGACAAACCCTGGCCATTGCAGCAGATGGAACGTATCTCTACCCTGCTCTCTGTAATCTGCCTTTTAAATAAATAAATAAATATTTTTTAAAAAGTCAGAAATTGATTGTTAGGATCATGGTCAATTCTGCATAAATAATATAACAAAAATGAATGTAGTTATCTATCATTGAATTAACTACACAAGATGAGAAAAGCATTAAACATAATGAGTGCGTAAAAAAGTAACAAAGAACACATGACTGAGTTCTTGGTCTTCACTGGATTCCAGTGAGCTTCAGGTTTAACAATGGCAGCTTTAGGTATGCTGACAATGCTTCCCCAAGTTAAGTATACAAATAATGCAGAACTTACTGGAAAGAGCCTTTAAAACTAACATTATCAAGTAGAATTCAAAGTTATAGATGCCGTGAGACAAAATTAATGATTTTAAAGGAAGTTTATAAATATCAAACACTACATAATGAGAGAGGTTTATGCACTAGCAAAGTTTTTTATCTTCCCAAATGGTAAAAATTATAGGATACAGAATAGTGGCTCCACAGTCATGCCCATATGTAACCCCTGAAGACTCTGAATATGTTATTTTGTATGTTAAAGGGACAGTGCAAATGTGGATAGATTGAATAACATGAAATGGATACATTTTCCTTGATATTCTGGATAAGTCCTGTGAAATAGCAAGGATCTCCCTAAGAATGAGGAAGGAAGGTCAGAGTTAGAGGTGATGATATTAGCATAATAGAAAGGCAGAGGTTGGAGGAGGCAGCCATGAGTAAAGGACTGCAGATTTTTGAAAGTTGGAAGACAAGGAATAATTTCTCTCAGAAAGTACACAGAAAAAAAAAGCAACCTCATCAGTTCATTTTATTCTTATTACTTAAAGAACTTTATGAATACAAATATATTTTATTTTAAGCCATGAAATCTTCAGTAATTTGTTGTAACAAAAATAGGAAATATACCAATGTACATCCATATTTTCTTGAATTAATTTCACAGATCACACATTCTATAAACCTAGAACAAGTTCACCAACATGATGATGGGTCTGAAAACTGGAAAATTTTTCTCTGTCCACCTTCCTTCCTTGAGCTCTTCTTTCAGTCAACCTAGGTCTGAGAACTTAATATTCCATGTCATCACTTCTCTTAGAGCTGAGTTTACCTTGTTTCTCTAACTTTAGTAATTGAGGGGTCAGTTTTGGGATAGAGTTACATGCTTTATAAAGAAGCAAAACACACAAAGTTGTCTGGGGTGGATTGATTCATTTGGATACACTAGAAATAGCACTGATTTCTGTAAATTGTGGCCCATATTTCAATATTATGTATACACTTGGCCTCAAGAGGATTCTGAATGAAATATCTAACCAAGAATAAGAGAACTTGAATGTAAACAAACCATGCACTTAGTTAATAATATTAGACTTTTATATTTTAAATTTTAACTAAAGTAATGGAATTATGTTTTACAATTTCAAAGTGTCTATCTGATTATGAGAGAGATATTATGATTTTTAACTCTAGGACATTTTGGAGGGCACCATTGTTTTTATTTTCTTGTTTGCACCATTTTGAGATTAAGGTAGATGGCTACTCCCAAAAGATTTTTAAAAATCATAGAGGGGCTGGCGCCGTGACTCACTTGGTTAATCCTCTGCCTTGTGCCACCAGCATCCCATATGGGCGCCGGGTTCTATTCCCGGTTGCTCCTCTTTCAGTCCAGCTCTCTGCTGTGGCCCAGGAAGGCAGTGGAGGATGGCCCAAGTGCTTGGGCCCCTGCACCCGCATGGGAGATCAGGAAGAAGCACCTGGCTCCTGGCTTCGGATTGGCGTAGCACCGGCTGTAGCAGCCATTGGGGGAGTAAACCAGTGGAAGGAAGACCTTTCTCTCTGTCTCTCTCTCACTGTCTATAACTCTACCTGTCAAATAAATAAAAAAAAACTGCTCTGTAGATACCAGATCCACCATGATTATTGCAACATTGTTCACAATAGCCAAGATATGGACTCAACCAAGGTGTCCATTATCAAATGAAAGGATAAAGTAAATGTGGTATGTATACACAATGGAATATTATTCAGCCACCAAAAGAAAGAAATCCTGTTATAGGCAGCAAAATGGATGAAATTGAAGGTCATCAAGTTGAGTGACATATGTTAGACAAAGAAATATACATACCATATATCCTCTCTCATATGTGGGAGCTAAAAAACGCAGTACAAACACAGAATGATGATTCCTAGGTTCTTAGAGGGATAGGGAGAATAAAAGGAGTCTGGATTATAGGTGCCAAACCAGTCAGATCAAGGGAATAAGTTCCTGGTGCTACACTGGATAGTGAGAGACTGTAGCTCATAATAACTGTGTGTATGTTGCATGAACCAACTGGACATGTTCTAAGCCTCTAATTACAAAGAAATGTCATACATGAGGAACTGTTGATTAAGCTATTTTGATCAGTATATATTATACCTATGTTTTGAAATATCACAGTAAAGTCCATGAATACTTAGATATGATGTTAATAAATAACATTATTCTCATAATTTTAGGATTAATAAAGTTTAACTTCAGCTGTGAGCTGAGCTACACTTTTTTTTTTTTTTTTTTTTTTTTTTTTTTTTTTTTTTGACAGGCAGAGTGGACAGTGAGAGAGAGAGAGAGACAGAGAGAAAGGTCTTCCTTTGCCGTTGGTTCACCCTCCAATGGCCGCTGCGGCCGGCGCACCGCGCTGATCTGATGGCAGGAGCCAGGCTCCAGGTGCTTTTCCTGGTCTCCCATGGGGTGCAGGGCCCAAGCACCTGGGCCATCCTCCACTGCACTCCCTGGCCACAGCAGAGGGCTGGCCTGGAAGAGGGGCAACCGGGACAGAATCCAGCGCCCCAACCGGGACTAGAACCCGGTGTGCCGGCGCCACTAGGCGGAGGATTAGCCTAGTGAGCCGTGGCGCCGGCCTACACTTTCTGATTCAATTTATCAATAATAAAAATCATGTTTTATCTATTAACTTATTGATTGTTTTGGTATTTTCTCAGCTTATTGAGAACTCTTTTGAGAAGAGAGTATAGATTGCCCATTATCCTGATAGTTTATCAAAGAGATGCTATTGTAAAGAGAGGAATGATTTAAATTACACCAAAAAGATGCCAGCTTCACTGGTAGTATATTATCTATTCTGTAACGTTGGTTTTGTAAAACCGATATTTTATATTTGTGCATCTCTTCAGTTTATGAAGTCTTTTAATAAATATTTTGTCCCCTGATTTTTCTTGATTTCTTAATATTGGCATATATTTTTATTCATTTTTTATGATACAATGGAATTTCAGAGAAATTTGGAAAAACAGTATCATAAGAATTAGGAAATGACTGAAATGGAAATGGGACCTATATTTCTGACAGTAAGTGAGAAATTCAATGACTTTCAACTCATTAAAATAGTAGTGAATTTAAATACATTAATTACCAGACATGGTGTAAAGTGTCAGACGTGCACTTCCAAGTCAGATGTAGTACCTGCCCTCACAGGATTTACAATCTAGCAGAAAAATAGATAATAGTGCTTTTAATAAATAAAATACATAACATTTTCTTATGGGATAAGTTGAAACTCTTATGGGATAATGAAATAGTAAACACTAAACCAGCCCATGCCATTGAAATTTCATTGAGTGGTAATTATCTTAACGTCAAAGAAGTATCCAAATGCAGTTACTGCGAGATAAAAAAGGATTATAGTAGACCTAATTTCAATCTGATAAAAATGATTACAATAAAGTTGTAATCATTTTTCATTGTTTAATTTATTCAGCAAAATATTTGTTATAAAGGGTGTAAAGATGACAGTGATATGATCTTGGCCTCAAGGAAACTTTTGGGAGAGATAGACATGTAGCATGTAATTGCATTAAATTCTGGCACATTTGATGACAAATCCTGTGACAACTTTTTTGGAAACAATGAAGTGTATGACAAACTCTCTGAGAGTGTACAGAAAGACATGAGAGGAAAGACAACGTTGACCAGCTCTTGAAAGATATAAAAGAAAGAGGTGAAAGGCAGGTTATGCTAAAGTCGTGCTATAGCCGGGAGATGGAAAATGTTTAATGTGTATTCATTGCTGGATACTTAGAGGTAATACTTTTAAAGGTTTAGGGGGAGTAATGATGGTGTGAGGCTGCAAAAGCAGTGTAAAATAAGATTTACATAGAGGTAACAGGAAGCCATTAATGGTCTTTAAAAATAGGATTATTATGGAAATATGTTAGGATTCAGCATTGTATATGGGTATTAGTCTCTAAAGAGACTAATTAAGAACTGTAGCAAGATTTAGTGAAGGTGGGGAGCTTTACCAAAGAAATCAGTGAGTGTAGATATCAGAGATATAATGTAGGAAATATTTCTAGGAGAATTTTCTGTACTTCATTGTTTGAGCTGAAGGAAAGCTCATTTCATGACCAGTTGCTTTACTTTTTTAGGTATTACAGATATTTAGTTATGAAGTTTTCACTTTTGTAAGAGTTTAATTAAATATAACCATTATGTATTCAGTTTTATGAAAAATAGATATATCCATGATTAAATTATCAGTCCAAAGCTCCTACGATATATGGTTCACTCAAACAAAATGTCAAGATTTGAAGAGTAAGAATTTTAGACAATGAAATTAGTTAGTAAGAATGTTGGGAGTAGATGTAGTGTTTGAAGGAAGCAGATACCTAAACAACTTAAGCAATTAGATTTCTGTTGATCATACATTTGAATTGCTAGTGTTCAAATTTAAGATTAAATACTTTATAGCACATTAAAATGAATATTTTTGTTTCATTAAACAGATACACATTTCACACTATATGCATAAAGAATGAAAATTATTACTTTTCTTTTGTTGGTTAACATTTTTATTAAAACGGCATTACACAACAGAATTCATAAATACTAATTTAATCTCACAATTAGCGATTGTTAGTGTTATGCATTAAACTAATTCTGTTGATCTCCTTCTGTTATATGTGTAACAAATTTTTTATAATAACGTATGTAGTGAATTTCTATATACTATGTAAAAAGAAAATGCACAAACTTGGATATTAAAGTCACTTAAATGACTATTAAATAATATCAGAAAATATTTGATGAAGAATTGTATATATACAACCACATAACACTAAAATACAACTTTAAAGTGAAAAAATTTATTTTACATTTCTTCTTTGGAAAGTACAGAAACAAAGTAAAAAAAATGTAGAGAAGTGAGGTAGAGACATTTGATCTAGTGGTTAAGATGCCCATGCCCTACATCAGAGTGCCTGGATTTAATTCTCAACTCCAGCTCCTGATTTCAGCTTTTCAGCTAATGTATACTGAACAGCAGTGGTGATGGCTCCAGTCATTAGATTTCTGTCACCCACATGAATTTCTTTGAATTTCTTTCTTGGCTCTGAGCTTCCATCACTGACCAATATTTTCCATTGCAGGAATCTAGACAGCAAGTAAGTGAGTATTTTCTTTGTTCATGTGTGCATGTGTGTGCACAAGAGGTGGTGGTATATGCATCTTAAATAAATAAATACTTTTAAAACATGGGGGACTTTGTAAATAAATGACAACATTATTTAAAAATAGTTGTCTCATCCCATTCTTGAGCACTGACCAGAACTCCCTGGCAGCAACTGTCTCTGGGTATTTCCTAAAGGAACAGACAATCCACTAAGCCACAGAGGTATAGTTCAAAGATAAAACCCATCAGTGGAGAAAATCAACAAGCATTTCCACAAATGCATAAAAATAATTGCAGAAATACAAGAAACAAGAACAAGGAAGACTACATGACCCCCTTCAAAGAAACAATAATACTTCAATATTAGAATGTGAAGATGAAGAGGTTGATGAAACGTCTGAAAAGGAATTCTAAAGAGTGATCATAAGATTGCTCAGAAGCAATGAGAAGCAAATTCATGAGTTAAAGAAATTCATGCATGACATGGATGAAAATTTTCCCATGCTATAGAGATTTTGAAGAAAAATCAAACTGAAATACTACAAATGAAGAATTTAATACATCAAGTGAAAAATACAGGGCAACGCATTAATAGAATTAGAGAGGCGGAAGAAAGAATATCTGAGCTAGAAGACAAATCTGTGCACATATCTCAATCAGATTCACAAAGGAAGAAGAAATTAGAAAAATTAAAAACAATGTTTGAGAGTTATGGGATATCATCAAACAACCCAACATACAGGACCTAGGAGATCCTTCAGGTGCAGAAAGAGAGAATGGTTTTTAAGGCCTATTTAGTGAAATAATAGCAGAAAACATTGTTAATTTGGAGAAAGAAAGGGACATCCAAGGAAGCACATAGAAGCACGTGTTTGATCAAGTGTTTGTGTCCTTTCCACCCATGTGAGCAGCCTGTATTGTGATCCCAGCCTAGCCCCAGCCACTGCTGGAATTTGACAAGTGAATCAGCTTGTGAGAGCTCTCTCTGCCTTTTGAATTTCAAGTTTTAAAATAAGGATACAGAAATATTGAATTTAAAAAGGTAAAGATCATAAGACATTATATTATTTATTATTAAAATATAATTCTGAAACAGTATTTCCCAATAGAATTCCTACTAAATATATGCAAAGAGTATTTCCAAAAATTTCATGGGAAATGAACTTGAAGATAACTCTATGTTGAGCCAAAATATTTTAAAATCAGTGCATAAATTGTTCATAATAAATGTTTATTTTAAAAGATTTATTTATTTGAAAGAATTACAGAGAAAAGGCAACACAGACAGAAAGAGAGGAAGAGAGGAGAGAAGGGGGGCCCGGAAAGAGAGAGAATCTTCCATCTGCTGGTTGACTCCCCTAGTGGCCACAAAAACCAAGACTGAGCCAGGTTGAAGCCAGGAACCTGGAGCTCTAACTGGGTCACCCCTGTGGATGCAGATGTCCAAGAACTTGAGCCACTTTCCACTGTTTTCCCAGGAACATTAACAGGAAGCTAGATGAGAAGTAGAGCAGCTGGAAATTAAACTGGCACCCATATGGGATGCTACTATAACAGGAGGCTTAACATGCTATACCACAATGCCAGCCCCATGATTCACATTTTATATGAAGTTTTTAAGAACATTAAAGTGCATGGTTTTAAAAATATTTTTAAGATTTATTATTTATGTGTTTATTTAGAAGGCAAATTTACAGAGAGAGAGGGAGACACAGAGAGCAAGTTCTTACATCCACTGGTTCACTCCACAGTGGAGTCAGCTGCTAGAGCTAGACCACATCAAAGTCAGGAGCCCAGAATTCCATCTTGGTCTTCCACATGAATGACAGAGGATCAAGTGTTTGAGCCATCATCCACTGCTTTCTCAAGTACACCAATAGAGAGATGAATCAGATATAGAGCATCTAGGACTCAAACTGGGCTCTTACTGGGTGTAGGCATTGCAGGCAGTGATTAATCCATTGCACCACAATTTGATCTCAAAAATTTCCTACCTTGCCTTTTGATGCAATTTTTCCTTAAGTTTTAGTAGTTCTCTCCCACAACCAAAACTGAATTTTAAGAATATTCTGGAACACATCATGCTGAGTGAAATAAGCCAGTCCCAAAGGGACAAATACCATATGTTCTCCCTGATCAGTGACAACTGACTGAACACCAAAAAGGAAACCTGTTGAAGTGAAATGGACACTATGAGAAATGGTGACTTGATCAGCATAGCCCTGACTGTTAATGAACAACTTAATACATTATCCCTCTTAGTAGTTTTTTTGTCTGTTCTACTTAATATGACTGGTTTAATTCTGTAATTAATACACAGATATTCTTAAGTGTTGAAATTTAACTGAAATGTGATCCCTGTTAAACATAAGAGTAGGAATAAGAGAGGGAAGAGATGTACAATTTGGGACATGCTCAAGCTGACTTGCCCCAAATGGTAGAGTTAGAAACATACCAGGGGACTCCAATTCAATCCCATCAAGGTAGCATGTACCAATGCCATCTCACCAGTCCAATTGATCAATTTCAGTTCACAATTGATCATAATGAAAGGACTAAGAGTTAAAGGAAGCACATAAACAAGTCTAGTACCTGCTAATACTAACTGATAGAATAAATAAAGGGGAGAGTGATCCAACATGGGAAGCAAGATACTCAGCAGACTCATAGAATGGCAGATGTCCTAAATAGCACTCTGGCCTCAGAATCAGCCCTAAAGGCATTCCGATCTGGCTGAAAAGCCCATGAGAGTATTTCAGACATGGAAAGCCAAGACACTCTGGCAAAAAAAAAAAAAAAAAAAAAAAAAAAAAAAAAAAAAACACCACGAAATGAAAGATCTCTGTGAGTGAGATCCCAGTGGAAAGAACAGGTCTTCAAAGAAGGAGGTACCTTTCTTTGAAGGGAGGAGAGAACCTCCACTTTGACTATGACCTTGTCTAAACAAGATAAGAGTCAGTGAACTCAAAAGGCTTCCATAGCCTTGGAAACTCATGACTGGTGCATAGGGAGATTACTGATGCCATAAACAGGAGTGTCAATTGGTAAAGTCAACAACAGGAGTCACTGTGCACTTACTCCTCATGTAGGATCTCTGTCCTTAATGTGCTGTACATTGAGACTTAATGCTATGATGAGTACTCAAACAGTATATTTCACTTTGTGTTTCTATGGGGGTGCAAACTGTTGAAATCTTTACTTAATGTATACTAAACCAATCTTCTGTAAAAAAAAAAAAAAAAGAGAGAGAGAGAGAAGAAATTATCAATTCCCAACTTGACTCTCACTGGGATTAAACATGACAATAGGTCTGATTTGATTTCATCTTCATTTAAAAAATCATCTATTATTTTTCACTTTATGTTTCTGTGTGGGAGCAAACTGTTGAAATCTTTACTTAATGTATGCTAAACTGATCTTCTGTATATAAGGAGAATCAAAAATGAAAAAAAAAAAGAATAATATAAAAAAAAATCTTTTCATTGAAGATTTCAATGTAGGTTTCTCTACTGTTGGTAGATTGAATAGATATAAAGGCAGAAGTGGTATACAAAATTTGAAAAGCACATTTAACAAGTTGTAATACAAAGAAAACCTTTGTGGTAAATGTTGACATCTGTCCAATATCCTTTTGTCACTCTTGGTCTCACTTTGTTCCAAAGTGTTTTACTGCAAACTCAACTTTGTATCTGAGGCATTTCTTCCAACCTTGTGATTGTGTTAGGTAAGAAATAACTACATTTTCTTGCTGTAGGAACAGTTCTCAGCCAATGATAGACAGGAATTGAATGATAGAAACTTCATCTTTCTTACCCCTTTGGTGAGATTATCTGAAAAATAGATGACATTATCTCTGGGAAGAATGTTAACTTTCTCATTAATAATGTAATTATTGGCTTCCTTCCCTTCTCTGTCTCACTCATTTTCTACCAGGGTTTCCACAGCCATTCAAATATATCTCTGAGTTTCCTCTGGAATGAAAACAATGAAAGATGATACTGGAATTTATCCTAGGAAGCAGAACTTCACTATGAGCTTCTGGTTTGGGATTATTTATCAGAGGGAGATTAACAGGGGCTGTATTGCTAGTAATATTCCTTGGATACCATAGCAAATCATTTACTGAGATGATTATCAAACATGAATTGGAATGGGATAGAAATGAAGAACTAATGCCAGACTATCTAGTTATCTTTATGCATGCTGGTGAAAGAGATTCAATATAGGCATTTTATTATGGATCCTCCTAATATTACAATAAACTATTTTACACATTGGTTTAATGTTTCTAATACTCCCTAAACATGTGGCTAGTTTGACAGCTTGAAGAAGACACCATACCAATTGAGGCTCTATCTTAAAAAGTATTATATGGAATTTGAACCAATGGTCATTTATGGTCCTGTGTTCCTATTTAGCCATTAAATATTGGCCTGGAAACCAAGATCATTGAAGTAGAAGTAACTGCTCTTAACATTACCCCTAGTGATCCACTGGCCTCATAAATTTTTCATGAAGGACAAAAGGGTATTATTGGGAGTATGCTTTTTCCAGTAGGGATAGTGAGAGTTCCTCTAAACCTAATGATGTAGATGCTGCCCAGATATTTTGGGATCCTTACACTAGCAAACCAGGAGATAAAGAAGTGAGTTATATATCGGTAAGGGAAATTGGCCCTAATATAATATGCATAGAATTACTCTGAGTATTTTTGAGTGAACAGTTGGTTAAATAACATTTACTTAACTGAATGAACTAAACAGAGTAGTCAAGGAGAGAAAACCAGGATTCTAACAGGCCAAATTCATTACCCACCACATGTTCAGTTGAGGCAAGCCTCCAGAGCAAATTATTGAACTGAATCCATTAAATTTGATTCAATTTTTCTCAAGCCAGTCCGTAAGCAAATTTAGTATGTTTACCCTAGTATCTCATTAACTTTCCTGATACAAAGCTACATAATAAATAATACAAATAGGTCCTACTTTAATGTATCATTGATGGAAAAGAATGGCACAAGTGGACTGGAGGTGTGTGAAATATGACCTATAATGGTCACTCTGTCTGACTAATTGGTATTCAGGGTCCCAATACATGGCTACAAGTGTCACTCTATAATCACTTTTAATTTTTCACATGAAGACTTGGTTTCTGTCATACAAATGAAAACAAATCTGGAAATGTGATGAAGTTCAAGCCATCGAGATTATCCCTCCACCAATAACATGGAATCCAAGAAATAAATATTTCAGCTTCCTTGTAAGTAGGATATATCTTTTCTCCTAGAGTTCCCTTATGGGACTGGACTCTGTTACTCAAAGAAGCTACACATCTGATATTGAGGATTTCACTGAATTACTTCCTGTCTTGTGTTTCTCTAATTCCCTGCCCATCACCTATAAAGTAAAAATCTTTTATTAAAAGTCTGGCAACATTAGTAATGAAGACAACTCATATCTAATTTTCTAATTCCTGCCCATCACCTATAATGTAAAAACCTTTTATTAAAAGTTTGGCAACACTAGTAAGGAATAAAACTCATATCAAAGCTAAGCCATGATGAATTACCGCTTTATGTTCTTAGGGTGGCATTAGACAGACAATTACAATTTTTAAGTATGTGAACAAATCAGAGTCTTTAAATTGCACTCCAGGCGGGCGCCGTGGCTCACTAGGCTAATCCTCCACCTGCAGCACTGGCACCCTGGGTTCTAGTTCCAGGTTGGGGCACCGGATTCTGTTCCAGTTGCTCCTCTCCCAGTCCAGCTCTCTGCTGTGGCCTGGGAGGGCAGTGGAAGATGGCCCAAGTGCTTCGGCCCTGCACCCGCATGGGAGACCAGGAGGAATCTCCTGGCTCCTGGCTTTGGATTGGCACAGCACCAGCTGTAGCGGCCATT
Organism: Oryctolagus cuniculus; assembly: GCF_964237555.1. NCBI lineage: Eukaryota > Metazoa > Chordata > Mammalia > Lagomorpha > Leporidae > Oryctolagus > Oryctolagus cuniculus. The sequence goes on along the minus strand of NC_091436.1, from coordinate 76,189,734 downwards.
TGGGGAGGTGAACCAACAGTAGGAAGACCTTTCTCTCTGTCTCTCTCTCTCTCTCTCTCTCTTAATGTCTAACTCTGCCTGTCAAAGATAAATAAATAAATAGTTACTCGAGATTTAAAAAAATAAAAATAAAAATAAATTGCACTGGGAATGTAAAAGGTTAGCTGCTTTGGAAAGTAATCTGGCCATTGCTAACAATGTCAAACATAGAGTTACCATGTAACCCAGAATTCCACTTTTAGGTATGTTAAGGTACTTCACCGTCAATGAAGTTGATATATTTCCATAAATGTAGTCATTTTGCAAAAAGAAAACAAATAGCCAATGAATTTATAAAATGTTCAATCATGTAAATAATTAAACAAAAGATAATGATGATATTTGTTTACTATTTAGTGCAAATGAAACAGGTAAAAATGAATTGGTTGATGACAGTGTCATTGAAACCGGGAGTCAAGTATATTGATGTATGCCAGGAGATGAGAGGAGCAGTTGTAGGAAGTTGTGCTTTCTTGAGTTTTCTTGACAACTTCTTAAAAATAAAGTTGAGATAACAAAAAAATGGCTATATCTCATGTATACAACTTGCTGAGTTTGCAGGTATGAATACATCTGTAAAACCATCATCACAATCAGGAGTTTCATTTAGGAGAGGATGAAGTATTTGGCTCTATTCCTGCTCCTGCTTCTGGCTAATGTGAACCCTGGAAGGCAGTGGTAACAGCTCAAGTCATTGGATTCCTGCCATCTTTGTGGGTCTCAGATTGAGTTTCCAGCTTCCAACATTTGGAGAATGAATAGAGGATGGGAATTCTTTCTCTCCCAATCTCTGTCTCTCAAATAAATCATGAATAAATATTTTTAAAATAAGTTCCACTTGGGGAAAAGGAAAAAGTTCTGTATGTGGATGGCATTTATAGATATGCAATCATGTGAATGACTGAGGGACTTATAAAAGGTTGTGGAAAGTTAATTAATTCTATTTTGATGCCAAAAAATCTTGGAAATCCATGCATAGTAGTATGTATTTTTCATGAACTTTTTAAAGATTCTTGTATGTAGAAATTTAAACTTTTACACCAAAATAAACATCTTTAATTCTGTTTTCATGAATATTTTGAAGTATCTTCATATTAAATGCCACAGAATTGTATGCTTAAAATTGCTATAATGGGAAGTTTTGTTTTGTGCACATTTTACCACATTAATGTTTTTCAGAAAAGGAAGAGATGGAAGTCAATGAAAAATATATCCACTGATCACTCTAATGTACATTACAATATTTAAAACCTAAAAACTACATTGAAGTCTTGAAATGTGATGTTGACACTTTTTCTCCCCTTATTCCCATTTTCCATCACAGCTCACCTATGTTTGTTTTGACCCATTGGCCTACTTAGCATGAGAGTGAAGCTTTTTCTGCATATATTTCTGCCATCTCACATTTCTCCCAGGGAAAAGAGGTACTTGTACAATTAGTAAAATTGTGGAAGAGTCTTTCTCAGTCCAATCAAAGGTGGAGTCATTAAACTGAAATTTGGGCTCTATGTCACCTCTCTCAGAATTTATATTATGGACATTGCTCATCCCAGATGAGTGTTCTTTCCTTTGATCTTCTGTTGTCATTTACTAAGAGAAGGTTAGTGAAAGGAGCTCATATTTCCAGTAAAAATACTTATTCTCAAACTGCTAATTTCCTTCTTATTTGCCTAAATACTGCAGTAACATGATTGAATGATATTTTTCTTTACTTCCTGGATTTCTGAGTTGCAATAGAACTAAAGAGAAATATAATTGCTTTGGTATTAGAGAAGTCAAAAGAGTAGCCCTGGCCTTTCTACACCTAATTCAAGAGGACTAGCAAAGACTACCTATAAACTTCTTAGCTCATCAAGAAAGCATAAAACATTGAACATAACCATGTTTTGACTGAGAAGATTGAGGAAGAAGGAGTAATTTGAAAAAACATTGCGTTTTGTTCCTGTGATTCCTTATGCTCTAGGAAATCAAAATATTTATAATACGTATAGGGTCATTCATATTCAATTATTTTAGAATTACAAAGAAGAGGCTTAAAGAAAAGATTTTCCACTCAAATATCTATTAATGTCTTGGTCAAAAATGTATCAAATAAAATCAGTGGTATTCCTTTTTAGAATTTTAGCATATTTCCAATAGATGGGGTCTGTGTACACAATAAAAGTGTATATAGACTAAAGAATGATTTTTAAATAGCAAAGTTAATTAATGAACATTTGAAAACAGTGAACAGAATTTGTGTTTGAGCTCTACTTCCAATTCTGTGGATCAAATAATGGGATCTTGGACAATTTTGTTACGCTATGTATGTTGAAAACTCAGGCTTTAGACTGAAAGATATCTAAAGTTGCTTTCAGTTTTAAATTTCAAAGTCCCTAAAATTACCAAGTATACAAATTACTGATTTTCACAATGGTAAAATCTATACATGTTTTAAAAATATTTATTCTTTTATTTGAAATGTAGAGCTACAAAGAGAGAGGGAGAGACAAAGAGAGAGATCGTCTATATACTGGTTCACTCCCCAAATGGGCCCTACAACTGGTTGGGCCAGACCAAAGCCAGGAGTTTGGAACTCCATCTGGGTCTCCCACCTGGACAGCAGGGGCCCAAGTAATGGAGCCATCTTCCACACCCTTCCCATGCTCATCGGTAGGGAGCTGCATTGGAAGCCAAGCAGCTGGGACTCTAACCAGTGCCCTATGGGATGCCAGCATGGCTTGCTACACCATGGTGCTGGCCCTGAAATCTACATATTAAGAAATAGGCCGGTGCCATGGCTCAATAGGCTAATCCTCCGCCTGCGGTGCTGGCACCCTGGGTTCTAGTCCCGGTCGGGGCGCCGGATTCTGTCCCAGTTGCTCCTCTCCCAGTCCAGCTCTCTGCTGTGGCCTGGGAGGGCAGTGGAGGATGGCCAAAGTGCTTGGGCCCTGCACCCGCATAGGAGACCAGGAGAAGAACCTGGCTCCTGGCTTTGGATCGGTGCAACACCAGCTGTAGCAGCCATTTGGGGGAGAGGGGGTGAACCAACGGAAGGAAGACCTTTCTCTCTGTCTCTCTCTCTGCCTGTAAAAAAAAAAGAAAGAAAGAAAGAAAGAAAGAAATGCTTTAAGCTTTTTAAGATAATTAATTTATTTGAAAGAAAAATGAGAGGGTAAAGAGAGAAGGAAAAACAGATCTCCCATCCACTATTTCACTCTCCAGTTGCCTGCTAGGCTGAGGCTGAGACTGTCAGAAGGCAGGAGCCCAGCACTCAATCTAAGTCTCCCACATGGATGGCAGGAATTCAAGTACTTGTGCCTTCCAAAATACATTATCAGTAAGCTGGATCTAAAGTGGAGCATCCAAGACTCAAAGGGGCACACTAATATTGAATGTTGGTGTTCCAAGTGGTGGCTTAACATTCTGCACTCTACCCATCCTTCCTTATGTTTTTAACCTAATATTTGGAACTTTTTATACTTAACCTTAATCTTCAGATTAGATTAGCCTGTTTTGTCAAGAAATAAAAAATATTGCTTTTGTATAGAATCTATTATTTCTATACTTCAAAATAATGTTTACAGTTGGCTGCCTGTTAAGAAAACATTTTCACTAAGAATAATTTATCATTTTATTCCCTTTCTTTTCAGTCTTTCTAATCTAGTCCTTCGTTAAAATAAACATTAAACAACCAATTAAGAAGTGAATCCTGAGCATGTCTGTGGTTCACACCTGAAAGAAACTTTAAAAAAGAATCGTGTGTAACTTTTTATTATTATATCTCTAGGTGGGCATTGGAAGCAGAGTTCACTGAGCTCAGCAATATATTCAATAAGGTTGTAGCACATGGAGTCATGTTATGACTTCCAGGCTCGGGTGTCTCTTACCCTTCAAGAGTAGGATGACATTATTCCCATATTGAAATTTCTAGCATCTAATACCAGGGTGAAATAATGATTTATTCTTTATAGATATAGTGTACTGAGCAGAATTAACTGAAAGGAACAAGGAAAAAGAAAAGGAAATTAGAATTTATTGGACCACACACTTTTTGAGTACTTTACAAAAGTTACCTGACAAAGACCAGTGACTTGATAGACATTTATAACACACTAAAATTCTCCACGCTGAGACAAAAACCACCTCCATTTCACACAAATCTCATTAGTATATTTAAGGCAAGTTGTACAACTCTGCTTTATGTTATGATTTCCACTTAAATTCAACTTTTTGTCCAAAATTCACTCAAACTTATAACTTTCCAGTACCTGTAAGTATCTTGGATTTCATTAGAGGGCAAAAAATAATAATACAATCTGAGGTCAATACTCACAGAAAATTGTCTATGTATTTGTTAAGGCTTACTTGTAAAACTGTAGACTTTTCAATTACAAAAACTTTGCCTGTTCTGAGTGCTCATTGATAAATAATAGTAACAATATTGGAATCAAAGACTAGATAGTAAATAAAGAATATGATTCATTCAATCCCAGCAGAACTTTAAGTATTTATTTATTTTGAAAGTCAGAATTACAAAGAAAAGGAAACACACACAAACACATACACAAAGAGAGAGAGGGAGGGAGGGAGGGAGAGGGAGAGAGGGAGAGAGAGAATCTTCTATTTGCTGGTTCACTTCCCAGTTGACCTCAATGATCATCACAGGACTAGACTGAAGCCAGGAGCGAGGAGTCTCCCGTGTGAGTGGCTAGGTCCCAAATACTTTGGCCATTTCTGCTTCTTTTCCCAGGCCATTAGCAGGGAGCTAGATAAGAGGGGGAGCAGCCAAGACATGAACAGGCACCCATATGGGAACACCAGGTTTACCCACTACACCACAATACTAGTCTCAACCCCAGCAGCATTTAAAGCACTAGATAAACATCTCGTCATGACAGACCCACAAATTTAAGTTAAAAACATTAAAAGAAATCATAACATATATTTTTATCTTTACCAAAGTTTTATCACTTTCTTACTTCATTCCAAGTATATTCTCTTAATACCCTAAAATGTATAGAAACATTCATGTTATGTTTTCTTTTGTTGAAGAAACAATTCAATTTGTGGTAACTCTATATACAAAGACATCATATTTATGCTCCTGGGTCTCTACAACTCATTCATGGGATCAGCAAATATTTATAAGCCAGCCACTATGTACTGAATAGTAGTTTAAGGTTAAGCCCTGGAGATACAATTATTAACTCTCCGTGACACCTACATTTTACTAAACCATACTCTAAGAGACAAATATTGATCAAAAAAGTAAATAAGCATAAATTCAATTGAAAGTAAAACTGTTGAGAAATAAATATGTCCAATAAAATGATGAAAAAGTAAACCAAGGCCATGGAAAAAAAGACCGATTGCTTATTTAGAAAGCAGAGGATAAAAAAGTTCTTTTCTAAGGGGGAACCATAAATGTAAAGACTTATGTAGAGGAAAATAAGGTGCAAAGACATCAAGTGAGAACTAGCCTGACCTTATTTGAAATGCAAGAACAGCACTGCTGGAATTTATCAAGTGAAGGGAAAAGACCTTGGAGATGAAGTCAGCAAAGCCGGCAGGGAAGGATCGTGTCAGGTCAGGTCAGGTCAGAGGATGAGGGTGGATTTGGACTTGAATTGCAATGGGAGCCATTGAAGTAGGGTAACCACAAAATGTGTTATCCAATCCAGGACACATCTGAGAGAAAAAGGAGGTTCTATTAATAATTACTCCAGAACAATAGAAGCAAACTAGGACTCTCCCAAGGAAACTGGGTCATGAATACCCTCTATTGAAGTTTTCTAAGCAGTGGAGGGACATGATGTCATTTATGTTCACAAAGTTTTAAATTGAACTTTATTCAGAAATTGGACTTCGGGAAGGTAAACTTTAAGCAAGAAGAAAAATAATGTTGCTGCCTACATCCCAGTGACAAATAATTTAGCCTGCAGTTAGCATTGTAGCAGCAGAGACTGTGAGAGGTATTCAGGTACACTGTTAGAGCAATGGGAAATTTTGCCAGATTGGGGTGTAAAGAAAAAATTATGGAAAGATTTTGAATATTTTTTTCTAAACGAATGGATGAATAATAACACTGCTTATACACATTGAGTAAAATTAACAGAATGAATATTCAGCAGAGGAAATGAGAATGCTATTGGTACAAATTCATTTTGAGATTAATATTATACCACCAAGAATAGAAGGCCTAGCCTTAATCTATTGCTGGACACATGATCAATTAAGTCAAATACCTAGGTCAAATTGTTAAGCAGAATTCACCAGATCATAAGCAACTCAATATTGATGGGCCATTTTAAATAGAAAGTAAATTGTAATGCATAAATATAGTATGTAAAGTCACTCTTCTATTTCAACATACAGGGCCCTCCACACAAATTTAATATACAGGATGAGACAGAAAATTAAATATATGAACCTATATTGTACACAAAAAATGCACTAACTTCTATTTGACTTTGATCACATATACTTTCCACAGTTTCTTTCCCTAGTGAAAAAAGTTAGTAAATATGTGAAAAATATATTCTCATTTTAATTCTCAAATTAAAAAGCAATGATATATGTACATCAAAAAAAATTTTGTTTCCCCCACAGGTAGCTCACCATTTGTGTGAAAAAATCCTATCTGATATTATTAATCAGATATCCATTCTGAATGGCTGGTGTCAGTGATGTATTATTAAAGAATTTTTAATACTACTTATAATTAAAGCAGTTTATGCACTTGTCTGTATTTTCACGACAATTATCAGATTTATGGAGTTCACAATGACCAAGTAATTTTCATAAAAATAAATAAATAGGCAAACTAAAGAGGACTATAACCTGGCATTTAAATAAATTATAGAGGCCGGCGCCGTGGCTCACTAGGCTAATCCTCCACCTTGCGGCACCAGCACACCAGGTTCTAGTCCCAGTCGGAGCGCCAGATTCTGTCCCAGTTTCCCCTCTTCCAGGCCAGCTCTCTGCTGTGGCCCGGGAGTGCAGTGGAGGATGGCCCAAGTACTTGGGCCCTGCACCCCATGGGAGAGCAGGAGAAGTACCTGGCTCCTGCCATCAGATCAGCGCAGCAGCCATTGGAGGGTGAACCAACGGCAAGGGAAGACCTTTCTTTCTGTCTCTCTCACTCTCCACTCTGCCTGTCAGAAAAAAAAAAAAAAAGGAAAAAAAATTATAGAGATAGTTAAATCTATTGTGAGAGTTGATACAAATAATTTGATTGTATATGAAAACTATAAATAATATATGATAAACATAAAATTATTTTGCACTTCTTCCTCCTAAAGTCTATAGATAATATCTAAGCATTGCACCTACTCCTGGAATTAGGACAAGTAAAACTAAAGTTTAATATTTGCCTTCCACATACCATCAGGTACAGCCACTGGGTATGATCTGATCTTAAAAGTTCAGAAAATTGAAAAGCAGCAAGATGGTGCAATAGGAAGGGAGCACACTGATAGTCCGGGAAGTGACAGTTTAATAAAAGTAGAGATACTGCATGATCAAGGAAGAGTAGGGGAAGAAACAGCAGAGGAAACTCTTCCGGAACTAGTGATCTATGGTGGACCTGTGTGGAGGGTGTGGGAGCCCACGGCTGGGGACACCAGTGGCAGAATCAATGCACCAGCGCTGGAACGCAAGGTGAGCCGAACCTCAATAGCCCAAGACACCGGCAGGAAAGTGGAAAGAGGAGACTAGAGGGAACGAGGCTTGAAACCCCATGGGGAAAAGTTCACCAGGCTAACTAGAAGAGAAAGGGAAAAAAAAAGTGACCGATACGGACACAAGTTTCTCCCTCTCTGCTCACCTCTCAAAGATGAGCAAGACAAAGAGCAGGCTCCATTTTGGACATACGTCATAAGCAGCATGACCTCAGGACTACATCCGCCCTCAGCCAAGCAGAAAAACCTGACTCTGGGGTGTGTGTGTGTGTGTGTGTGAAATAACAGGAGATTAGGACCTAGTGAATGTGTGGTGCTAATGAACTGAGACTGTGAAAAAAGAGACAGTGGGGGAGAGAACTCTCAGAATTCACGTGAGTACTCTCCAGAGATGCTGCAATTCAGTAACCTTGGCAACCCAGTGGGAGACTGCAGAATTTGAGCCCACACTGAGGGCAGGACATATTCCCTGTGTGGTCCTTGAAAAGAGCTTCAGATCTCTGGTTCCTGTGGGTATATCATTAGCCTGCTAACTACCTTCAATTCAGCTCAGCTGTGTGGAATTACTTCCCTTCTGAATCAAGAAAGAAAGAAAGAAAGAAAGAAAGAAAGAAAGAAAGAAAGAAAGAAAGAAAGAAAGAAAGAAACAAGAAAGAAGCAAGAAAGAAAGAAAGAAAGAGAGAGAGAGAGATTTACCACACCTAACCTGGGAGTGTCACCTTTGACACACCCTTAACCCTGAGGAACCAGAGCTCTCTGGCCACACCCATCTCAAGCCTCTAAGGCTCCATCAAAAGCAGACTGTCCACTTAATACAGTCATAGTATCACAAGAAAAAAGCACCACAGTGAGGGAAGAAGAATCCAAAGAATATCTCCACAATGCCAAGCAGCAAACGCAGAAACTGAGGAAACAAGAACAAGGAAGACATTATGGCACCCCAAATGAATAAGATACCCTAAGCCAAGATTATGAAGGTGATGAGATGGAAAATTCAGATATGGATTACAAAAAATTTATAATAAAAACAATTAGAAGTTTTCAAAAACAAATGCTTGAGCTATGGAAATCCTTACTGGATAGGATAGAAAATCTCCTTAGAGAAAATCAAATTTTAAGGAGGAATCAAAATGAAATGAAACAACTAGTAGAACATGAAACTATGATAGTGATAAGAAATCATAATGAAATGAAGAACTCAATAGATCAAATTACAAACATATTAGAGAGCCTTAAAAACAGAGTCAGTGAAACAGAAGAGAGAATATCAGACTTAGAAGACAGAGAACAGGAAAGTTTACAGTCAAACCAAAGAAAAGAAGAGGAAATTAGAAATCTAAAAAATATTGTTGGGAATCTACAGGATACTATTAAAAAACCCAACATTTGGGTTCTAGGAGTTCCTGAAGGCATGGAGAGAAAGAAAGGATTAGAAGGCCTTTTTAGTGAGATACTTGCAGAGAACTTCCCAGGTTTGGAGAAGGACAGAGACATCCTAGTACAGGAAGCTCATAGAACCCCTAATAAACATGAACAAAAGAGATCCTCACCATGACACGTTGTAATCAAACTGACCACAGAGAAACATAAAGATTCTAAAATGTGCAAGAGAGAAATGTCAGATTACTCTCAGAGGATCTCCAATTAGACTCACAGCTGACTTCTCATCAGAAACCCTACAAGCTAGAAGGGAATGGCGAGACATAGCCCAGGTACTAAGAGAGAAAAACTGCCAGCCCAGAATATTATATCCTGCAAAGCTCTCATTTGTGAATGAAGGTGAAATAAAGACCTTTCACAGCAAACAGAAATTGAAAGAATTTGTCGCCACTCGTCCAGCCCTGCAAAAGATGCTTAAAGATGTGTTGCACACAGAAACACAGAAACACGGTCATCAATATGAAAGAAGGTAAAGGAAGGAAACCTCACAGCAAAAGATCACAGGATGTTCAAATCATATATTCGAAAATATCTTTGGCAAGTGGCAGGACAAAGTTACTACTTATCAATAGTCACATTGAAGGTTAATGGCCTGAACTGTCCAGTTAAAAGACACCGATTGGCTGATTTGGTTAAGGAACAAAACCCATCTATTTACTGCTTACAAGAAACACATGTTTCCAAACAAGATGCATAGAGACTGAAAGTGAAAGGCTGGAAAAAGATACACCATGCCAACAGAAATGAAAAAAGAGCGGGCGTAGCTACCTTAATATTGGACAACATAAACTTTACCACAAAAACTGTTAGGAGAGACAAAGAGAGGCACTATATAATGATTAAGGGATCAATTCAACAGGAAGATATAACAATTATCAATGTATATGCACCTAATTACAGGGCACTGGTTTATTTAAAAGATTTGTTAAGGGACTTAAAGGGAGACTTAGACCCAAATACAATAGTACTGGGGGACTTCAATAATCCACTCTCAGAAATAGACAGATCAACAGGACAGAAGATCAACAAGGATACAGTAGATTTAAATGACACTATAGCCCAAATGGATCTAACAGATATCTACAGAACTGTTCATCCTACACAGAAAGCATTTACATTCTTCTCAGCAGTACATGGAACCTTCTCTAGGATTGACCACATACTAGGCCATAAAGCAAGTCTCAGCAAATTCAAAAGAATTAGAATCATACCATGCAGCTTCTCAGACCATAAAGGAATGAAGTTGGAAATTAGCAATTCAGGAATCCCTAGAGCATATGCAAACACATGGAGACTGAACAACATGCTCCTGAATGAACAATGGGTCATAGAAGAAATTAAAAGAGAAATCAAAAATTTTCTGGAAGTAAATGAGGATAACTGCACAACAGACCAAAACTTATGGGATACAGCAAAAGCAGTGTTAAGAGGAAAGTTTATATCAACAGGTGCCAACATCAAGAAATTGGAAAGGCACCTAAATAAATGAGCTTTCAATTCATCTCAAGGATCTAGAAAATCTGCAGCAAACCAGACCCAAATCTAGTAGGAGAAGAGAAATAATTAAAATCAGAGAAGAAATCAACAGGATTGAATCAAGAAAAAAATTACAAAAAATCAGCCAAATGAGAAGCGGGTTTTTTGAAAAAAATAAACAAAATTGACACCCCATTGGCCCAACTCACTAAAAAAGAAAAGACCCAAATCAATAAAATCAGAGATGAAAAAGGAAATGTAACAACAGACACCACAGAAATAAAAAGAATCATCAGAAATTACTACAAGGACTTGTATGCCAGCAAACAGGGAAATCTATCAGAAGTGGGTAGAATCCTGGACACATGCATCCTACCTAAATTGAAACAGGAAGACACAGACAACCTAAACAGACCCATAACTGAGACAGAAATTGAAACAGTAATAAAAGCCCTCCCAACAAAGAAAAGCCCAGGACCAGAGGGATTCACTGCTGAATTCTACCAGACATTTAAAGAACTGACACCAATTCTTCTCAAACTCTTCAGAACAATCGAATAAGAGGGAATCCTCCCAAATTGTTTCTATGATGCCCGCATCACCTTAATTACAAACCTAGAAAAAGATGCAGCACTGAAAGAGAATTACAGGCCGGCACCGTGGCTCAATAGGCTAATCCTCCGCCTTGCGGCGCCGGCACACCAGGGTCTAGTCCCTGTTGAGGCACCGGATTCTGTCCCAGTAGCCCCTCTTCCAGGCCAGCTCTCTGCTATGGCCCAGGAGTGCAGTGGAGGATGGCCCAAGTCCTTGTGCCCTACCCGTGTGGGAGACGAGGAGAAGCACCTGGTTCCTGGCTTCGGATCAGCGCAATGCGCCAGTAGCAGCGTACTGGCCATGGCAGCCATTGGAGTGTGAACCAATGGCAAAGGAAGACCTTTCTCTCTGTCTCTCTCTCTCACTGTCCACTCTTCCTGTCAAAAACAAAATTAAAAAAAAATAAGAAAATCACAGACCAATATCCTTGATTAACATAGATACAAAAATCCTCAATAAAATTCTGGCCAATAGAATGCAACAACACATCAGAAAGATCTTCCACCCAGACCATGTGGGATTTATCCCTGATATGCAGGGATGGTTCAATGTGCACAAAACAATCAATGTGATACACCATATTAACAGACTGCAGAAGAAAAACCATATGATTGTCTCAATAGACGCAAAGAAGACATTTGATAAAATACAACACCCTTTCATGATGAAAACTCTAAGCAAACTGGGTATGGAAGGAACATTCTTCAATACAATCAAAGCAATCTATGAAAAACCCACGGCCAACGTCCTATTGAATGGGGAAAAGTTGGAAGCATGTGCACTGAGATCTGGTAACAGACAGGGATGCCCACTCTCACCACTGCTATTCAATATAGTTCTGGAAGTCTTAGCCAGAGCTACTAGGCAAGAAAAAGAAATTAAAGAGATACAAATTGGGAAGGAAGAACTCAAACTATCCCTCTTTACAGATGATATGATTTTTTATTTAGGGGACCCAAAGAACTCTACTAAGAGACTATTGGAACTCATAGAAGAGTTTGGCAAAGTAGCAGGGTATAAAATCAATGCACAAAAATCAACAGCCTTTGTATACACAGGCAATGCCACAGCTGAGAAAGAACTTCTAAGATCAATCCCATTCACAATAGCTACAAAAACAATCAAATGCCTTGGAATAAACTTAACCAAGGACATTAAAGATCTCTACGATGAAAACTACAAAACCTTAAAGAAAGAAATAGAAGAGGATACCAAGAAATGGAAAAATCTTCCATGCTCATGGATTGGAAGAATCAATATCATCAAAATGTCCATTCTCCCAAAAGCAATTTATAGATTCAATGCGATACCAATCAAGATACTGAAGACCTTCTTCTCAGATTTGGAAAAAATGATGCTGAAATTCATATGGAGACACAGGAGACCTCGAATAGCTAAAGCAATCTTGTACAACAAAAACAAAGCTGGAGGCATCACAATACCAGATTTCAGGACATACTACAGGGCAGTTGTTATCAAAACAGGATGGTACTGGTACAGAAACAGATGAATATACCAATGGAACAGAATAGAAACACCAGAAATCAACCCAAACATCTACAGCCAAGTTATATTTGATCAAGGATTTAAAACCAATCCCTATGGCCGGCGCTGCGGCTCACTAGGCTAATCCTCCACCTTGTGGTGCCGGCACACCAGGTTCTAGTCCAGGTCGGGGCACCAGATTCTGTCCCGCTTGCCCCTCTTCCAGGCCAGCTCTCTGCTATGGCCCAGAAGTGCAGTGGAGGATGGGCCAAGTGCTTGGGCTCTCACACCATGGGAGACCACGGTAAGCACCTGGTTCCTAACTTCAGATAGGTGCGGTGCGCCGGCAGCAGCGCGCTGGCCACGGCGGCCATTGGAGGGTGAACCAACGGCAAAGGAAGACCTTTCTCTCTGTCTCTCTCTCTATCACTGTCCACTCTGCCTGTCAAAAATAAAAATAAAAAAAATAAAACCAATCCCTGGAGTAAGGACAGTCTATTCAATAAATGATGCTGGGAAAATTGGATGCATGAAGTAATACCCCTACGTTTCACCTTACAAAAAAATCCACTCAACATGGATTAAAGATTTAAATCTATGACCCAACACCATCAAATTATTAGAGAACATTGGCGAAACCCTGCAAGATATAGGTACCAGCAAAGTCTTCTTGGAAAAGACCCCAGAAGCACAGGCAGTCAAAGCCAAAATTAACATTTGGGATTGCATCACATTGAGAAGTTTCTGTACTTCAAAAGATACAGTCAGGAAAGTGAAGAGGCAACCCACAGAATGGGGAAAAAATATTTGCAAACTATGCAACTGATAAAGGGTTGATAACCAGAATCTACAAAGAAATCAAGAAACTCCACAACATCCAAACGAACAACCCATTTAAGAGATGGGCCAAGGATCTCAATAGACATTTTTCAAAAGAGGAAATCCAAAGGGCCAACAGACACATGAAAATATGTTCAGGATCACTAGCAATCAGGGAAATGCAAATCAAAACCACAATGAGATTTCACCTCACCCTGGTTAGAATGGCTCATATTCAGAAATCTACCAACAATAGATGCTGGGCAGGATGTGGGGAAAAAGGGACACTAACCCACTATTGGTGGGAATGCAAACTGCTTAAGCCACTATGGAAGTCAGTCTGGAGATTCCTCAGAAACCTGAATATAACCCTACCATTCAACCCAGCCATCCCACTCCTTGGAATTTACCCAAAGGAAATTAAATTGGCAAACAAAAATGCAGTCTGCACCTTAATGTTTATTGCAGCTCAATTCACAATAGCTAAGACCTGGAACCAACCCAAATGCCCATCAACAGTAGACTGGATAAGGAAATTATGGGACATGTACTCTATAGAATACTATACAGCAGTCAAAAACACAATGAAATCCAGTCATTTGCAACAAAATGGAGGAATCTGGAAAACATTATGCTGTGTGAATTAAACCAGTCCCAAAGGGACAAATATCATATGTTCTCCCTGATTGGCAACAACTAACTGAGCACCAAAGGGGAACCCTGTTGAAGTGAAATGGGTACTATGAGAAACAGTGACTTGATCATCCCTTGTCCTGACTATTGATGTACAATATAAAACTTTATCCATTTTAGTAGTTTTTTTTGTTCTAGTACTATTGGTTGAACTCTGTAATTAACACACAATTATTCTTAGGTGTTTAAATTTAACTGAAAAGTTATCCCTGTTAAATATAAGAGTGGGAATAAGAGAGGGAGGAGATGTACAATTTGGGACATGCTCAATAGGACTTGCCCCAAATGGTGGAGTTAGAAACGTGCCAGGGGATCCCAATACAATCCCATCAAGGTGGCATGTACCAATGCCATCTCACTAGTCCAAGTGATCAATTTCAGTTCACAATTGATCACACTGATAGGTCTAAGAGTCAAAGGGATCGCACAAACAAGGCTAGTGTCTGCTAATATTGATAGAATCAAAAAGGGAGAGAACGATCCAACATGGGAAGTGGATACGCAGCAGACTCAGAGAATGGCAGATCTCCTAAATAGCACTCTGGCCTCAGAATCAGCCCTTACGGCATTCAGATTTGGCTGAAGGGCCCATTAGAGTATTTTAGGCATGGAAAGCCAAGGCACTCTGGGAAAAATAAAGAGGACCTAAATGAAAGATCTCTGCGAGTGAGATCCCAGTAGAAAGAACGGGGCCATCAAAGAAGGAGGTATCTTTCTCTGAAAGGAGGAGAGAACTTCCACTTTGACCATTACCCTGTCTGAATAAGAAAGGCTTCCATAGCCTTGGCAACTCATGACTAGAGCCTAAGTAGATTTCTGACGCCATAAACAAGAGTGTCAAATTGTTAAGTCAACAACAGGAGTCACGATGTACTTACTCCTCATGTGGGATCTGTCCTTAATATGTTGTCCAATGTGAAGTAATGCTATAAGTAGTACTGAAACAGTATTTTTTACTTTGTGTTTCTGTGTGGGTGCAAACTGTTGAAATCTTTACTTAGTATATACTTATCGATCTTCTGTATATAAAGAGTATTGAAAATGAATCTTGATGTGAATGGAATGGGAGCAGGAGATGGGAGGGATATGAGTGGGAGGGAAGTTATGGGGGGGAAAGCCATTGTAATCCCTAAACTGTACTTTGCAAATTTATATTTACTAAATAAAAGTAGAAAAAATAAATAAAAGTCCAGAAAATTTTCTAAAGCAATGTCGTTTTAATGGTAGTGTTGTCTCTTGAGAAATCAGCATTTTTCTTCATGCTGATTCTACATATGTGATTACACAATAGGACATGATACGGTGAGTGACATATAGCTAAATAATGAGTGACTTTGTATTAAGGAGAAGAGGAATAAAAAGTCAATTCACATGGACTCAATCAAAAACAGTGATTTTGTTTTGGGCATATCTCTCTTCTCTCTGTGATAAAAGTATTTCAGTGAATTATTTTTGACTTTTTAGTGTATGCAATTCCAAGGAACTATCACCCTCTAGAATTTGAAATACACCGTAGAATGAGAGGTGAATGTGCATGCACCAACCAGATGATCAGTAATTTTCCTGAGCTTTTGTTTTCCCATCTGCAAAATATAACTTAAATACATAACTTCTCTTACAGATTTATTTTATTTCTTTTGAAAGGCAGGGTTACAGAGTGGGGTAGGGGAGGCGATACAGGAAAAGAAAGTTTTTTCTTTCACTGGTTCAGCCCCCAAATGGCCGCAATCACCAGGTTTTGGTCAGGCCAAAGCCAATAGTCTGGAATTCCATCCAAGTACCCAAGTACTTGGGCCATCATCTGCTGCCTTTTGAGGCACATTAGCAGGGAGCTGGATCATCCGTGGAGCACTGGGGACTCAAGCCAGTGTTCTGCTATAGGATGCTGACATCACAGGCCAAGGCTTAATGCACTAAACCCACAACACTGGCCCCTAAGATACATAACTTGTATAGTTGTTCTGAAGGTAGAAAAAAAAATTACTTAGAATGACTTTTCCAATGCTTCGCACAAATTTAGTGCTTGATAAGTTTTAGTTCATTTTGATTGGTCAAAAACATTCATTTGACACTAAGCATAGGATATATTGTGTTGCTATGTATCTTTTTTACTTATATTTGTGTTTCTTAAATGCTTTATAGAGTAGTTGCTCAAATCTTTATTTTGAAAAGTAAGCATTTAGCTTAGCAGTTATGGCACATGCATCCCACATCAGTGCATTTGAGGTTGATCTACAGTTTTGACTCCTGACTCTTGCTTCCAGCTACTGCAGACCTAGGGAGGCAGCAGTGATGGCTCAAGTAATTCAGATTCTGCCATGCAGGAGATTAAATAATGTTTCTGGCTCCTGGCTTTGGCCATTGTGGACATCTGGGGAGTGAATTAGTAGATGGGAAATCTCTCTCTCCTTTTCTCTCTCTCTCTGTCTCTCTGTCTCTGTGTGTGTCTCAAATAAATAAAATTGTAAAAATATTTATTGTATAATTTAATTCGACCAACATAATTTAGAACTTTGTTCTAAACTACTGCAATTTACTTAATAACAAATAAATAGATATGATTTTTGATAAAAATAATTAAAAATTTAAATATGTATATTTATATAGATATATTTGTATATGCACAAATACACAACTATATATGCATGCACTTAAATATGTATATTTGGGCCGGCACCGCGGCTCACTAGGCTAATCCTCCTCCTGCGGCATCGGCACACCGGGTTCTAGTCCTGGTAGGGGCACTGGATTCTGTCCCGGTTGCCCCTCTTCCAGGCCAGCTCTCTGCTATGGCCCGGGAAGGCAGTGGAGGATGGCCCAATTCCTTGGGCCCTGCACCCACATGGGATACCAGGAGAATCACCTGGCTCCTGGCTTTGGATCAGCGCAGCGCGCCAGCCACGGCGGCCATTGGAGGGTGAACCAACAGCAAAGGAAGACCTTTCTCTCTGTCTCTCTCTCTCTCACTGTCCACTCTGCCTGTCAAAAATAAATAAATAAATATTTATATTTGATATTGAAAATACTGATGATGTTGGCAACTTATCTGAAATAGTAGAAGAAATCAATGTTATTTAGGAAATTATTACTTCATAGTAATTAAAAAATCTCAGGTTTTCTTACTTTATTTTGTTCTCCCTCTTCAGTTAGATTACAAACTGTTCCAGAAATCGATTACTAAATTGATATTTTCATGTTTTTTCTATATTTTCTATTCTTTGAGCTATTGTCCTTACAAAATGGTAGAACGGATAAGAGCTTCAGAATTCTCACATGTCCTGGAGAAGACAGTGCATCTCACATTGTACATTAAAGTCCTATCTTAGAAACAAGGAGATTTCATGAGAGCTGCTGGGTGCACAAATTCTATTGGAAAAAAGAGTTTCAAGTAAAAGGGGAAAATATTATTAATGGGAGTAAAAGTTAAATTTTGAAGGAGCAACCAAAAAGCTCTTTCATTTTCACTCATTTTAACACCTGTTGTAGAGGACTGGACAAGCATCATTACACCTGAAGTTTGACTGGGATATCGTTTTTTAAAAACTTGAGCAGATACTTACATTCTCATGATACAAATGTACCAAGAGAGATTCAGAATCTACCACGACATTTGACCAAATAAAGAATGCTTTTTCTCTAATTTTCATGCTATTTCAGGAAACTGAAAATCATGTAACAGAATGTACTTCATTGTAAAAAAAATACAGAAAACAAGTATGAATGTTCATCTGAGTGACTACTGTATAGCAGCAGTAATAGTCCTGTACAACCACTATACCGAAAATGTCCTAAGTGCAATAGCTTTCAGTCTAAACATTTTTAGCGCTATCTTATAAGCTGAGAACTTCAAGGGCAAAGCAGAGACAGATCTGGTGTTTAATGAGGGCCCATTTCCTTGTTTGGAGATGACAACTTCTGGCAATGTCCTCATATGGTTAAGAGACAAGGGAGTTCTCTGGGGAACATTTTATGAGACACACTAATCCCACTAATCCCAGTCTTTTTTCTTTTCTTTTTTTTTTTTTTTTTGACAGGCCAAGTTAGACAGTGAGAGAGAGAGAGACAGAGAGTAAGGTCTTCCCATTTTAAGAGCTCCACAGTCTTGATTTAATCACCTCCCATGCCATCACCTCCTAATTTTGACATATCAGTGATTAGGTTCACCAGATGAATTTTGAGGGAAACAAACATGTGAATCATAAGATCAAGAATTATATCAGGTTCTCTGATACATTACCTTTTTAAATCTTCACTATAATCCTGAGTTAGGTACATCTCCTCATTTCAAAAATAAAACAAACAGATCAAGTTTATAATCAGTATATTGCAAGACCAGAATCCAAATCGTGTCTACAAAGTGAAAAGCTCTTAACTACCAAATTATGCTGTTTCTATGGCTATAGAAAAACCCACGGAAAGAGTCACTAGCATCTTACAGAGTCTTTGCTCCAACCAAATTGTTCAAAATTAGCTATACTTAAAGATGATACAGTTTCTCAAATAAAATTTAATACGACCAACTTCTTGTACTTGATAATATCAAGTTTCTTTTCTCAGTAAGTGTCAAGGATCAAAAAGATCCCTAGTCCTATAAAAACTCAGGTCACTCTGGGAGGTCTTTATGAATTCATCAACACAGTACTGAAGTTTAAAAATTAATCAGTTTGATATTTGTCCATAAAACTACTAAATGATTTATTTATTGCGTTCGTTTGCCTGTTTGCTCCCACTGGTTTGAAAAAAATTGGTCTTTAATTTTGGCATAGGGTAAATAAGTATCAAGCAATACATAACAGGAAATTGAAGTCTCTAAGGCATATTTCAGAAAGAAGTTCTTTTTGGTCATTTACAGACATCAGCAGGGGGACATATCTAGCAGCCATTATCTGAAAAAAGAATAATTATGTGAAATATAATGGTTATATGTATCACTGGGAAATGTTACATGAACAAACTATTTTCAATATCAGTTAGAAAATGAAAAAATCAGTTAGAAAATGAAAAAACGAGCATCTCTAAAATTTTTCATGGGCAGCACTTGGTTTCCTTACTTTTTGCAGTGATTCTCAAAATCAAATGGGCCACAGCTTCTACATAAGTTTAGAAGAGAGTTCTGTCCCAGAACTAGTGTGTTTTTCACAAGTGTGATGAATACTGAACGTGGTCCAACATAACAGCTGCAAATAGTACTAACAAATCCAAGTGGAAGTGGCAATCCCTTCCCTGGAAGAACTCACAGTCCCACAGAGGATGAACTGGTTACCGCAGAAGAAGACACGGAATCTGCTGGTGAAAAATCAATGATCAATGATCAAAGATAGTATTAACGGTTTTGATATAAGCCAGGAATGTCTGGTACTTGGTGTAATGCTCTGAGGGTCCAACAAAATGACAATGGAATTCCTGCCAAAAGTTTACAATTTGAATTAAATTGGAAGGAAATATCAGACCAACCAAAACTGGGGAGACACTAAAGTATAAGCAGTCTAGATTCTCCAAAAGGTCAAGATCAGAAAAGCATTTATAAACAATATCTGAGGGACTAGTGCCAACATGTAAATAGGCAATAGAGCTAAAATTTAAAATTTAAGCTGCAGGGGTTCTTTCCTCTCTTGAAAGCCCCCTCCATGCCTCTCTGGCTGGAGGAGGTTTATGATTCTAATAAATCCTTTTAAATCTCTTTTCTGTCTGCTTGGAAATTCTTCTTCCATATGAGACAAAAAACCTGGATAACAATAATGTTTTTACCACCGTTTTCCCTTAACATTTTGGTCCATGACTCGGATTGCAACTCCTATGTGATGCGGATCCAATGTCGGATCATCCCGCCAGACTGGTGAGCATGCGGACTGTTGTCGCTTGTTTTTGGAGAGTCTTGCTCTCCTTCATAGTAACTCGAATTTTCCCTAAAACACAGGGTTCCTGTCCGCCAGTTAAAAGTGATTAGCGTGGCTGCTGGTCTTAAGACGCAGGGGCGAGGCTTGCTGACCAAGGGCAGATCAATCCCTGGAGCTGGGACTTTATCCTAACACCTCCCCTCCCTCTTGCATGGCTCAGCCCTTCAAGCGGGGCTGGAAGAAGGCGTGAGGCAACACGTGGATTCTGGCTGGGGCTACATGCCAGCGTTCTCAGAAGGTCTCCTGGCAGGGCACCAGGCTCCGACTGCCAGAATGGTGTGGGCTGAGAAACGCACTCTCCAGCAGGGAGCCAGTCCCCCACCCTTGTGGAGTCCTCAGGAGCTGTGAAGCCAGAGGCTCCACGCTTCATGCTTCTCATCTCAGCTCTGGGGATGCTGGTCTGGGCCCAACCCAGCTTCCTTTTGCAGGGATGGGCCCGACACACAGGACTGGGAGAAAGGTTTGGAGTAACCTTGAATTTCAGGCCAGGGCCACTCTGGCGTTTTTCAAGGACTACCTTACTGGTCACCAGATCCCAGTTGTCAGGGCGTCAGCCAAAAACTGCATTCTGTTCTTCTTTCTTGGAAGGTGAGACTGGGCGCAGCATGGAGTGAGGCCACAGGCTCCTGGCTCCATGCCTCAGTGAGTTTTTCCTTTACCCCAGACCTTGACAATCTCTCTCTCTCTCTTTCTCTCTCTGCCTCTCTAAATGCTTTCTGTAACTCGTCAAGCCTCCACAGTTCCTACAAACTTGATTTCCTGGTCTCATTAGTGGGTATTTCCTAGATAATTCGTTCCTTAGTTCTGGGTTAAAGTCTAACCATCTCATTTGCAGACAGGCAGTCTCTCGATCTAGACTCCCATTAGATGCAGTCCCCACATGGCATAGACGACTCTCAGCAGGTCTCTGGTGTGCCCCACCTTCCTTCTCAAGTCTGCCCTTTTGGGACCCCTCCCTCTGTCAGCTACCTCGGAGGAGTTTTACTGGGGAGAATTATATTCCCCCACTCTGCTTCTTTGTGACTTCGCCTGCGTAGTCATCAACATAAGTGGTAGCCAAGACTGGCACTCCAGCTTACAAACTCTGCTAAGGCTTTCTCCGTGGAAGTTCATTGTTGAAATCAGGCCTATTAGACAAGACTCAAGGAGGGGCGTAGAGCAACTATTTTTCCTTAAGTATAAGAACAAAGTAACAGTATATATTTGACCAGGCAGAGGCCCAGTCTAGCACACCAACAATAAGGGAACTGATCACTCCCTGTGTGTGCTATTCTGACAAACATATACCCTAAACGCCAGGCATGGAAGGCTGAACAGGAGTGGGTGATGCTTGCTAACCCTACCCTCACCTTCTTCCCTTCCCTGTGGGCTTCAGTGCACAACTGGAAGCCATAGGCAGCGAGATGGTTTTGAGATATCTCAAACTCAGGAGACATAAGACTGGGCTTCTGTTTTTATGCTCTCCTTACATCCAGGAGGCAAACCATCTGCTTTATTTCTTTGGCCCCTGAGCTTACAGAAAAATGCCACACCTTTTTTTTTTTTTTTTTTTTTTTTTGACAGGCAGAGTTAGTACAGGGCGGGGGTGGAGAAAGAAAGGTCTTCCTTTTCCATTGGTTCACCCCCTAAGTGGCTGCCACAGACGGCGCACTGAGGCTGGCACGCTGCACCGATCCTAAGACAGGAGCCAGGTGCTTCTCCTGGTCTCCCATGCGGGTGCAGGGCCCAAGCACTTGGGCCATCCTCCACTGCACTCCCGGGCCACAGCAGAGAGCTGGACTGGAAGAGGAGCAATCGGGACAGAATCTGGCGCCCCAATCGGGACTAGAACCCAGGGTGCTGGTGCCACAGGTGGAGGATTAGCCAAGTGAGCTGTGGTGCTGGCCATACAACCTGGTTTAACAGGTTTCTGATAGCAATAAGTAATCAATGCCTGTTATAGCCTAAGGCAAATTTTGCAATCTCTGGTTTAATGTCACTGGTTTATACCTATGATATAAATGTAACTTTGACCTTAACTCAGAAGTATGATATAATATCAGCATCTTCTACCATCTAGTTGTAATTGCTAAATGTAAATTGAGTAAGGCAAATGGAATAAATGTTTCAAAATGTAAACTTTGGTACTCTCAGAACCTTATATTCTACAGAAAAACAATTTAGGTCTGTTAACAAATATGCTTTCATAAATTGTCCATAAAAATAGTTCAACACTGCTTAAAAGTAACTAAGGCTGAAATTTCTTGTGCTACTTTATTTAAAAAAATGTTTTCTTAATTTGGAGATTTATAACAGGCTATTTCAAAATGTAAATCAAATAAATCAGCAAATGGAAGGCAAAAGCTATTAGTCAGCAGGCACCGCGGCTCACTAGGCTAATCCTCTGCCTTACGGAGCCGGCACACCAGGTTCTAGTCCCAGTCGGGGCGCCGGATTCTGTCCCAGTTGCCCCTCTTCCAGGCCAGCTCTCTGCTATGGCCCGGGAGTGCAGTGGAGGATGGCCCAAGTCCTTGGGCCCTGCATCCCATGGGAGACCAGGAGAAGCACCTGGCTCCTACCTTCGGATCAGTGCGGTGCACCGGCCGCAGTGCGCCAGCCACGGTGGCCATTGGAGGGTGAACCAACGGCAAAGGAAGCCCTTTCCCTCTGTCTCTCTCTCTCACTGTCCACTCTGCCTGTCAACAAAAAGAAAAAAAAAGCTATTAGTCTATTTGACACAGAACTAGAATCTGATCCTCTGTTAAAGCAATCAGGATTTTGCAATGCATATATGTTAGTAAATATTTTAAAATAATGTTAAATATCTGTTTAAAAACTGCATCTCTTTTCAATTGTTTTGTTTAATTGATGATTTTCTGTCAGTTTTCTTGCCAGCTCCAGTAAGCTATTCTCTCTTCCCTAGGTCTGACTCTGTTAAAATTGTTCCAAGTTATAGGATAATTCCATGTGCTAACTAATTTAAGTTTCTATTTACAATTCTTGGGATTATCAAAGAAATGTTATGTTCTCTTGAAGTTATCTGTTGTGTTCTCTTAATGTCTCTGTTAGGTTCTAATTGTTTAAAAATAACTGAGTTTTAAAGGAGTTATTATCTGTTTGAATATATACTTATTCTAAAATATTTGGGTAATCTCCTTGTAACAATGATCAAATCTGCTCTATACTATGTCATGATGTTAAGGGATCCTATTTTAAGCCTTCTTGACATCCTTGACAGGCATCCAAAAAAAAATCATAGTTCAAAGAATTTGGACTTTGATATTTCCAGTTGAGCCCCTGGACTTGTCAAAGGATATGTCTCTCATCTCATAGAGACACCAACTGATCAGGCTATTTGAATTACATTAGAAGTACTGTCAAGATGTGAAGTAGAGCTAAATTTTGTGATGGTAATGTAAAATGCTGATACAAATGTTCAAAGATTAAGAAGTCTAATGATCTTGTGTTGTTATCAGACATGATAATTATATTTATGAAAAAGGCTCAAAGGCCCAAAAGGGTTAAATATTTTATAAAATCCTACAGGTGCTTTCAAAAATCCTGCCTGGAATAAACAAGTGCCTATTCTTGTTGGTTAATGAATATAATTTTAAACATGGCTATTTAAAACCTTTGTCATCCACAGTTTTGTATTCTCCAAGTCCTAAAATATTTAAATGTGTCCTTTCAGGTTCCAAAGAACCTCTTTTTTCCTTTGTTACCAGTGAATGACAGGGTTCTTATCTTCAAGCAAGAAAGAATTCAAGCATGAGACAGAGAGTAGTGGAAAGTAAAATAGCAAGGCTTATTAGGGTAGGGACATCCGTAAGAACAGATGGGCACCTCTCCAGACAGAACCTGAGGGAGAGTGCCCAGTCGCTCAGATTGGGGCAAGAGCGAGGTTACATGGTTGAATGGAGTACACCTGGCCAGGCCAGGTGGGTGGCTCAGCATAGAGACAGAGGGCTAAGCACACAATCCTGTTGAAGCTAAAGGTTTTTAAGGGGATGGGCCTTGCTTTCCCACCTCTGCTCTGCTTGGAACAAAGGACTATTTGGATGTAAATACTAAAAACTCCTATATGAGTTTTCCCCCTGAAGTTATCAGACAGGGGGAAGCCTGAAAGGATGGGCAAGACCCCCTGGAGAATCCTCCAGAACAGGATTTTTTTTTATTTTTTATTTCTTTATTTTTTATTTTTTTAACAGGCAGAATGGACAGTGAGAGAGAGAAACAGAGAGAAAGGTCTTCCTTTTTCCGTTGGTTAGCCCACCAATGGCTGCTGCGGCCAGCGTGCTGCACTGATCTGAAGCCAGGAGCCAGGTGCCCCCAATGGCCGCTGTGGCTGATGCATTGTGCTGATCTGAAGCCAGGAGCCAGTTGCCTCCCCCGGTCTCCCATGAGGGTGCAGGCCCCAGGCACTTGGGCCATCCTCCACTGCACTCCCAGGTCACAGCAGAGAGCTGGACTGGAAGAGGAGCAACCAGGACAGAATCCGGCACCACAACTGGGACTAGAACCCGGCACCCCAACCGGGACTATAACCCAGGGTGCTGGCACTGCAGGTGGAGAATTAGCTTATTGAGCCACAGTACTGGCCCAGAGCAGGATATTTGAAATGCAGATATCAGACAGAAGGGGCAGGGACCCCCACCTGGCAGGTTATTGGGTACAAGGGAAGGGGTAGGGCAGGATGCAAATACTGGGCAGGTTATTGGGATGACTTTGAGATGCATATGCTGGACCCAAATGTCTCCTTAGGCCTTTGTCACACACATGTAAGCTCATACCTGACTTCCTACCTAACATCTTGACCCCTATTGTGTTCAATACTCTGGAACAGTTCTGTAAGCAGATAAAGCTAGTAATGTACTACAGGTTCCAACTTAGAAAAAGTATGGTTAATTCAGATTACTAAGAGCAGAAAGTAATTCTAATTGGTTGATGGTAATAAAAACATCTAAAGATTTTAGAAAACTATTACTGAAGCTGCTTTATTGTTCTATCTTGTATGTTATCTTACAGGTATGCACATATTGTTTGTCTACATGGGAAAATGTATTAAGAGCTCTTTTTTAATTGGACTATAGATAAAATATTGCTCATAAATTCAAACTGCTAAGTTAATTAAATATACCTTTTTGGTTTGGGTGATGTAAATTTCTGTACCACATGTTTTAAATTTATTGACATGTTTGTACTTGGGCTTGCTGGTCAAACAAGTTTCACTTGTATTAGATATTTAAGCAATGTTATCAAATACATGCACTCTTGCCTTGAAATTTATAGAAGGCATTAAACCTCTGGTAAATGCTTTCGTAAGTTGTTATTTAACAGTTAAAATTGTTTACTAAGTTTCCATTTGATATTATTTTTGTCAGTAAGTGATCTGGGAAGCCTGACTTGGTCCCTCATTTCTCTATTCTTTTCAAGATAGGAAACTGATTCTATTTTGATGAACTCTCTAGATGTACAGCTTGAGTTTTAGATCTTATAAAAGAGATGGCTAACACTTTTCTGTAATAATAGCATTGCCAAAATGAGAGCTTAAATTATGATTCCACAGCTAAATTTACTTTGCCATGGGCACAGTAAACAGGCAAAACATCCCTTTTTAAACCAAATAAAGGGAGAGTTTTACTAATGACAAAATTTAATAAATATGGTGGTCAGCATTTTTGACATAGCTTTCCTGTTGGGCATTGTCTACCTCAAGGAAAAACCACTATCATAACATACCTGTGACTACAGATTTATACTTTAGGCCACCAAAGGTTAGTAACAGAGTACCTCTTTAACTAACATTCTCTTAAAGGCTTCCTCTGGTCTGTTTTTAACAAAAATCAGGAGGAAGAGGAAGGCAGGCTGCAGAAGCAATGTAAAGATAGGTGGCAGCACAATTAAAGGCTGCTTTACACGGTGATCTGCAATCAAGGACACCCAACAGGCCAGTCCACTGTACTGGTTTTCAATGTGAAAATCCAGGGCTTCAGCAGAAGTCAGCTTATAAAGCGCCTTGGCAGCTATGTTAGGCAAGAGTTGGGGTCACTGGAAGCGGACCTGCCCTGGACTTGAAGGGCTCCAGGTCAGAGCCACCAATCTTGTTTCCTCTAAGCTGAAAAGCTCTTCACTCAGCCCAGCTTCCAAAGTAACCACTGCTGTCAAGGGGATGGCCAAGTAGGGTCAATAACATTGCAGGCAGAACTGTATGTTAACTAAAAATGTTTTCCTTTCAGAAATGCCACCTACCTTCTCTTTGAGCCAACTCTCCTACCAGGCCAGCTAGGTAATGGAAGTCAACATGTCACTAAAGAAAAGACCATAGAAGCCAAAGGTGTCTTGTCTTCATGCAAAGAATTCAGGCATGAGACAGAGAGCAAAGTGATAAGGCTTTACTGGGGATAAGGCATCTGTCAGAATGAAAGGGACAGATAGAGAGTCCCCAGTCACTCAGACTGGGGTTGAGCAAGGTTACGTGGTTGAATGGATAGAATGCACTTCTGCAGGCCAGGTGAATGGCTCAGCAAAGAGTAGGGAGGAGAGGGCTGAGTGCACAGTCTGTTTGGACTCCCTAGGTTTTTAAGGGAGTCTGTTTACAAACTCCCCCCACCTCCAGAGCAAAATATGGGGAACCCTGGTAGAAGGATTTGTGGAGTGAAAATTAGCAAATTCCTCCACAGGTTTGCTGGCACTGCACATAGCAGAGGGCCTTCCCTTAGGGCATCTAAGAAGGTTTTATTGCCCCATGTTATCAGGTCAGGTAATCCATTTAGTCCTGAGAGAATTATCCTGGGAGCTATCCTTGGGGGAAGAGCTGGGACCACATGGAAAGGTTATCATGGTCTGAGCAGGACTTTGAAGTGCACAATGCTGAGCTTCAGGAGCTTCTACAGTAGGTACTGATCTTCAGGCCCTTCATACACACACACACACACACACACACAGAGAGAGAGAGAGAGAGAGAGAGAGGCTAAATTTCTAACTTCCCACCTAACAAAGTACCTCCCTTATGATGTACCACATATGAAGAGCTAGATAGGTCTGAGTCTTGTAACTGGCAAGGCCTTAAAGCCCATCTGATTATTTTCAAGCCCTTTCTGTCAGTTTGCATTTGCCTCGCAATGAAAAAACTTGCTCATGGTTTAGACAACTTTCTTAGGGCCTCTCTAATAATGACTCTGTCCTTGATTTTAGATCTGTGTATTCAAGCTCAAAAAAGTAAAATTCTAGGTGGCCAAGCACATGAAACCTCTGATGGGAGCAGTTTCTGCAAGCTGGCACTGCATCCCCCTGGAGAAGCCACCTCCTGCTGGAATCCTGTCTTGACTCCCCTTCCCAAAGATGCCCCTTTTCAGCATGAAGCAGACAGATTGATCATCGTCCATTCCCCCTAACAGATGTTAGGGTTTCAATCTTCGGGAGGTGGGAATGTGAGGGTTCAAATGGGTAACAGGCAGTAAGGGTGGTCCCCTGGTAGAAATTTGAATTTCTACCTGCTCCCCACAAAAGATTATCGTTAGCAGATCAAAGTGTCCTCTTCCTTAGGAATCTCTCTGTTATCTGTAGCAGAACAAAGTGTCTTACTCCCTTAGGAATCTCTAAATTTATGAATTTATCATGAGAATAGCAAAATAGAGATTTTTCCCTTGCCCTTCTGGATTTTTTTTTAATCATAGGCAAGCCAGACAGGATGGAGAATTGTAAAGCAGGTCTTTTGTTGAGTTTATCTCTCCTTTATTGATTGACAGTTTGGTCCTCACCATTGTACTTAAAAGCCCAGTGCTACAGGGCCTTTTGGGTTCTTTCTTCTCTTGGAAGTCCCCCCCCCCCCCCCCAATGCTGCTCTGGCTGGAGATCTTTGATTCTAATAAATCCTTTTAAATCGCAAAAAAATTTAAAAAAAAATTTAACCTATCGATTAAATTTAAAAAGACAGAAGATTTAGCATGAAATAAGAACGCCTCCTGGTACTATCAAAGTCACCTACTACCAAAAATGTATTTACAGGTAAAGGAGTAAGTCTCCAACTTATTCTACAATGATTTTCACATTGTTCTTATTTCATTTTATCTAAATAGATGTAATTTTATCTTACATATATCAAATTAATGTACTGTTCCACAACTGGGCTTTCTCATCTAACCACATATATTATATTACCTTGGAAAGTTTTATATACCAGAATATGCATTAAGATTTTATTTCTTTTATTAACTTGAAAGTATTTTCTAGGCATTGATAGACATTTGGATATTTTTTTCTTTATAAACCTATCCCAAAAAAATGTTAGATCAAGAGCTATGACCTATTTAAATCACCTTTGGCTATGTTTTGAATGTTTCTCTCCCTTGTAAACTTCACTTTAGAGCTTAAATCCTTGACACAACAGCATCACGTGGTGGGACTTTTAGAAGGTGATTAAGTCATGAGAGCTCACAAAAGTTGAGGAGAAAACAATGTATTCCTTTGGCCCTTTGGTCCCTTTTTCTTGGTAAATGCACAGCATTTCCTCTCCTTTGGAGGACACAGCAACAGGGTGCCATGATGGAAACAGAGAGCAGCCCTCACCAGAAACCAAATGCTGACCTCCTGGGTCTTGGACTTCACAGAAACCAGAAATGAAAGGAATGCAAATTTTTTTCCATATTAATTACTCGACCTTGGTTATTTTGTTATGGAAGAGCATACACAGATTAAAATACTTCTGAATATATGAATAAATTTGCATCCCCTTCAATGTAATATCAATAATGATAGATTTCCTACCACTGTATATTAAACTTTCACATTTTTTGAACTTATGAACAACATAAATTAGTAAAGATAATGAACATTTTAAGTATATGTATTGATTACTTGTACTTCTTTCCTGTAAAGTATTTATACATTTGCCTTTTTTTCTTTAAGCCATTTTCTTATTAAATCATACAAGCTTCCTTTTATATTAGGTTATTACTCTTTTTCTGCTCCTAAATTGTGAAAATACCTATCTTCCAACACCATGCTTACTCATTTTATTTATGATGTTTGTCTTATTAAATGTTCTAAATTTTTATCTAATGAAGTCCTTTAATGTGTTCTTTATTTATTCTAGATTACATATCTTCTTTTTTTAAAAAAATTATCTGAAAGACATAGCTACACAGAGAAAGGGAGAGATTAGAAAGATTTTTCCTCCCATGGTTCGCTCTCCAAATGGCCATAAGAGTTGAGCCTTGGCCAGGCTGAAACCAGGAGTCTCCCTTGTGGGTTGCAGGAGCCTGTGTCCTTGGGCCATCTTCCACTGCCTTCCCAAGTGCTTTAGCAAGGAATTGGACAGAAAGCAGAACAGCAGATATTTGAAGCAGTGCTCCAATATTGGCTGCTAGCATCACAGGCAGTGAATTAATCCTCTATGCTACAATGCCAACCCCTGTATATCTTCTTTCCAAAGGTTCCTCTACCCCTAAATTAAAAAAAAATCCTTATATATTTTCTTCAATTTGCTTTCAAACACATAGACTTTATTCTTCTAGACTTTATATAGAGTGTGAGGTAGCTATTGCAATCAATTTTTTTTTTTTTTTTTTGACAGGCAGAGTGGACAGTGAGAGAGAGAGACAGAGAGAAAGGTTTTCCTTTTGCCATTGGTTCACCCTCCAATGGCCGCCGCGGCCGGCGCACCGCGCTGATCTGATGGCAGGAGCCAGGTATTTATCCTGGTCTCCCATGGGGTGCAGGGCCCAAGCACCTGGGCCATCCTCCACTGCACTCCCTGGCTGCAGCAGAGAGCTGGCCTGGAAGAGGGGCAACCGGGACAGAATCCGGCCCCCTGACCGGGACTAGAACCCGGTGTGCCGGCACCGCAAGGCGGAGGATTAGCCTAATGAGCCGCAGCGCCGGCTGCAATCAAATTTTGTTTACAAATAAATGGCCTTTCCTATTCCACTTAAAACTTGATTTTACGTTCCTTATTAACCTGTTAATATCCTAAATCCCCATATATAAATACTTGTGTTTCTGCTTTCCATATACAATATCACTGAAGTGTTTTTGAAACAATATTGTGTTATTTTAATACTACCATCTATTAAAGTACATGTCAGGATAACTTCCCACCACCACCTTGCAAATGAAGTAAGATGTTTAGTGACAGATTTCAGAAATATTCCTGGCCAGCTGGCGCCACAGCTCACTTTGCTGATCCTCCGCCTGAGGCGCCAGTACCCCAGGTTCTAGTCCCTGTTGGGGTGCCAGATTCTGTCCCGGTTGCTCCTCTTCCAGTCCAGCTCTCTGCTGTGGCCCAGGAGTGCAGTGGAGGATGGCCCAGGTGCTTGGGCCCTGCACCTGCATGGGAGACCAGGGGGTAGGGGGGCGGCGCCTGGCTCCTGGCTTCAGATTGGCACAGCATGTTGGCTGTAGTGGCCATTTGAGGGGTGAGCTAATAGAAGGAAGACCTTTCTCTTTGTCTCTCCCTCTCACTATCTAACTCTACCTGTAAAGAAAAAAAAAAAGAAAGAAATATTCCTGGCTATAGTGCACTCTGTTCAGTAGCAACTTCCATACTTTTCTGAACTTCACATTCCCTACCCATAAAATTTGCATGAATGTAGGGTTATTATTAGTAGTATATAATTTTAGGATTATGACATTACTATTAGGATTGTTATAATAAAGTTAGTTCTTACATCAAAATTTGCCATAATAAAATATATCATATTGTATTATATTTTTATGTAATTTATATTTGTTGTTTATGTAATTTATATTTGTTGTCTTAAATTTTTATATTTTATTTTTTAATAATCATTCTTTTGTAACATTTGCTTCATATGAAAGTTGCATCAGTTTCTTGGTTGTCATAAATATTATTATTTGCACTCTTTTAGACAGGATTTGAGTACTATGTTAGTTATAGCTGAAAAGCTGTTTTGTATATTTTGGTATTGTTTAGTGATAGAAATCTGTCTTCATATGAAACTTTAGGCAGGGTCTGATATACCAATCACTTAAGACTGGAGCTGATATGACTAAGAGTGCACTTCTTGAATACTTTCCAAGAATACTCTGAAAAAATAGTTTAAAAATTTCTCATCACAAGTATTATTGTTTCGGTGAGCAGGGACTCAGTTAACATGTTTTATCATCTTGAGAGGAATTTTCCATTTAGTGTACTTCATAAGAAAAATGTCACTAGACAATTTTTCAGAATTTCTAATTTAATAAAAAAAACTGTAAATGACCACCATCCCCATCTGTTCAAAAACCACATTTTACTAAAGAAATATTGCATACCATCTGAGGGATTTTTGTTTAACCAACTTCAGCAAAGCCTGTTTCTATAGATACACACTGGAACATATGGTTAGGTGAGATGGTATTATGATAATTATATCCACCTCACTATGGTAGATATGCAAACCATAATGAGTCTTTTGTGCAAAGTAGTCTGCCACAATTGGTGCCCAGTGGTGCTGATATTGGTTATTTTTTGATTTAATATGAACAGCTTCCTAGATTTCAAGTAATTGAATAATCTTATTTTACTTTTATATTTATGTCGTTTCTTCTGTTGAGTTAAAAATGTGATTCACTAATTATTGTCATAAACATAGTTTGCTGAGTACAAAGAATTACAACAGGATACATTTTATTCTGTTGTACTTTGTTCAACCATATGACAGTCTGAACTTGCATCCAAAACACAAGTTATACACTTAAGGCCCAAACATGGGCTGGTTCTGGAGTATGAGCTAATCACACATACAAGCGATAACAGAAAATGGCTCTCTGAGTTCCAACGAGTAAGGCAACTTTCCAGGTCATCAGACAGCATCAGAGTTCAGCATTAACACAGCAATGTACCCATCTGTGAGTTTTAGTAGCTATGAAAAAAGCACATTGTGTGGACTGTGAACAGTTAGCCATTACTGAATGTTCCACATTGCTTTGCCTATGTGATAATAAAAGTTCTAATAGGTAGGACTATTGTTTCAGGAAGGATACAAATAGTGGGGGTCCAGATGTATTGTGTCATCAAGGTGTAGATTGTTGCAGGAAAATAAATGATTGACATTCAACAAAGAACTAGTATGTTGAGATATTCTACATACTTTGAACCATTTGAGGAAAAAAATGAAGAATCAATTTGAAGTGTACATTAGAGACAGTCTCCAATAAGACTTCTTTTCCTGGATAGATCTTTATATGTATGACTCTTAGTATACATTTTACCATGTAGAGATTGAACTCAAGGATCATTAAACAATATACAATCATCATAAAATATTAATCCAGAGTTCTTAGAATTCTCTGGGCATTTTCTATGCTCTAACTTAAAAAAATCACTGCAATTTGTTTCTATCCTCATGTGACATGAAAGTTTAAAAGTTTAAAAAAAATCACTTCACAATAGCTAAGATCTGGAATTAACCCAAATACCCATCAACAGTAGACTGGATAAAGAAATTATGGGACATGTACTCTATAGAATACTATACCGCTGTTATTATTTTCATCTTTGTGTTCTGTTTTCTTAAAATATTAACCAAAATGTGGAATAATTTTGCTTCTGTCTCCTGCATCTGCATTCCAACATGTAGTCAAGGACCACAATTCTCTCTCTTTAAAAAGGGACACAAACCCACTGTTGGTGGGAATGCACACTGGTAAAGCCCCTATGGAAGTCAGTCTGGAGATTCCTCAGAAACCTGAATATAACCCTACCATACAACCCAGCCATACCACTCCTTGAAATTTACAAACTCCTTAAAATTGGCAAACAAAAATGCTGTCTGCACCTTAATGTGTAATGCAGCTCAATTCACAATAGCTAAGACCTGGAATCAACCTAAATGCCCATCAACAGTAGACTGGATAAAGAAATTATGGGACATGTACTCTAAAGAATACTACACAGCACTAAAAAACAATGAAATCCGGTCATCTGCAACAAAATGGAGGAATCTGGAACACATCATGCTGAGTGAAATAAGCCAGTCTCAAAAGGACAAATATCATATGTTCTCCCTGATCAGTGACAACTGACCAAGCACCAAAAAGGAAACCTGTTAAAGTGAAATGGACACTATGAGAAACAGTGACTTGATCAGCCCTTGTCCTGGCTGTCTATGAACAACTTAATACTTTATCCCTTTTAGTATTTTTTTTTTGGTTCTACTTAATACAATTGGTTGAACTCTGTAAAACAGTGGAAAGAATGGGGCCATCGAAGAAGGAGGTAGAGAGCTTCCACTTTGACTATGACCCTGTTGGAATAAGATCGAAGCTGGCGAATTCAAAAGGCTCCCATAGCCTTGGCAACTCATGACTAGAGCCTAGGGAGATTACTGATGCCATAAACAAGAGTGTCAAATTGTTAAGTCAACAACAGGAGTCACTGTGTACTTACTCCTCATGTGGGATCTGTCCTTAATGCGTTTTCCAATGTGAAATAATGCTATAACTAGTACTGAAACAGTATTTTTCACTTTGTGTTTCTGTGTGGGTGCAAACTGATGAAATCTTTACTTAATATATACTGAATTGATCTTCTGTATATAAAGAGAATTGAAAATGAATCTTGATGTGAATGGAATGGGAGAGGGAGTGGGAGATGGTAGGGCTACGAGAGGGAGGGAAATTATGGGTGGGGGAAGCCAATGTAATCCATAAACTGTACTTTGGAAATTTATATTCACTAAATAAAAGTTAAAACAAAAATAAA
The DNA here is from genome assembly GCF_964237555.1 of Oryctolagus cuniculus. Taxonomy (NCBI): domain Eukaryota; kingdom Metazoa; phylum Chordata; class Mammalia; order Lagomorpha; family Leporidae; genus Oryctolagus; species Oryctolagus cuniculus. Next base: position 76,155,946 of record NC_091436.1, on the reverse strand, counting down.
TGAATAAAAAGCAGTAATCCTGTTGGTAAACACACACACACACACAGAATTATTCTTAGGTGTTTAAATTTAACTGAAAAGTGATTCCTATTAAATATAAGAGTGGGAATAACAGAACGAGGAGATGTACACTGTGGCACATGCTCAATCTGACTTGCCCCAAATGGTAGAGTTAGAAACATACCAGGGGATTCCAATTCAATCCCATCAATGCGTCATATACCAATGCCATCTCACTAGTCCAAGTGATCAATTTCAGGTCACAATTGGTCACAATGATAGGATTAAGAGTCAAAGTGATCACATAAACAAGACTAGTGTCTGCTAATACTTACTGATAGAATTAAGAAGGAGAGAACAATCCAACATGGGAAGTGGGATACACAGCAGACTCATAGAATGGTGGATGTCCTAAATAGCACTCTGGCCTCAGAATCAGCTCTTAAGGCATTTGGATCTGGCTGGTGAGCCCATGAGAGTATTTTAGGCATGGAAAGCCAAGACACTCTGGGGAAAAAATAAATAAAAATAAATGAAAGATCTCTGTGAGTGAGATCCCAGTAGAAAGAACAGGGCCATCAAAGAAGGAGGTACCTTTCTCTGAAGGGAGGAGAGAACTTCCACTTTGACTATGACCTTGTCTAACTAAGGATGAAGTCGGTGAGCTCAAAAGGCTTCCATAGCCTTGGCAACTCATGACAATAGGCTAGGGTGATTACTGACACCATAAACAAGAGTGTCAATTTGTTAAGTCAACAACAGGAGTCACTGTACATTTACTTCCCGTGTAGGATCTGTCCTTAATAATGTGTTGTACAATGTGAATTAATGATATAACTAGTACTCAAATAGTACTTTATACTTTGTGTTTCTGTGTGGGTGCAAACTGTTGAAATCTTACTTAATATATGCTAAATTGATCTTCTGTATATAAAGATAATTGAAAATGAATCTTGACGTGAATGGAATAGGAGAGGGAGTGGGAGATGGGAGGGCTACAGGTGGGAGGGAAGTTACTGGGGGGAAAAAGCCACTGTAATCCATAAGCTGTACTTTGGAAATTTATATTTACTAAATAAAAGTAAAAAAAAAAAAAAAACAGAATTTCTAGGAGTTCACCAGTATTAATGAATAGTTGAAAGAGATCTCTTTCGTCAAGCAAAGGGATACATGAGAGACCACATATCATGTCATATAGCTGGAATAAGGACACTGGTAATAGGATAAGAAGGATCTACAGAGAACATTAAATAGGAAAGCTGAGAAAACTCATGAATTATTGTCCTTTACAAAGTCTTGAATAACAAGGCACTAGTTTAAGCAAGGAAAATACAAAAACATATTTTCTGTTTTATAAAGATAAATTAGAGATAGGTGAACAGAATGGATTTGAATAGGGTAAATCTACAATTGTAATGGTTGATATGGCAGTTATATTTTAGAAAAAATAAATATTTGGGGGATGGCACTGTGGCGTAATGGGCTAAGCATCTGCTTAAGGTGCCAGCATCCCATATAAGCTCTGGTTTGTGTCTTAGCTGCTTCTCTTCTAATTCATCTCTCTGCTGTGGCCTGGGAAAGCTGTAGAAGATTGTCCAAGTCTTGGGTCCCTGCACCCACGTGGGAGACTGGGAAGAAGCTCCTGGCTCCTGGTTTCGGATTGGGTCATCTCTGGATGTTGCAGACATTTGGGGAGTGAACATTTGGGAAACAGATGGAAGACATTTCTCTGTAATTCTACCTCTCAAATAAATAAATAGAACCTTTAAAAATAAATAAATATTTTAATTTTATATGATGTTTATATAGAAAGGAAAGATGAAGACTTTTATAAATGTACAATCAAAAGTATTTCTACCTCTTCAATGTAGTGTCAAAGGATAAGGGTATTTTCTGGCAAGGACTGTTGGAGGCAAGTGGGGTTATATACCAAAATGAGGAAAATATAAGGAGCATTGTAGGGAAGGGTAAAGTGAGCATAATCTCACTGTTTGAGGTTTTGGTAAAACACAAAGCACTGATTGTACAATTCTTCCGAAACTTCATCCCTTTAAATTTCTCTCTTGCCTGAACCCTTTATGACAATTCCTAAATATTTTTGTTAGATGTATGTTGTTCTTTCTGCTGTGCTCCTGTGATAATCTCCAATGTGTAATGATTCAGACATGCAGAGAAGAACCCAGACTTAAGATTCTTTTAATTATGATTCTTCTTTAAATATGAGTCCACCAACTTATAGAGATCAGCAATGCCATTTAGACAACATTTTGAAAAGAAAAACACATTTTTTCTTATTACCAAATGAAGAGTAATAATAGTTTCATTATTGGTCTATTATTTCACCTTAGTTGGATCCAAATAATAATTAATTATTTACTTATTTACTTATTCTTTAATTATTTAAATTATTCTTTAATTAATGTCTTAAAATTCGAAAGTATTTTGTTTATGCAGGCACAGTATGCATAACCATAATATATTGTTGCAAACCAAATATATTTATCCAGATATGAAGAAAATGTATATATTATCAAAGTGTTTTAAAATATTTACATTTGAGGTTATTCACATATGATGGGGAGAACTTTGAAAAATAAATAAATTCTTTCATATATTCTAGGGGAGATATTTTTCAATGAATAAATAATTAAATCAACAAAGTATTTTGATATTATTGGTTTGAAATTGCCCAATTCAAAATTCAAAACATATTCTCATTGTTTTTGATAATCTAAAAACTGAACACATTTATGTATTTGAGAAATGTGAACTATAAATGTTCACATGAAATAGTAGATGTTGCTGTTAATATTTTAATTGATTGGATATTAGCAAAATGAAAAAATATAAGATTCTGCAAAATTGAAGGGGTAACTTTTTTCGAGAGGTAGAATTATAGACAGTGAGAGGGAGAGACAAAGCGAAAGGTCTTTCTTCCTTTGGTTCACCCCCAAATTGGCCGCAACTGCTGAGTTGCGCTGATCCAAAGCCAGGAGCCAGGTGCTTCTTCTCCCACATGGGTGCAGGGGCCCAAGCATTGAAGCCATCTTCTACTGCCTTCCCAGGCCATAACAGAGAGCCAGATTGGAAGAGGAGCAGCCGGGACTAGAATCCAAAAGGGAAGTTGGCGCCGCAGGCAGAGGATTAACCTACTGCACCATGGCGCCAGCCCCTGGGGTAACTTTTGTTCCTTTTTTCCCTCAAAGCACAAGACAGAATATTAAGACAAGGATAGTCAGACAAAATTAAATATAAAAACAAGTGGCTTAAATACTTATTCTTTATAAAGCAAGCAATGTAAACACAATGTCACACGGGCACACTACTGAAAATTAACACAAAGAAAATTTTAATAGCAGATATAAATAAGATGTATTTAAATTAAAATTTTAAAAATTGACAGACTTCTCACGAATAATTTAAAAAGCAAAAATGAAATAAAAATATTTTATGACAAAATCAGAAACTATTGCTAATGTCCTACTCTAATAGAAAACTAAAGAGAGTATTTCAAACACTAGAAAAATGATTTCATATAAAAACATAAAAAGGGGCAATATATTAAGTATATTAATTAGAATAAATTAATATTGGTTAAATGTAAATGAATATTAAATAGAAAAAATATGCTAGAAAAATCCCATATATTCTGCTGTGGCATATAAGGAGCTTGGATATCACCAACACATCCTAAAACATGTAAAAAAGTTAAACAAGCAAAAATCAGCTGCTCCCATCAGACAAAAGAGACTCAAGACAAACTGCTGCACCTAAACTGGAGAGACATGCAGGCTGACAGAATCTCAATTACCTACAAGAGCAGAAACACACACGTGTAAATCGCCAAGAGAAAGTAAAGGAAACTGGACTGTAATTTATGAACTGAAGGAGATTTGGTATGCACTGGCCTTAATGTTCGGAATTCCAAGAGGATCCACCCATAAGGGCACTTCCATACTTAAGAGTTTGAACCACCAGGAGCCCTATCAGATCCTCTCTGAAGATACCGAAGAAAAATTCCCAGGTACTTCCAGCACTTGGGAGGGAAAAGTGACTATTTAAAACTGTATCAGGACACTCTCTTCTTCCTGACATCTTCCAATCTCAAGAGAAATAAATTAAACTGGATGTTTAGCCCACTGGTTAAGATGCCTCCACCCTGGGGCTGGTGCTGTGAAGCAGTAGGTTAATCCTCCACCTGTGGCACCGGCATCCCATATGGGCCCTGGTTCTAGTGCCAGCTGCTCCTCTTCCAATCCAGCTCTTTGCTATGGCCTGGGATAGCAGTTGAAGATGGCCCCAGTGTTTGGGCCCCTGTGCCCCGATGGGAGACAGTGAAGAAGCACGTGGTTCCTGACTTTGGATCAGCACAGCTCTGGCCGTTGCAGCCATTTGGGGAGTGAACCAACAGAGAGAAGACCTTTCTCTGTCTCTCTCTCACACACTGTTTCTAACTCTACCTCTCAAATAAATAAATAAATCTTAAAAAATAAAAAGACCCTATCCTAATATTAAAGAATCTGGGTTCATTCCTGGGCTCTGGCTTTTGATTCCAGCTTCGTGCTAATGCAGAGTCTACAAAACAATAAGTTATGGTTCAAATGACCGGGCTTCTTCTACCCACGTTGGAAGCCTGGGCTGAGTTCCTGGATCCCAGCCACTGTTTGGCCAACTCTGGCTTTTGTGGACTTTTGGAGAGTGAACCATCAAAAGGGAGCTCTTTCTTCCTCTATTTGCCTCTAGGATAAATACATATTTAAGAATTGAGGGAGAGGCCGGCACCGTGGCTCAATAGGCTAATCCTCCACCTGCGGTGCTGGCACACAGGGTTCTAGTCCCGGTTGGGGCTCTGGATTCTGTCCCGGTTGCTCCTCTTCCAGTCCAGCTCTCTGCTGTGGCCCTGGAGTGCAGTGCTTGGGCCCTGCACCTGCATGGGAGACCAGGAGAAGCACCTGGCTCCTGGCTTCCGGTCAGCGCAGTGCGCCGGCCGCAGCAGCCATTGGGGGGCGTGCCCCCAACGGCAAAGGAAGACCTTTCTCTCTGTCCTTCTCTCTCACTGTCCACTCTGCCTGTCAAAAAAAAAAAAAAAAAAAAAAAAGAATTGAGGGAGAGAGAGAAACAACTTCACCAGAAACTAAAAAGAAAAATACCAGAAAGCCCTGGTGAGTTGATAGTCCAAAGTTACAATTCACCAAAAGACTGAGACTTAATCATAGGAACATAGAATGCTTCCCTAGCCCCACACCTTTCCACATCACTAAAATTCTTCTTCCTTACTTTTGTGGGGCCCAGTATATCATGTCTACCTTCAGGAAAAAATGCAACAGACCTAAAGAGCTAAAAACACAGTTTGAAGAGGCATCAAAACCAGAGTGGTATGGGAAGAACATTTAAATTATCTGACCAGAAATTTTTAAAATTATGAGTCATACCTTAAGGGCTATGGTAGAAAATAAATAGATGACATGCAAGAAGGATAGATAAACTAAACAAAGATAGGAGAATTCTAAGAATGTACCAATCTAGAGATTTTTAAAAAATATTAAAATAAAAGGGAAAGTACAGGGGTGGGTGTTTGTGCTGGTGGTTAAAATGCTAAGTAGCATGCCTGAATGCCACATCCAAATTCAGTCCCAGGCTCTGGTCCCTGACTCCAGCTTCTAACCAATACTGAACTTGGGCGACAGTGGTAATGACTTAAGTATCTGGACTCCTGCCACCTATATGGGAGACCTAGATGTGGTTCCTGGTTCTTGGCTTTGGCCATGACACAACCCCAGATGTTGTAGACATGGCTTGGGGGAGTAAACCAGTGGATAGAAGCTCTAACTCATCTATTTTCTCCCTCCTTCCCCATCCCCCCTTTTTTCTCCTCCTTCTCTCCCTCCCTTTCAGATAAGCAAATAAGAAAACATTAAGCAAAAAATATCACTACTGATCTCATGGACATTATGTGCTCATTAGTAGACTAGATATGGCTAAGAAAAGAATCTCTTGACTTGAGGATATGACAAAAAAAAGCAAAAAGAAAACAAATTAAATTATTATGATTGAGGACTTTATATCAATCTGTCAGAAATAAACAGACCCAGGAGGTAGGAAATCAGTGCAGGCATTACTGAACAGAGCAGCACCATCACAATCAATTGGATAGAATTGACACCTATCAACAAATTCATCCAATGACATCAAATTACTCTATATTGTCAATCTCACATGGAATATTCACCAAGATAGGCCATACTTTAAATCGTAAAATGCACCTTAACAGATCTAAAAGAATAGAAATCATGAAATTTTAGCTCCTCAACCTCAATGAAATTAACCTGAGATTAATGTCAGCTCCCAGACTACAGAAAACACTGAAAGAAAAATAGTTGGAAAATCCCCAAAATATGCAAATATTAAATAACACACTTCCAAATATTACATGAGTCAAACATAAAATCTTAAGAGAAATGGAGTTGACATTGTGGCATAGCAGGTTCAGCCACTGCCTGCAATGCCAGCATCCCATATGGGTGCTGATTTGAGTCCCAGCTGCTCCACTTCCAACCCCTGCTAATGCACCTGAGAAAGCAGTGGAAGGTGATCCAAGTACTTGGGTCCCTGAACCCATGTGGGAGACATGAATGAAGCTCCTGGTTCCTGGCTACAGCCTGGATCAGTCCCAGTTATTTGGGGAATGAATTAGCAGATTGGAGGATATCTCTCTCTCTCTCTCTCTCTGCCTCTTCTTCTCTCACTGTAACTCTGACTTTCAAATAAATAAATAAATATTTTTTTTAAAAAACAGCAAAAATTATAAAATGTTTTTAATTTTATGAAAATTTTAAAAATTTCTCATCAAGGTTTGTGTGCTGTAACAAAACCAATGTGTTCAGGAATCTTTATAACACTGATTACATAAATTTAAACAATGAATGTCACATTGATAAACTTAGCTTATACTTTGGGGAATTAGAAAAATAAGAGCAAACTAAAATCTAAAGAAGAATAAATAATAATGAAATTAAAGTAGGAATTCATAAAAATTAGTAAAGAAAATCAATAAAATAAAAATAGTTCTTAAAAAATTAACAAGGTGCTAGCCAAGTAAACTAGAACAAAGAAAGCTACCACAAATGATTAATATCATAAATGAAAGCATGCATATCACTACAGATGACACCAGCATTAAGGGATAATAAAGGAAAATTATGAATAAGGCTATGTCCACAAATTTGATAGACTAGGTGAAAAGGGCCTATTTCTTGAAGATCACAAACTGCCAAAACTCTGAGAAGGAAAAGTAGATAATGTGAATAGGCCTATACCCATCAAATAATTTAAATCATTAATAACCTCCCAGAACACAAAATACCAGGCCCAAATTAATTTACTGGTTAACTCTATCAACATTTAATGAAGAAATTGTATGAATTCTCGTCAATCTCTTTCATAGGATATTAGCATAGGAAACATTTCCTGATTCATTCTATGAGATGACCATTACCCTAATATCAAAATCAGAGAAAGATTTTAAGTGAAAACTTCAGATGAAAATGTTTTATGAATACAGAGAAAAAATCTTCAGCAAAATACAAGTGGACGTTGAGGCCCAGGCATCAAGCACATCTGTTAAGATGTTGCTTGGGGTGCGCACATTCCTTACCCGAGTGCCTAGGTACGAGATTCAGTTCTGCTTCTAATTCCACCTTCCTGACAAGCATCAGTGATGGCTCAAGTCTTTGTGGGAGGCTGGGATTGAATCCACAGTTCCTGGCTTCAGCCTCGCCTAGTCCTAGCCATTGTGGGCATTTGGGAAGTAAACCAGAGGAAGAGATGTCTTCTCTCCCTCTCTTTTTCCCCCCTCTCTCTCTGTTCCTCACTCTCTCTTTGACCTTTTCTCTTTCAAGTAAGTAAAATAAATAAATATTTTTTTTAAAATATTAGTGGACTTCAAAAGTTTCTCAGAAACTGAATAAAAAGATAAGCATATTTTGGTTAAAAATTGTTACCTATGTGTAATATGCATTTCATGAATTGTTTGAAGCTTCTACATATTAGTAAGTCAAATGAATGAAAAATGCACTAAGGATATAGAAATCATTAAGAAGAACCAAATACAAATTTGATTATAGAGAGGATTCAGACTATGTTTTTGCAAAAAAAAAAAAAGAAAAGAAAAAAAAAAGAAAAGACGGGAGGAGAGGGGGAGGGGTAGAGAAGGAAGGAGGGAGAGAACGAAGTATGGTTATCTTCTTAGAATTGTACCTATGAAATACATGGAATCTGTGTCTTTATATTAATAAAATTTTGAAGTAACTAGATGGATGTGTAGGACACACAGGTGGTGCTAGAGAATGGAGACTTGTAGAAAAAATAGCAATGTTTCCCTCTTCAGTTTGTATGCCTCTTGAAAAAAGAACTTTAACTCCTTGATATATATTCTGTTTCCATGATCTAAGAATTCAATAAAGATTATTATTTATAAAAATAATAGTACTAATATGGACTTCTATAGCATTGAATTCCTTGTTAAAATATAGAATATAGAAATTAAAAAAAAATAAATACTTTAATAATACTATCAGTGGGGTAGGCACTGTGGCGCAGTGGGTTAACACCCTAGCCTGAAGTGCCGGCATCCCATATGGGTGCTGGTTCGAGACCCAGCTGCTCCACTTCCAATCCAGCTTTCTGCTTTGGCCTGGGAAAGCAGTAGAAGATGGCCCAAGTCCTTGGGTCCCTGCACCCACGTGGGAGACCCTGAAGAAGCTCCTGGCTCTTGGCTTTGGATCGGCACGGCTCCGGCCAATGCGGCCAACTGGGACTGGGGAGTGAACCATCGAATGGAAGACCTCTCTCTCTCTCTCTCTCTCTCTCTCTCTCTCTCTCTGCCTCTCCTCTCTCTGTGTAACTCTGCCTTGCAAATAAATAAAGAAAATAAAAAAATAATAATACTATCAGTAAAATCTTTTTTAGATATATGGATGTATTTTGGAAAAGATTCATAGTTACCTTTTTATTGTTGACTTGTATTTAATTGGTTGTATAAACTGTTGAAAGTGGAGAATGGATAAATCACCCAGACAGAAAGTCAATAGGGAATATCTGTATTTGAAGAACATTATACTCCACATAGACCTAAGAGACATACATAGAGCATTCCGCAAAACTGCAACAAAATAACACTATTTCTAAACTCACATGGAATATTCCCAGGCTAGATCATGTATTATGTAACAAAACAATTCTTAACAGCAATCCAGAGGCCAAAATTCTATTAACCACCATTCTTGACTATAATGCTATAAAAGTGGAAGTCAATAACAGGAATAAAATTGGAAAATTTACAATATGTGGAAATTAAAAACCACTTTTAAAGCCAAAGATTTTAATTTGTTAATTTCCACTGAAGAATTGAACTTGTAAATTGACAGAATACTTACTTTTGCAAGATCATAGCTAATTACACATATACACATTTATACAAAAACACAAATATGTACACAGATAAAGCCAATTTACTTTATGGGCATGATGAAAGGTACATAGATTGATGAAGAAATATGAAGGTACTTAGAAAACCTGCAGAAATGGAATTAAAAGATGAGTTTATTTTTGGTTAACTTTTTAAAAAAATTCATCTGTAGTTTTTTTGTAATATACATTTCCATGATCTTTTTGTGGTACCTGCATAAAGGCAGAAATATTTGACAAAACCTTCAAAGGTGTGATTCTAGAGGCATGTAAAGATAAAAATATAAGCTGAAATAGGAAGCCTGGTTAAAGAATGTTTAAAGTTTAATTTCTCTTTTTCCTTAAGCTAGTGCTATGGAATGAATTGTGCACCCCCATCTACCCACCCAAAAAGTAAAAAAACATGCTGAAATCTTAACCCTCAGGATCATTGTAAATGTAATTACTTAACGAGGTAACTTTGTACAAGGGAGATCCTAAACTAGCAGGACTTTGTAACTGTGTTACAACATCCCTAGGAAGTTAATATATAGAGGTAGACTCCATGATATTTAAGTGTTGGGAGTGGCTCACCAGGAAAAGGCATACAAAGATGGAAGAGGAAAGAGATAATGACAAAATATGTTCCTGGAGAAGAAAGCAGGGAATGTTAACTCAGAGAATGGCCCTAACAGAAGAACATTTCTTGAATTATCATAAGAAAGGAAAGTGAAGTAGTTCGTATCTATGATTCTAACTTTCTCTAAAATACATGAAAATTGGGAATTATTTTTATTTATTGTATTTATCTGCATTTATTTTTTAACTGTTTCCAAAGGATCTATAGTCTTTGGTTGATTTTTTAAAATTTTTTGTGAATTAAGATAAAAATGGGGAACATTTATTCCTAGCAGGAAAGAATGATCAATACCAGTCCTATAAGTGCTCTCACATTGATAAGCTCTTTTTTATCTTTTTTACCTAGAATTTTTTTTATTTAAGATATACAAATTTTATGCATTCCATATATACAGATTTAGGAAAATAGTGATTCTTCCTACCCTACCCCATGGTAACACACATACCCATCTTTCTTCCTCTTCTATTCTCATTCTTATTTTTTGCAAAGATCTATTTTTAGTTAACTTCACACTCACAAGATTAGCACTACACTAAGTAAGGAGTCCAACAAATAATATGAAAAAAAATTTCTCAACAATAAAGATAAGGGCTGTTCAAAATCATTGCATCTCATAGTGTCAATTTCACTTCTATTGATTAACTTTTAGGTACTCTATTAGTTACCACAGATCAGGGAGAACATATGGTGTTTGTCTCTTTGGGACTGGCTTATTTCACTAAGTTTATTGGTTTTCAGTTGTCTCCATTTTGTGCAAACAAGATTTCATTTGTTTTTTACTTCTGTGTAGTAGTCCATAGAGAACATATAGCAAAATTTCTTTATTCAGTCTTCAGTTGATGGACATCCGGGTGGATTCCATATCTTAGCTATTGTGAATTGAGCTGCAATAAACGGGGGTGGGGGGGGGTGTGCAGATAACACCTTCATAGGTTGATTTCATTTCCTTTGGGTAAATTCCCGGGAGTGAGATGGCTAGGCCATATTGTAGGTCTATATTCAGAACTCTGAGGCATCCATACTATTTTCCACAGTGGCTGTACCACTTTACATTCCCACCAACAGTGGATTGGGGATAGTTTGACTTCCTCTTTCCCAATTTGTACCCTTTGATTTATTTTTCTTGCCTAATGGCTCTGGCTAAAACTTCCAGGTTTCAACTCACTAGTATTTTTTGAGTATTTTGTATCCATTTTCATCAGGGAAATTAGTATATGGTTCTCTTTCTCTGTTACATCTTTTTCTGGTTTAGGAATTAAGGTGATGCTGGCTTCATAGAAGGAGTTTGGAAGAATTCCCTCTCTTTCAATTGTTTTGAATAACTTGAGAAAAATTAGCATTAATTCTTCTTTAAATGTCTGGTAGAATTCAGTAGTGAAGCCATAGAGTCCTTGGTCTTTCTTTGGTGTGAGGGTCTTTATTACTGATTCACTCTCTGTCTTGGTTATTGGTCTATTTAGGTTTTCTATGCCTTCGTGGCTTAATTTTGGTAGCATTATGTTTCCAGTTCATTCCGTTGTTGTCAGAGAAGATGCATGGTATGATTTTAATTTTTTTTTTTAATTTGCTGAGACTTAGTTTATAGCCTAGCATGTGATCTGTCCTAGAGAAATTTCCATGCACTCGTTAGAAGCACGTGTATTCTGTAGCTGTGGGATGAAATATTTTGTAGATATCAGTTAGATCCATTTGGTCCATAGTGTCAATTAACTCTGTGGTTTCTTTGTTGATTTTCTGTCTGGTTGATATGTCTATTGCTAAAACTTGGGTGTTGAAGTCCCCCATTACTATTGTATTGGAGTTCATGTCTCCTTTTAGATCCATTAACATTTCTTATAAATAGCCACATGCCCTGTAATTGGGTGCACTTTTTTGGTTTCCATTAGCATGGAATATGTTTTTCCATCCTTTCACTTTTGGTCAGTGGGTATCTTTGTTGGTGAGATGTGTTTCTTGTAGGCAACAGATAGATGGGTCTTGTCTTGTTTTTTCACCCTTTCAGCCAATCTATATCTTTTAACTGGAGAGTTGAGGCCTTTCAAGGTGACTATTGAGAAATAACAACTTGGCTGTCTGTTTCTATAGATACTCCTATTGTTTACTTTGGATTACCTTTTACTTTTTACTGGGAGATTTTCTGACTTCACATTCTTTCACAGTGATGACTATGTTTCTTTATTTCTGTGTGTAGCACATCCTTAAGGATCTTTTGTAGGGCTGGATAGATGGTGACAGATTCTTCCAATTTCTGTTTCTTATGGAAGATCTTCCTTTCATCTTCATTGATAATTGAGAGCTTTGCAAGCCACAATATTCTGGGTTGAAAGTTATTTTTTCTTTTAAGACTTGGATTCTGTCTCTCCATTCTCTTCTAGCCTACATGGTTTCTGGTGAGAAATAGTTGTGAGTGTAACTGGAGAGCCTCTGAAAATAATGTCTTTTTTCTTGTGCACATTTTAGAATCTTTTCTATATGTTTCACTGTTAGAAGTTTGAATACAATGTGTCATGGCGAAGATCTTTTCTGGTCATGTCTATTAGGAGTTCTACATACTTCCTGTGCTGATCAGCCTTTTATTTCTCCAAATTCGGAGAACTTTCGGTAATTATTTCCTTGCGTAGGCCTTCTAGTCCTCTCTCTCTTTCCACACCTCCAAGAACTCCCAAGACCTATATGTTGGGTCATTTGATAGGATCTCATACATTTCTGACACTTTTACTAATTTTTTTCTAGTGTCTTCTCCCCTTCCCCCCCTTTTTTTGTTCTGATTGAAAAATTTTCAAATATTTGTCTTCTAACTCAGATATTCTTCCTTATGCCTCAGCATGTATGTTTTTAAGGTTTTCCACCACATTTTTAATTTAATCTATTTAATTTTTCATTTCTAAGATTTTATTTTGGTTTCTCTTTAAAATCTCAAGTTCATGGGAAAAAATTTCACTCAAGTTATATATGAATTTCTTTCATTCATGGGTTTGCTTCAGATTGCTTCTGAGTAATCCTATGCTTAATCTTTTGAATTCTGGTACAGGCATTTCATTAATCTCTTCATCTTCACATTCTAATAGTGAAGTGCTTTTTTGTTCCTTTGGTGGATTCATGGTGCCTTCTTTATTCTTGTTTCTTTAATTTCTGCATTTTTTAGGCATTTGTTTAGATAATTGCTGTTTTTTTTTTTTTTTTCTCTGATGACTTCTATATTCAGACTATGACTCTGGCTTAATGGAGTGTTTGTTCTTTCAGTGAATACCCAGTGAATGTTCTGGGCATGGCCAGGGAGCGCCAGGGAGTGCTCCAGGGTGTGGTGAGTATCAAGAGTGACACACAAGCTAGGCATGCAGCAGGAGTATGGACACAATACAGGACCCCAGCAGCCAGATGAGACGGTTTTGTCAGATGAGAGGGTTTGATCAGTTCTATTGGCATCAGCACACCCTCACCTCCTTTCTTCCAAGGTGATCAGTGCCTCGGTGTTAATCCACGGTGCTTTCGATATTCATCTGCGCTACCATAAGAACTACACAAAGGATCTGTGCATTTGTCAGTGTGAGCACGGATCCAATTGCAATGACCCACCCCAGGCAATCAGGGAGCTCTGAGTGGATGGAGAAATTCACAGTGACTGCTCAGGGATCAACTATACCACATGCCCTCTCCTGCTGTCACAATGTTCCCACAATCTCAGCATGTAAGTCTCCCACAGTCACAGGGTGCTGAAGGTCTGCTTCACCCTACTAGTCTGTGTCATCCACAACGAGGCAGAGATGCTCCCAGAGCCAGCTGCCTGTGTGTGCTCTGCTGAGGCAATTTGAGCCCCAGAGCCTATAATGTGTTGAGAGCCTGGAGGCATTTTAAAGTCCTACATGTGTGCCCAGTCCCCTATCAATCCTCCCACACAGATTCAGCAATCTCCTCTAGGCTGGTTGCTGGGCACAAGAACACAAACTGGTGCAGCTAAGTTTGTCCAAAATGGTGCCTGCCCTCTCTCAGCTGGATGGTAGGTGGCAGGATGAGTAAAGAGAAATGTGACCCTCTCTGGCCCTCTCAGTTAGCAGGTAGCCTCTCTCCTACAGGGCTCCAGGCTGGACTCATGTCAGGCTCTTCCTGTAGTTATATTGCCAATGGCATGGGCTGGTGCGTTCTGGCCTCTACTCACTCTCCAAAGCTGGTGCTCAGGCTCTTGGCTGCTAGGGTCCTGTATTGTGTCCATGCTCCTGCTACATGCCCACACCCTCCAGGTAGATCCGCCACATGTATCTTCCTTTTGTGAGATTTCCACTGAGGTTGTACTCTCTCCACTTTTTTAAACTAACTTCCCCTAGCCTAGAGTAGTAAGCTTCCTCCCTCTTTAGCCATCTTGGAATCTCATTTTCTTTTAAATATTTGTTTTTGTAAGCTTTGTGTAGGGGCTAGCATTGTGACATGGCAGGTAAAGCTGCCACCTGCAATGTTGGAATCCCATTTAGGGGCTGCTTCATGTCCTGTATGCTCCACTTCAGACCCAGCTCTCTGCTAAAGATCTGGGGAAAATCATGACAGAAGGCCCAAGTGTTTGGACCCCTGTCACCTCTATGCGAGAACTGGAAGTAGCTCCTGGCTCCTGGGGAGTGAACCAGTCATTGCAAGATCTCTCTCACTCTCTATATCCCTCTCTATAACTCTGAATTTCAAATAAATAAATTATAAGAAAAAATAAAGCCTTATATAAATATCAACTATACATATACTAAAATTTTAAAATTTAGTTTGATAGATCCTGGGTGTTTAGGACAAACTTATTGCAAATAGAAATATTCATTGGCCTTGAATAGGGATAATTGAAATGTTCAAAATGTTCAAAATATTCAAAGTACATCACAATTTCTGATACTTTTTAAAATATACATTCATATAAAATTACTACCTCTGATGCTGAAAGTCCTTTAGATTGGCTTGATGTGCCAACTTGGTTATCCAATTTGATGCAGAACTTCAAGTTACAACTAGAATTTTTTCAATATTGGGGCTGGCATTGTGGCTTAGTAGGTTATGTCTCCATATACTGCACTGGCATCCCATATAGGTGCCAGTTCAAGTCCCAGCTGTTCCATTTCCAATCTAGCTCCTTGATAATGGCCTGTGAAACCAGCAGAAGATGACCCAAGTGTTTGGGACATTATACCCACTTGAGAGACCTGGGAGAAGCTCTTGGCTCCTGGCTTCAGATCGGCCCAGCTCCAGCCATTGTGGCCATTTGGGGAGAAAACCAGAGATTACAACACCTCCTTGTCTCTCCTTCTTTCTGTCTGTAACTCTGGCTCTCAAATAAATGAGTAAATAAATATTTAAAAAAGTATTTCTTCAATATTCTCTAAAAATTTTAAAAGTAGAATTATCACTATTGAAATTCAGTCTCCAGAAAACAGTTTCTGATGTTACATCATGAGAGTTTAATATGTGTATAGCAGTGAGAAATTTTCACAAATTTCTATGAACTTATTTGCTGTTTGAGTCCAATATAATTTTTGGCATTAATGTTATTCTGATTAATCTTTCCTTTGCACATAATTACTCTTCTATATACTGAAAATATTTTAATTTAGCTATTTTATTTGCAACTGTAAAATTCAAAATAAAAGAAATAAAAATATACACATATAATGAGTTAAAATAGATTGACTTGATTTATAATAAAGCACTTAGTAATGGTCTACACACAATAAGCTTTCTGCCTTATAAGAAACTCAAACCAGAAGATTATCAAATTAAAATCTCAGTTAAGTTTTCTTAATATGCTAAATTTGGCCTAGATGTAGGAAAACCAGATAAATTTGAAGCTTTTCTGTTAAAAATGTTTATATATAACATCAATTTTTAGATGGAATGACAGCAATTGATATAAGAATATACTTCATATTAATTGTTAAAGATACATTTGCAAAATGATCTTAAGATCCAGTTTTAAAAACTTATGTGGGGGCCAGTATGGTGGCATAGCAGGTAAAGCTGCCAGCTACAGTGCTGGCATCCCATATGGGTGCCAGTTTGAGTTTCTGCTGCTTCACTTCAGATCTAGCTCTCTGCTATGGCTTGGGAAAGTAGTAGAAGTTGGCCAAAGTTCCCTGGGCCCTTACACCTGTGTGGGAGACTGTGAAGAAGCTCCTGGCTCCTGGCTTCAGATCAGCACACCTACAGCCATTGTGGCCATCTGGGAAGTGAACCAGCGAATGGAAGACCTCTCTCTCTCTTTCTCTGCCTCTCCTTCTCTCTCTTTGTAACTCTGACTTTCAAGTAAATAAATACATTTTTAAAAAAGAAAACAAAATCAGAGATGAAAAAGGAAATGTAACAACAGATATCACAGAAACAAAAAAAATCAGGAATTACTACAAAGAGCTATATGCCAACAAATTTTGAAGCCTAGAAGAAATAAATAGATTCCCAGACACATACAATCTATCAAGATTGAGTCATGAAGACATAGAAAACCTAAACTGACCAATAAACAAGATGGAGATTGAATCAGTAATAAAGACCCTTCCAACAAAGAAAAGCCCAGGTCCCAACAGGTTCACTGGCAAATTCTACTATATATTTAAAAAAAAAAAAAACTAATTCTAATTCTTCTCAAGCTATTCAAAACCAATGAAAGGCAAGGGATCCTCCCAAACTCCTTCTATGCGGTCAACATCACTTTGATTTCTAACCAAGAAAAAGATACAATAGAGAAAGAGAACTAACTGTTTCTTTTGCAGTACAGAAACTTCTCAATTTGATGCAATCCCAAATGTTAATTTTGGCTTTGACTGCCTGTGCTTCTGGGGTCTTTTACAAGAAATCTTTGCCTGTGCCGATATCTTACGGGGTTTCTCCAATGTTCTCTAATAATTTGATGGCGTTGGGTCATAGATTTAGGTATTTAATCCATGTTGAGTGGGTTTCTTGTGTAAGGTGAAAGGTAGGGGTCTTGTTTCATGATTCTGCATGTGGAAAACCAATTTTCCCAGCACCATTTATTGAATAGACTGTCCTTACTTCAGGGATTGGTTTTGGATCCTTGATCAAATATAAGTTGGCTGTAGATGTTGCGATTGATTTCTCGTGTTTCTATTCTGTTCCATTGGTCTATCCATCTGTTTCTGTACCAGTACCATGCTGTTTTGATTACAACTGCCCTGTAGTATGCCCTGAAATCTGGTATTGTGATGCCTCTGGCTTTGTTTTTGTTGTACAAGATCTCTTTAGCTACTCAAGGTCTCCTGTGTCTCCATATGAATTTCAGCATCATTTTTTCCAGATCTGAGAAGAATGTCTTTGGTATTTTGATTGGTATCGCATTGAACCTATGAATTGCTTTTGGGATTGCATCAAATTTAGAAGTTTCTGTACTGCAAAAGAAACAGTTAAGAAAGTAAAGAGGCAACTGAGAAAATGGAAAAAATATTTACAAACTATGCAACAGATAAAGGGTTAATAACCAGAATCTAGAAAGAGATCAAGAAACTCCAAAACATCAAAACAAAAAAACCACTTAAGAGCTGGGTCAAGGACCTCAATAGACATTTTTCAAAAGAGGAAATCCAAATGGCCAACAGGCACATGAAAAAATGTTCAGGATCACTAACAATCAGGGAAATGCAAATCAAAACCACAATGAGGTTTCACCTCACCCCGGTTAGAATGGCTCACATTCAGAAATCTACCAACAATAGATGCTCCAGAGGATGTGGGGAAACAGGGACACTAACCCACTGTTGGTGGGAATGCAAACTGGTTAAGCCACTATGGAAGTCAGTCTGGAGATTCCGCAGAAACCTGAATATAACTCTACCATACAACCCAGCCATCCCACTCCTTAGAATTTACCCAAAGGAAACTAAATTGGCAACCAAAAAAGCTGTCTGCACATTAATGTTTATTGCAGCTCAATTCACAATAGCTAAGCACAGGAATCCACATAAATGCCCATCAACAATAGACTGGATAAAGAAATTATGGGACATGTACTCTATAGAATACTATACAACAGTCAAAAACAATGAAATCCGGTCATTTGCAACAAGATGGA
This sequence comes from Oryctolagus cuniculus, assembly GCF_964237555.1. Classification (NCBI taxonomy): domain Eukaryota; kingdom Metazoa; phylum Chordata; class Mammalia; order Lagomorpha; family Leporidae; genus Oryctolagus; species Oryctolagus cuniculus. The sequence continues at coordinate 76,137,815 of NC_091436.1, read as the reverse complement.
GGAATCTGGAACACATCATGCTGAGTGAAATAAGCCAGTCCCAGAGGGACAAATATCATATGCTCTCCCTGATCAGTGATGACTAACCTAGCGTCAAAAAGGAAATCTGTTGAAGTGAAATGGACACTATGAGAAACAGTGACTTGATCAGCCCTTGTCATCATTGTTGATGTACAATTTGATAATTTATCCCTCTAGTATTTTTTTGTTCTACTTAAATCTATTGGTTGAACTCTGTAATTAACACACAATTATTCTTAGGTGTTTAAAGTTAACTGAAAAGTGATCTCTGTTAAATATAAGAGTGGGAATTAGAGAGGGAGGAGATTTACAATTTGGGACATGCTCAAGCTGACTTGCCCCTAGTGGTGGAGTTAGAAATGTGTCAGGGGATTCCAATACAATCCCATCAATGTGGCATGTACCATCTCACAAGTCCAAGTGATCAATTTCAGGTCACAATAGATCATAATGATAGGTCTAAGAATCACAGGATCACATAAACAAGACTAGTGTCTGCTAATACTAACTGATAGAATTAAAAATGGAGAGAACGATCCAACATGGGAAGCAAGATACACAGCAGACTCATAGAATGGCAGAGGCCTTAAACAGCACTCTGGCCTCGGAATTAGCCCTTAAGGCATTTGGATCAGGCTGAAAAGCCCATGAGAGTATTTCAGGCATGCAAAGGCAAGACACTCTAAAAAAAAAAAAAAAAGAGGACCTAAATGAAAGATCTCTGCGAGTGAGATCCCAGTAGAAAGAACAGGGCCATCAAAGAAGGAGGTACCTTTCTCTGAAGGGAGGAGAGAACTTCCACTTTGACTATGGCTTTGTCAAAATAAAATCAAAGTCAGCGAGCTCAAAAGGCTTCCATGGCCTTGCAACTCATGACTAGAGCCTGGGGAGATTGCTGACACCATTAACAAGAGTGTCAATTTGTTACCTTAACAACAGGAGTCACTGTACACTTACTCCTCATGTAGGATCTCTGTCCTTAATGTGTAGTTCAGTGTGAATTGATGCTATGACTACTGCTCAAACAGTATTTTGCACTTTGTGTTCTGTTGGGGTAAACTGAATAAATCTTTACTTAATATATACTAAATTGATCTTCTGTATATAAAGATAATTGAAAATGAATCTTGATGTGAATGGAATGGGAGAGGGAGCGAGAGATGGGAGGGTTGTGGGTGGGAGAGAAGTTATGGGGGGAAAAAGCCATTGTCATCCATAAGCTGTACTTTGGATATTCATATTTACTAAATAAAAGTTAAAAAAAAAGAAAGGGAACTATAGACCAATATTCCTGATGACCATAGACACTAAAATCCTAAACAAAATATTAGACAACACATTAGAAAGATCACTCACTGAAACAATTGGGATTTATTCCTGGTATGCTGGGATTCTTCAACCTCCAAAATTCAATAAACATGATTAACCACATTAACAAGCTGAAGACCAAAAACCATGATTATCTCAATGAGGCAGAGAAAGCATTTTATGTAATTCAGCATCCTTTTATCATGCAAACCTTAAGCAAATTGGATATATGAAGAAACATACTTCAACATAATCAGAGCAATTTATAACAAACCCACATCCATCGTGCTACTGAATGAGGAATTAATTGGAGGTATTCCCATTAAGATCCAGAAGCAGACAAGGATGCCCACTCTCACCATTGCTATTTAGTATAGTCCTTGGAGATCCAGCAGGAAAGAAAAAGAAATCAAAGGAATACAAATAGAAAAGGAACAAATCAAACTACCCCTATTGCTGATGACATGAGTCTATATATTGGGAACCCAAAAGACTTCATAAACAGAGTATTGAAACTCATAAAACAGTTTGATAAAGTAGATGGATATAAAAATCAACACAGAAAAATCAATATACTTTGTATACATAGACAATGCCATAGCTGATAAAGAACTTCTAAAGTCAATCCCATTCCCAATAGCTATAAAAATTTAAATATCTTGGAATAAATTTAACCAGGGATGTCTAAAGACTCTACAATGAAAATTATAAAACATTAAAGAAAGAAAGAGAGGAAGACCTAAAAAAGTGGAAAAATCTTCCATTTTCATAGATTGGAAGAATCTACATCTTCAAAATGTCCATACTACCAAACGCAGTTTGGAGCAGAATATCAGTTTGGAGCAGAATAGAAACTCCAGAAATAAATCCATACATCTACAACAACTTGTCTTTGACAAAGCAGCAAAAATCAACTCCTGGAGCCAAGACAGTTTCTTCAATTGTTGGTGCTGTGAAATCTGGATCTCCACATGCAGAAGTATGAAACAAGACCTCTATCTCACATCTTACACAAAAATACACTCAAAATGGATCAGAGACCTAAATCTATGATATTACACCCTAAAATTACTACAGAACATTGGGAAACCCTCCAAGACATTGGCATAGAGAAAGACTTCTTGAAAAAGCCCCAGAAGCACAGGTAAAGCCAAAATTGACAAATGGGATTATATCAAACTGAGAAGCTTCTGCACTGTAAAAGAAACATTCAGCAAAGTGAAGAGGCAACTGGCAGAATGGGAGAAAATATTTGCAAACAATGCAACTGACAAAGGATTAACTTCCAGAATCTATAAAGAGCTCAAGAAACTCAACAACAAGACAAACAACCTACTTAAGAAATGGGCAAAAGAACTGAACAGACATTTTTCAAAAGAAGAAATTCAAATGGCCAATAGACATATGAAAAAATGCTCAGGATCACTAGCCATCAGAGAAATGCAAATTAAAACCGTAACAAGGTTTCACTTTAACCCAATTAGAATGGCTCTCAAACAGAAATCAACAAACAAAAATGCTGGCAAGGATGTGGTTAGAAGTGAAACTTAATCTACTGTTGTTGGGAATGTAAACTGGTACAGGTACTGTAGGAGACAGTATGGAGATACCTCAGAAAGCTGAATATATACCTTCCATATGAGCCAGCCATCCCACTGCTGGGAACTTGTCCAAAGGAAATGAAATCAGCATATGAGAATCTCTTTCCTCATGTTCATTTAAGCTCAATTTACAACAGGTAGGATATGGAATCAACCCAGATGTCCATCAGTTGAAGACTGGATAAAGAAATTATAGTATATATGCACTATGGAATATACTCAGTGGTTAAAAAAATACATAATCCTGGCCGGCGCCGCGGCTCACTAGGCTAATCCTCCACCTTGCAGTGCCAGCACACCAGGTTTTAATCTGGTCGGGGTGCTGGATTCTGTCCCGGTTGCCCCTCTTCCAGGCCAGCTCTCTGCTGTGGCCAGGGAGTGCAGTGGAGGATGGCCCAAGTGCTTGGGCCCTGCACCCCATGGGAGACCAGGAGAAGTACCTGGCTCCTGCCATCAGATGAGCGCATTGCGCCAGCTGCAGCGCGCTGGCCACGACGGCCATTGGATGGTGAACCAATGGCAAAGGAAGACCTTTCTCTCTGTCTCTCTCTTTCTCTCACTGCCCACTCTGCCTGTCAAAAAAAATACATAATCCTCTCTTTTCCAACAAAATGGATTTAACTGGAAATCATTATACTTTGTGAAATAAGCCAGTCACAAAAACACAAATACCATATAGTCTCAATGATCTGTGTTAATTAATAGCATGCTTAAAATGTAAACTCTGGGAGTGAGATTGACACTTTGAGATGTAATTATTTTGAGCAGCCCTAGTCTTGACTGTCAGGGAACAACATTTTTCTTGCTTGTTTGTGTTTGTTCTTTACTTCTTTTTTTCCTTCATACTGATAGGTGAACACTCTACTTGGTGTAGGGTTAATTTTATGAGTATAAAAATTAACTAAAAATTGATCTCTATAAGAATAACAATGAGAAAAGAGAAGGGAGGAGGAAGAAAGTTGAGAGTTTGGGTGGGAGGGAGTAGGGGGGGAAAGAAGCATTATGTTCCCAGACTTCTATATATTAAATTCATGAAATTATATTCCTTAAACAAAATATTTTTTAAAAAAAGTAAAAGGGAAGGATCTCTAGAAAGGAAGATATAAATATCATTAATGCAGATATTATTAAATATTAGAAAATCATGTAAAAGTAAACCAAAAACTCTTGGAAATAGAATTCAATAGATAGCTAACTGAAAATACAATAACAACAGATTTTTAAATATTTGGTAGGAAACAAATAATTGAAATAGATCTTCTTGGCAAATATTGTAAATTGGCTCACCTTAGTCTTATTTGACAACTTTTAATTTGCTTTCCTCTGTGCCTCAGAGGGCTAAAATCTATTTCAAAATTCTATCTCCTTATTGAAGGCTATGGGAATGTGACTTGATTTTGAAAAAAACACATGCCTATACAAGGCTTGGATTCAAAATGAATTCTGTGATATGTGGTCAACATGAAGGAACTTCATTTATTCTGGCAAGCTTAGAGACAGGGCACCTGCTTATTTGGATGCAACTATGGTAGCAGTTTGGTATCCAGCCACCCACCATCATTGGTATGAGGAAGGAACTTGTAATGACAAAATTATTTCTAATAAAATATGCTCATCCTTCAATTGAGTAATTTTCCTGGCATATTTTTACTGTCACAGCAGTAGCAAAACATGATATTATAGCACTCACAGTGTGTCTGTGAGTTATTTGGTACATTAAAATAAATTGATTTTTGCTTATAATAGTGAAATTTTGACTCATTTTTGATAACAAAATCTTTAACAAATCCAATAGGGCAATAATAGATATATAATAAATAGATGATAGAGAGAGAGAGAGAGAAATGACAGATAATTATAATAGATGATGAGTTGTCTATAAGGCATTTATACAAATGGAAATGTCTGGATCAATGACATTTGGGACGATCTTAATCTCACTGATTTTTAAAATTGTTAATTATATTAATATTGTGCATTTGCTGCAAAGAAACTGCAATATTAGGTAGAAAATATGAAGTACAACCAGAGACTTTCTTCTTTATGCCGTATTATTAAAAGTAGAATGATCTCTATGACAGAGACTGCTCTTAAAAAAACATACTGCATATAAGCACATAAATATATGTCTGTTGCTTCTTCATGGGGACATACCCCTTGCCATGGGGTATGGATACACTGTTATCTTCATGATCACACTATAAGGATAAGCACACTATAAGGGATGCTTATACCAAACCTGACCCACATAAACATGCCATGAGCAATCCTCTATGCCCTCTGCTTCCCTCTCTAGCTGATGTTAATGCCTCTGGTGACCTTGGAATTCACATGTTGAAACAAAAAGTAACCATCAGTCTGTCCTGGATGTCTGCATAGGGAAAGCCCAACTATCTACTCAAATGACAGCCATAACTACTAGATGAGAAAGAAAACAAATCCATTTTTTTAAGACTCTGTATTTTGTTGTCTATTATGTAGCATACTCAACATTAATATAGTCTTCGAATTTCTGTTCATCTTCCATATTTTGTAGCCTTCAGTTTTTGAAATTAGGATTACTTGTAGTGTTATTCTATGCCTTTTGTTTAATTTCCCTAAAAGCTGCCTTGTTTCAGCACCTGGAGATGGTTCTTAAAACGCTTATCTGTAGTAGAACACACAGAAATTGTTCAAATTATATAGAATAATGTTGGGATGTTCCTCCAGCTTTAAAAGCAAGAAATTCTGTCCTATATTGTTATTTTTCTTAGCATTGCTACAATTTAATATATTACTAATTACCTATTCTTACACTGACATATTTTAATAAATTTTTATTTGAAATGATTTCTCTTGTAGACTATTTTTTTTAGCAACAAATTGGAATTACTTATGTAAAGAGTGGGAATAAGAGAGAGAAGAGATGTACAATTTGGGACATGCTCAAGCTGACTTGCCCCAAATGGTAGAGTTAGAAACGTGCCAGGGGATTCCAATTCAATCCCATCAAGGTGGCATGTACCAATGCCATCTCACTAGTCCAAGTGATCAATTTCAGGTCACAATTGGTCACAATGATAGGATTAAGAGTTGACATAAACAAGACTAGTGTCTGAAAATACTAACCCATAGAATAAAAAAGGGAGAGAACAATGCAACATGGGAAGTGAGATACACAGCAGACTCATAGAATGGCAGATGTCCTAAACAGCACTCTGGCCTCAGAATCAGCCCTTAAGGCATGCGGATCCAGCTGAAAAGCCCATGAGAGTATTTCAGGCATGGAAAGCCAAGACACTCTGGGGGAAAAAATGACCTAAATGAAAGATCTCTGTGAGTGAGATCCCAGTGGAAAGAACAGGTCATCAAAGAAGGAGGTACCTTTCTCTGAAGGGAGGAGAGAACTTCCACTCTGACTCCGACCTTGTCTAAATATGATCAGAGTTGGCAAACTCAAAAGGCTTCCATAGCCTTGGCAACTCATGACAAGAGCCTAGGGTGATTACTGACACCATAAACAAGAGTGTCAAATTGTTAAGTCAACAACATGAGTCACTGTGCACTTACTTCTCATGTAGGATCTCTGTCCTTAATGTGCTGTACATTGTGATTTAATGCTATAACTAGTACTCAAACAGTACTTTATACTTTGTGTTTCTGTATGGGTGCAAAGTGTTGAAATCTTTACTTAATTTATACTAAATTGATCTTCTGTATATAAAGAGAATTGAAAATGAAGCTTGATGTGAATGGAATGGGAGAGGGAGCAGGAGAGGGGAGGGTTTCGTGTGGGAGGAAAGTTATGGGGGGGAGCCATTGTCATCCATAAGCTGTACTTTGGAAATTTATATTCATTAAATAAAAGTCAAAAAAAGATTTATTTCATTTATGTGAAAGGCAATTATGGGGGGTGGAGGGGAATAAAGGGAGAGAGAGATCTTCCATCTGCTGCTTCATGCCCCAAATGGCCACAACGACCGGTGTTAAGTGAGGCTGAAACCAGAAGCCAGGACTTCATCCAGGTCTCCCATGTGGATTCAGGTGCCCAAGGATTTGGGCCATCCTCTGCTGCTTTCCCAGGCACATTAGCAGGGAGCTGGATTGGAAATGCAGCATCTGGGGCTTGAACCAGCACCCAGCACCCATATGGGATGTTGGCACTGTAGGCAGCCTATTAGCCAGCTATGCCACAACACCAACCCCTAGTGAGAGGTCTTCAGATCATTGAGAGCTTGCCCTTAGAGTGTTGTCCTTGGGAAAAAATTGGTTACTTAAGCTGAGTTCATCCTAGTTTCTCTCTCTGTGCCTGGTGGCTCACCAGATGATCGCCCCTCTGGAAAAGCTCTCCATTGCCAGTTTCCATTAGTTGCCAGAGTCATGGGACCATCTGAGCCTGATCTGTGATCCTCCCAAACTGTGAGCTGTAAAGACCATTTTCCTTCCCAAGAAGTTCTTTTCAGTTATGTCTATTTTAAGAAAGCTAATAAGCTACTGAATCAAAATTGGGGTCCATTGGAGCCAAATTCTCAGATCTGATATTGATGAATCCCTAGATTATTCAAGGTTCATCTTTACTGTGGCCTGGTTTCTTAACATTCCATGATTCCTCAAGCACATGTGCTCAATATTTTCTTTCATATATTTTTATTTATCACTGCATGTTGTGCTTTCCAGATTCAGTCTTTTTTCAGAGTCATCTTAATTTATTCTGCACTCACCATTTTTTTTTTTTTTTGGACAGGCAAAGTGGACAGTGAGAGAGAGAGAAAGAAAGGGCTTTCTTTTCCGTTGGTTCATCCCCCAATGGCTGCTGCGGCAGCCACGCTGATCCGAAGCCAGGAGCCAGGTGCTTCTCCTGGTCTCCCATGCAGGTACAGGGCCCAAGCACTTGGGCCATCCTCCACTGCACTCCTGGGCCACAGCAAAGAGCTGGACAAGAAGAAGAGCAACCAGGACAGAATCCGGCGCCCTGACCCGGACTAGAACCCAGGGTGCCTGCGCCACAGGCGGAGGATTAACCTATTGAGCCGCGGAGCCGGCCTGCACTCATAATTTAACTGCAGTCTTCTTAATTCAAGGAATGAGTTTTAGCGGTATTTTTAAAATTTACAGGCAGAGAGGAGAGAGACAGAAAAGAGAAGGGGGAGAGAAGTGAGAGGGAGAGACAGAGAGATTGCACCTACTTATTGACTCCCCAAATGCCTGCAACAGCCAGGACTAAGTCAAAATTGAATTCAAAGGCCAGGAACTCCATCCAGGTCTCCCAAGTGAATATCAGGGATCCAAGTTCCTGAACCATCACTTATGCCTCCCTGGTACACTAGCAGGGAGCTGTATCAAAAATGGAGGTCACTCCAATATAGAATAGGACTGAGCAAGTAACAGCTTAACCCACCATACCACAATGCCCATTTAGAGACAGGCTCTTATTTTTCTTTTTAATCTCCATACCTCTTATAACAATAGGATATATAGCTTTTGCTATATTTTACATATCTTTGCTGTATTTTAATTAAATTGATTTAATTAAATTGTTCACGTATTCATATTCACTTAGTATTTCTGCTTGTAACCTGCCACTAAAACCAAGTTTCCATGACAATCCTGGATGATAGAAGCCCTTTCTTCTAAGATGTGCATAGTGGTAACAAGAAAAAATGGAGTCCTATATGGAATAAGTCGAAAAAAAAAATTGTTTCTGAAATCATTAACACTAATACCTTGAGGAAAAAATAATTGAGCAGCAGTTTTGGTCACACAAAATGGGATGATTTTACACTTAGCAATATATTGATTAACAGGATTGATAGGGAATTTAACTAATTTTTCAACTTTATGTCATTTAGAAATATATTCTAATCCTCAAGTCCCAACTGAAGCTGTATATTTAGAATAAAATGCATTCTTTGCATCAAGCTTATTAAAGTAAAAGCAACTGGCACTTTTGCACAATCTGCTATCAATCCTACAAGTGTATACTCTGCAGAAATTCTCTCAGCTTAGTTGATACACCAAACATTGTACAATGATAGATCTTTTTGAAATTTTATGATAAATTTTGACAAGAAGGCTTTATGCTCTTGTCAGGTATAAGAGTTATGTAAACACCAAATATATTTGTCTTATGGAAAGCTTAAACTTAGGAAGGGAGTATAAAACTTTTCTATGTGTCAAGAGCTGTTACAGACTGAAAATGCAGGGCAGCATTTAAATAATGAAAATCCACAAACAGTATGCCATTATCTGGACTATATTGGTATATATTTTTCATGATAGGCTTAAAAGGGGGAAAAGAATAATTTTATTGATTATATTAAAATCATATAATTTAATAACAACTTTCAGTCAAATGGGATAATTTTAAACATGTTATAAATCTAGGATTTCATTTACAAAAACTTTAATTAAATGGCTTATGTGTATGCAATAGACTATTATCCATCTATAATAAAGAATTAACATGGTACAACATGGTTGAATCTTGAAAATATTATGTTAGATTATATAACTATAAACAAAAATGATACAGATTCTACTCACATGAAATTTCTAGGTATAACAATAAAAAAAACAGAAAGTAGATTAGAGTTACCAGTGACTGAGGGAGGTATGAATAAGGAGACCTTGCTTAAAGACTGCAGATTTGAGTTGATGGGGAAATTTGAAAAATAGTGAAGATGTTTACATAACATCATGAATGAAATTAATACCACTGAGTTCTATACTTTAAACTGGCTAAAGTGGCAAATATTACATTACATGATCTGTCATAGTAAAAAAGAAAACAATTAAAGTAATGAGTGGTTATATGGCAAATAATAAAAGTACCGTTGAATATTTTGTATTGTTTAGTGTTATATCTTCATTACTTTATGTAAATATATTTGAAATAGATCCAGCAGTATAATGAAATCATTCATGGATTTGAATGTCTTGAGTCTTTATTTTGCCTTCCACAAGTAAATCCTTAATCAATCATAGATTCTTTCTCTAGTTTTAAAACTTCACCATGATACTTGGAGGAAAACTTTTAAAATAATAGTACATATTCTACAGAAACTCCACAGTTACTTATTTCTGAAAGGTCTAGTTATTTTAAAAATTTCTAGTGAATATCATTTAATAGACTACTCAAAGAATTCTCATTTCTTGATTATACTCATAAATAGGAAACCATTCTAATCTAAATTTAAATGTCAAGGTACAAAATGGACTGACTTACTGGGAAACGCATACCATGAACTTCACAGTTTCAACTCTGCATGTTGATCATTATCCTTCTGACCATGCGCAGAAAGAAATAAAGAAATGTCATCATAAGAAATTTCTGATCAATGTCAAACTGCATTCTGATTACCACTGGCTTGTTGGCCTATAGTATTGATGTGCAAAACTTTCTGCAGTTATAAATTATAATCTACTTACAAATCATGAAAATTTTATCCACAGAAATGGCAGAGGTAGTCAATATGGAAGTAAAGGTGTGAACACAAACTGTTTTTACTAAAGAAGACACAAGTGGCCTGGTGTTGTGGTGCAGTGGGCTAAGACACTGCCTACTAAGCTAGCATCCCACGTGGATGCCAGTTTGAGACACGATTGCTCCACTTCTGATACAGCTCCCTGCTAATGCACCTGAGAAAGCAGTGAGATGCCCAAAGTGTTTGGCTCCTACACCCACATGGGAGACCTGAAGAAATTCTGGGCTCTTGACTTTGGCCTGGCATAGCTCTGGTCATTGAGGCCATTTGGAGAGTTGAACCCATGGTTCTAAGATCTTTATCCATGTATATCCCTCTCTCTTTCTCTGTATCTCAGCTTTTCAAATAAATGTAAATAAATAAAAACAAGGCAAGAGGATTCTTTGTGAGACTTAGGTTTCTATAGTATTTAATGTCTGGAACAAGATAGTTTTTAATGTCATGCTTCCTGTTCCCCAATAAGTAATCACAACATACATTGTGTTTCTTTCTTTGGGAATATTTGAATATTGCCTCAATGCCTGAAACAAATTGGAAACATCGATTTTGATAAAACAGTGAAATTAGTCATAAGCTTTGGTGAGGAATATCATTGCCTTTTTCCTCTTCAAAACTACATTTTGAGGTGGGTATAAAAGATAGGGATCTCACTTTCTTGGACATATATTTTCTAGCTTTCTGAAAATGTTATAATATATGTCCTCTATCATATAATTATATACTTGTGGTTTGAAGATAAAAGTACTAGAATTCCAAAGTGGCTGAATAGGGGAAAGACATACTGAATTTGACCAGGAATATATAAAAGAAAAAAAAAGTGTAAGGTGTACACTCTTAGGGGAGGGTTGGAGAGAAGTTCACAGTGGAAATTCTACAGGAAGAATGCTGTGAGGCAGTGTGAAAAGTGAAGACACTTGATGGTCGGCGGCAAGATGGCGGAATAGGAAGGGAGCACACTGATAGTCTGGGGAGAGACAGTTTAATAAAAGTGGAGATACCGCAGGTTAAAGGAAGAGTAGGGGAAGAAACAGCAGAGTAAACTCTTCCGGAACTAGTGATTCACAGTGGACCTGTGTGGAGAGCATGGGAGCCCACAGTTCGGGACACCAGTGGCAGACTCAACACACCAGCGCTGGAACGCGAGGTGAGCAGAACCGCAATAACCCAAGACACCGGCAGGCAAGTGGAAAGAGGAGACTAGAGGGAATGACCCTGTGGGGATAAGTTCACCAGGCTAACTAGAAGAGAGAGAGAGAAAAAAAAAGTGACCGATACGGACACAAGTTTCTCTCTCTGCTCACCTCTCAAAGGCGAGCAAGACAAAGAGCAGGCGCCATCTTGGACATACATCATAAGCAGGGCAACCTCAGGTCTGCACCGGCCCTGAGCCTAGCAGCAAAATCTGACTCTGGGGAGGGGGGTTAATTAACAGGAGATTAGGACCTAGTGAATGTGTGGTGCTACTGAATTGAGACTGTGAAAAAACAGATGGTGGGGGAAAGAACTCACGGAATTCATGTGAGTACTCTCCAGAGACTACAATTTGGTCCTTGGCAACCCAGTGGGAGACTGCAGAATTTGAGTGCACACTGAGGGCAGGACAGATTCCCTATGTGGTCAATTGGGAAAGAGCTTCGGATCTCTGGCTCCTGTGGGTATATCATTTGCCTGCTAACTACCTCCAATTCCATTCAGCTATGTGGAATTACTTCCCTTTTGAATCAAAAAAAAAAAAAAAAAAAAAAGAAAGAAAGAAAGAGAGAGAGGTTTACCATGCCTAAACTGGGAGTGTCACCTTTGGCATACTCTTAACCCTGAGGAACCAAACAGAGCTCTCAGGCCACACCCATCTCAAGCATCTAAGGCTCCATCAAAAACAGACTGTCCACTTAATCTAGAGTCATAGTATAACAAAAAAAACACCACAGTGAAGAAACCAAAGAATATCTCCAACATGCCAAATAACAAATGCAAAAACTGAGGTAATAAGAACAAGGAAGACACTATGACGCCCCCAAATGAAAAAGACACCCCAATTCAAGATTATGAATGTGATGACATAGAATAAATGTAAGAAGCGCATCTCAAAAGATTGATAAGAACATTAAGAAGTTCTCAAAAACAAATTCTTGAACTACAGAAATCCTTAATGGACAAGACAGAAAATCTCTCTCATGAAAATGAAATATTAAGGAGGAATCAAAATGAAATGCAGAAACCAGTAGAACATGACTGTGATACTGATAAAAATAATAATGAAATGAAGAATTCAATAGATCAAATGACAAACACATTAGAGAGCCTTAAAAACAGAATGGGTGAAGCAGAAGAGACAATATCGGACTTAGAAGACAGAGCACAGGAAAGGATACAGTCAAACCAAAGAAAAGAAGAGGAAATAAGAAATCTAAAAAATATTGTTGGGAATCTTCAGGATACTATTAAAAAAACCAACATTCGGTTCTAGCAGTTCCTGAAGGCATGGAGAGGGAGAAAAGATTAGAAGGCCTTTTTAGTGAGATACTTGCAGAAAATTTCCCAAGTTTGGAGAAGGACAGACATCCTAGTACAGGAAGCTCATAGAACCCCCAGTAAACATGACCAAAAGAGATTCTCACCATGACACGTTGTAATTGAACTCACCACAGTGAAACAGAAAGAAAAGATCCTAAAATGTGCAAGAGAGAAACGTCAGATTAATCACAGATGATCTCCAATTAGAAGTACAGCAGACTTCTCATCAGAAACCCTAAAAGGTAGAAGGGAATGGCGAAATATAGCCCAGGTACTAAGAGAGAAAAACTGCCAGGCCAGAATATTATATCCTGCTAAGCTCTCATTTGTGAACGAAGGTGAAATAAAGACTTTTCATAGCAAACAGAAATTGAAAGAATTTGTCGCCACTCGTCCAGCCCTGCAAAAGATGCTTAAAGATGTGTTACACAAAGAAACACAGAAACACGGTCATCAATATGAAAGAGGGTAAAGGAAGGAAACATCAAAGCAAAAGATCACAGGGAATTCAAAGCATATATTTATATTCGAAAATATCTTTGGCAAATGGCAGGACAAAGTTACCACTTATCAATAGTCACATTGAATGTTAATGGCCTGAACTGTCCAGTTAAAAGACACAGGTTGGCTGATTGGGTTAAGGAACAAAACCCATCTATTTTCTGCTTACAAGAAACACAGCTTTCCAACAAAGATGTATACAGACTGAAAGTGAAAGGCTGGAAAAAGATATACCATGCCAACAGAAATGAAAAAAGAGTGGGCGTAGCCATCTTAATATCAAACAACATAAACTATACCACAAAAACTGTTAAGAGAGACAAAGAGGGCACTACAAAATGATTAAGGGATCAATTCAACAGGAAGATATAACGATTATCAATGTATATGCACCTAATTACAGGACACCGGTTTATTTAAAAGATTTGTTAAGGGACTGAAAGGGAGACTTAGACCCCAATACAATAGTACTGGGGGACTTCAATACTCCACTCTCAGAAATAGACAGATCAACAGGACAGAAGATCAACAAGGAGACAGTAGATTTAAACGACACTATAGCCCAAATGGATCTAACAGATATCTACAGAACTTTTCATCCTACACAGAAAGCATTTACATTCTTCTTAGCAGTACATGGAACATTCTCTAGGAATGACCACATACTAGGCCATAAAGCAAGTCTCAGCAAATTCAAAAGAATTAGAATCATGCCATGCAGCTTCTCAGACCATAAAGGAATGAAGTTGGAAATTAGCAACTCAGGAATCCCTAGAGCATACGCAAACACATGGAGATTGAACAACATGCTCCTGAATGAACAATGGGCCATAGAAGAAATTAAATGAGAAATCAAAAATTTTCTGGAAGTAAATGAGGATAACAGCACAACATACCAAAACTTATGGGACGCAGCAAAAGCAGTGTTAAGAGGAAAGTTTATATCAATAGGTGCCTACATCAAGAAATTCGAAAGGCACCAAATAGATGAGCTTTCAATTCACCTCAAGGATTTAGAAAACCTACAGCAAAACAGACCCAAATCTAGTAGGAGAAGAGAAATAATTAAAATCACAGAAGATATCAACAGGATTGAATCCAAAAAAAAACATTACAAAAAATCAGCCAAACAAGAAGCTGGTTTTTTGAAAAAAAAAAAAAAATAAACAAAATTGACACCCCATTGGCCCAACCAACTAAAAAAAAAGAAGAGAAAAGACCCAAACCAATAAACTCAGAGATGAAAAAGGAAACGTAACAACAGACACGACAGATATAAAAAGAATAATCAGAAAGTACTACAAGGACTTGTATGCCAGCAAACAGGGAAACCTATCAGAAATGGATAGATTCCTGGACACATGCAACCTACCTAAATTGAACCAGGAAGACATCGAAAACCTAAACAGACCCATAACTGAGACAGAAATTGAAACAGTAATAAAGGCCCTCCCAACAAAGAAAAGCCCAGGACCAGATGGATTCACTGCTGAATTCTACCAGACATTTAAAGAAGAACTAACTCCAATTATTCTCAAACTCTTCAGAACAATAAAAAAAGAGGGAATCCTCCCAAATTCTTTCTATGAAGCCAGCATCACCTGAATTCCTAAGCCGGAAAAAGATGCAGCATTGAAAGGGAATTACAGACCAATATCCCTGATGAACATAGATGCAAAAATCCTCAATAAAATTCTGGCCAATAGAATGCAACAACACATCAGAAAGATCATCCACCCAGACCAAGTGGGATTTGTCCCTGGTTATGTAGGCATGGTTCAATGTGCACAAAACAATCAACGTGATACACCACATTAACAGACTGCAGAACAAAAACCATATGATTATCTCAATAGATGCAGAGAAAGCATTTGATAAAACACAACACCCTTTCATGATGAAAACTCTAAGCAAACTGGGTATGGAAGGAACATTCCTCAATAAAATCAAAGCAATTCATGAAAAACCCACGGCCAGCATCCTATTAAATAGGGAAAAGTTGGAAGCATTTCCACTGAGATCTAGTGCCAGACAGGGATGCCCACTCTCACCACTGCTATTCAATATAGTTCTGGAAGTTTTAGCCAGAGCTATTAGGCAAGGAAAAGAAATTAAAGGGATACGAATTGGGAAGGAAGAACTCAAACTATCCCTCTTTGCAGATGATATGATTCTTTATTTAGGGGATCCAAAGAACTCTACTAAGAGACTATTGGAACTCATAGAAGATTTTGGCAAAGTAGCAGGGTATAAAATCAATGCACAAAAATCAACAGCCTTTGTATACACAGGCAATGCCATGGCTGAGGAAGAATTTCTAAGATCAATCCCATTCACAATACCTACAAAAACAATCAAATACCTTGGAATAAACTTAACCACGGACGTTAAGGATCTCTACGATGAGAAGTAAAAAACCTTAAAGAAATAAATGAAGAGGATACCAAAAAATGGAAAAATCTTCCATGCTCATGGATTGGAAGAATCAATATCATCAAAATGTCAATTCTCCCAAAAGCAATTTACAGATTCAATGCAATACCAAAAAATTCCTGAAGACATGCTTCTCAGATCTGGAAAAAATGAGCTGAAATTCATATGGAGACACAGGAGACCTCCAATAGCTAAAGCAATCTTGTACAACAAAAACGAAGCTGGAGGCATCACAATACCAGATTTCAGGACATACTACAAGGTAGTTGTTATCAACACAGCATGGTACTGGTACAGAAACAGATGGATAGACCAATGGAACAGAATTGAAACACCAGAAATCAATCCCAACATCTACAGCCAACTTATATTTGATCAAGGATCCAAAACCAATCCCTGGAGTAAGCACAGTCTATTCAATAAATGGTGCTGGGAAAATTGGATTTCCATGTGCAGAAGCATGAAGCAAGACCCCTACCTTTCACCTTAGACAAAAATTCACTCAACATGGGTTAAAGACTTAAATCTATGACCCGACACCATCAAATTATTAGAGAACATTGGAGAAACTCTGCAAGATATAGGTACCGGCAAAGGCTTCTTGGAAAAGCCTCCAGAAGCACAGGCAGTCAAAGCCAAAATTAACATTTGGGATTGCATTACATTGAGAAGTGTTTGTACTTCAAAAGACACAGTCAGGAAAGTGAAGAGGCAACCAACAGAATGGGAAAAAATATTCGCAAACTATGCAGCAGATAAAGGGTTGATAACCAGAATCACAAAGAAATCAAGAAACTCCACAACATCAAAACAAACAACCCACTTAAGAGATGGGCAAAGGACCTCAATAGACATTTTTCAAAAGAGGAAATACAAAGGGCCAACAGACACATGAAAAAATGTTCAAATCCCTAACAATCAGGGAAACGCAAATCAAAACCACAATGAGGTTTCACCTCACCCCGGTTAGAATGGCTCACATTCAGAAATCTACCAACAATAGATGCTGGAGAGGAAGTGGGGACAAAGGGACACTAACCCACTGTTGGTGGGAATGCAAACTGGTTAAGCCACTATGGAAGTCAGTCTGGAGATTCCTCAGAAACCTGAATACAACCCTACCATACAACCCAGCCATACCACTCCTTGGAATTTACCCAAAGGAAATTAAATTGGCAAACAAACAAGCTGTATGCACATTAATGTTTATTGCAGCTCAATTCACAATAGCTCAGACCTGGAACCAACCCAAATTCCCATCAACAGTAGACTGGATAAAGAAATTATGGGACACGTACTCTATAGAATACTATACAGCAGTCAAAAACAACGAAACCCGGTCATTTGTAACAAGATGGAGGAATCTGGAAAACATTTTGCTGAGTGAATTAAGCCAGTCCCAAAGGGACAAATATTATATGTTCTCCCTGATTGGCGACAAATAACTGAGCACCAAAGGGGAAACCTGTTGAAGTGAAATGGTCACTATGAGAAACAGTGACTTGATCAGCTCTTGTCCTGACTGTTGATGTACAATGTAATACTTTATCCATTTTAATATTTTATCTTTGTTTTGTTCTAGTACTATTGGTTGAACTCTGTAATTAACACACAATTATTCTTAGGTGTTTAAATTTAACTGAAAAGTGATCCCTGTTAAATATAACAGTGGGAATAAGAGAAGGAGGAGATGTACAATTTGGGACATGCTCAATCGGACTTGCCCCAAATGGTGGAGTTAGAATCATGCCAGGGATCCCAATACAATCCCATCAATGTGGCATGTACCAATGCCATCTCACTAGTCCAAGTGATCAATTTCTGTTCACAGTTGGTCACACTGATAGGTCTAAGAGTCAAAGGGATCACACAAACAAGTCTAGTGTCTGCTAATACTAGCTGATAGAATCAAAAAGGCAGAGAACGATCCATCATAGGAAGCGGGATACACAGTAGACTCCTAGAATGGCAGATGTCCTAAACAGCACTCTGGCCTCAGAATCAGCCCTTAAGGCATTTGGATATGGCTGAAGAGCCCATGAGAGTATTTTAGGCATGGAAAGTCAAGACACCCTGGAAAAAAAAAAAAGAAGACCTAAATGGAAGATCGCTGCAAGTGCGATCCCAGTGGAAAGAACGGGGCCATCAAAGAAGGAGGTACCTTTCTCTGAAGGGAGGAGAGAACTTCCACTTTGACTATGACCCTGTTGGAATAAGATCGAAGTCGGTGAACTCAAAAGGCTTCCATAGCCTAGGCAATTCATGACTAGAGCCTAGGGAGATTACTGACGCCATAAACAAGAGTGTCAAATTGTTAAGTCTACAACATGAGTCACTGTGTAGTTACTTCTCATGTGGGATCTGTCCTTAGTGTGTTGTCCAATGTGAAGTAATGCTATAACTAGTACTGAAACAGTATTT